>NC_139563.1:31443193-31872424 GCF_965112155.1 Podarcis liolepis
GGATAAGCGAGATATTCCAAGGATTCGTGCTTTACTTTATTCTGTCCTGTCCACCACCTCCCCATCAAGGATATTATCTAAGGGTGCCCACACATCACATCCAATGAAGGCACAATCTGTGCACTTGTGTCCATAGCAATTGAGCTGCACAAGTCAAGAAGTGTACACTGCTTCACACAGACACTTCCACAATAGGAATGACCTGTTTTGCGTGCAGAAAGTCCCAGATATAATCCCTAACATTTCCAAGCAGGATGGGGTGTGTCCCCTTCCTGAAACCCTGGAGAGCTATTTCTGGTCAGCGCAGACAATACAGTACTGAGCTAGATGGACCAGTTATCTGGCTTGGTAGGTCATTCCATCATCATCATTATAATCATAGTCACCATAATCTTTTCATTATTTACACCCCTTCCATCTGACTGGGTTATCCCAGCCACTCTGGGCGGCTTCCAACATATATAAAAGCATAATTAAACATTCAGCATTCAAAGACTTCCCTATACAGGGCTGCCTTCAGATGTCTTCTACAGGTTGCATAGTTGCTTATTTTCTTTGCTTGGGGTGTCGCCAGTGGCGGAGGAAGGAGGGTGCGAGGAGTGCGGTCTGCCCCGGGTGTCATCACTGGGTTGCAGTTGTTTTACAAAATGAGGGTTTTTAAAAAATAAATAAATTGGGCTCACAAAACTTTTTAGG
The DNA here is from genome assembly GCF_965112155.1 of Podarcis liolepis. NCBI lineage: Eukaryota > Metazoa > Chordata > Lepidosauria > Squamata > Lacertidae > Podarcis > Podarcis liolepis. The sequence goes on from NC_139563.1 coordinate 31,443,890, forward strand.
AGTGATGTGGTGGCTTAAGCGCCTGCACGTTCTACACCACCTGAAACAGCAGCGTGGGACTTGTATCTCCTTACTGCCTCTCCCTCAGCCACCCTACAGGCGGCGGAGAGGTTCCAAGCGGTAGAGAGGCTCGTCCTGCCCCCATGGGTAGATTGCCCCACCCCCATGGGCGGATCGCCCCACCCCGGCTGCAGGACACGCCCCCCACACCAGGCACCCGAGTGGCTAACTACACCACTGGGTGTCACATAATTCTATACCCTCCAACATTTATCCGATGAAAAGAGGGACGTCCTAAGGAAAAGAGGGGACATTTGAGGATTAAATCAGAAAATCAGGATGGCTTCCGTAAATCTGGGATTTCCAATGGAAAACAGGAACACTTGGAGGGTCTGAAAGGCTGGTCACTGCAAATGCACACACACTACATTCTAACCCCACCTTTTTGTCAAGAAAACCAGGATTGGGGACGTGAGCCTGACCATGACTCTGTGGCGAAGGCCAGCCTGACAGTTCGTGACTTGTGTCAAGGTTGCTGCATGAGCATCGTATTGTAGAGACCTGAAACTGTGCCTCCCAAGCCTATCCCCAAATCTGTAACTCCCGCCTCACAATGGTTTATATTAAGACAACATCTGTGTGGCAAGGCAGGCTTGCTGAGCGCTTGCTGCCTGCCATCTCTCGGCTGTCAACGCCTTTTCTGGCTCCTGGCAAAGCCAGCTGGAAACAAACTGTAGTTGCAGCCTCTTTCCCAGAGATCACATGTGGCAGCCAACACATTGTCGAAGTTCTGAGTATCAAAAGGCTGCATGGCGAAGTTCCCAAGGTTGCTGCTCTTGGCTTGAGAATACCTGGCATCAGGGACAACAGCTAGCTTTCCTCCTTCTTTTTTGTCATTGAACTTTGCTGGATCCAGTGCTGGATCCAAAGGCATTGCAGGGACATTGAAAACAAACAAACAGAAAACTAATGATAGTTTTGCAGCACACGCCTTTTGGCAAGAATAACAGCTAGAATTGACAAAGCTTTCAGACCTATGGAACATTTCTCCCATTTAAAAAGAGACTTTCAATGACCCCATTTTTAAAAGCTCTTTTGTTAAAAAAAATGAATCAATCTCTGATTGAAGGGAATCACGGATAAGGAAAAGGTATAGTATGGAACCGTAGAGTTGGAAGGGACCACAAGGATCATCTAGTCCAGCGGTTCTCAACCTGTAGTCCCCAGATGTTGTTGGACTACAACTCCCATCATCCCTGAGCTCTGACCTTGCTAGCTAGGGATGATGGGAGTTGTAGTTCAACAACGTCTGAGGGCCCACAGGTTGAGAAAGGCTGATCTAGTCCAATCCGCTGCAATGCAGGAATCTTTTACCCACCTGAGATTAAGCATCTCTGAGATTAAGCGTCTCATGCTCTGCCAACTGAGCTATCCCTTAGCATTCTCTTCAATGTACAATCAAGAACTATATTTCTTTTCTTTAGCTTTTTTTAATTGCAAAAAATCATTGAATAAATAAAATAGGACATCCACAAATGTATACATGGGAGTTCTGCTCAGAGTTGATGTATCTGAGTGTGACTAACATATACAACCTATAAACTATAATTTGATAATATCATGTATTCATATACAATGGTACCTTGGTTCTCAAACTTAATCCATTCCGGAAGTCTGTTCCAAAACCAAAGCGTTCCCACAGAAAGTAATGCAAAATGGATTAGTCCTTTCCAGACTTTTAAAAACAACCTCTAAAACAGCAATTTAACATGAATTTTACTATCTAACAAGACCATTGATCCATGAAATGAAAGCAATAATCAGTGTTCTGTACTATAAAATAAATAAGACAGTATTGCAGATGATAAAAATTAAAATTATTATTTTTTCTTATCTGCATTGATGATAGTCATTGTTTGGATGGGGTTTTTTTTTTATCGATTTCCACAGTCACTCAATCATAAAACGAAAAACAAGCCACAGACACAAAAATAAAAAAGCCACACAAACAAAAACGCAAGAAAATTAGCATAAACAAAAGCACCAAGTATCACCTCAGAACACTGCAATCAGAAATGGATGGCTTTAATTACGATGGGGGCGGGGACTCAAATGAGCAGCGCAGGGGCAGAAACAGGAGGAAAAAAGGCTGAATTACCATGTGGGGGACTCAAATGAGTGGAGCAACAGTGAAAACGGAAGCTCAGGAGCACGTTCGGCTTCCGAGGCAAAGTTTGAAAACCGGAACACCCACTTCTGGGTTTGCAGTGTTCCAAGTTGTTCAGGAACTAAGCTGTTCGAAAACCGAGATACCACTGTACCAAAAGTTAGTTCTGATTTAAAGAGCACTGAATGCACTTATTAGGTAGACATTGGTTAACAACCACATTAAATTAACCAAGTACCATGCTTTAATTTGCAGTTATCACTTTTACTTCTTAGCTGGTTGCGCAGAGGAAAATGTGATGCCCAGGGTATGGTATCTGAACAACCTTTTCCAGCTGCGGACCAAGGTTCCTTTCTGGGCAACCTTCCCAGGAGTGCCTGCTGGGAGTGGGTGGAGCCAGAGGCAAGAGAGAGCAGAGCAAGAAATGGAAAAAAGAAATATGATTTCACAGGGGAAAGGGCAGGTTGGGCTGAACCTCCAGGGTGGGAAAGCCAGTTGCATGCTACAGAACATCCCTATTTTCATTGGAGAAAAGTTGGAGGGTATGTTGTTTCTGATAAATTCTGTGGAGAATTTGGCTGAGAAGTGCTGGGCATGCTCCACTTTGACCCCCCCCCCGAATTCCCTCCCATCTGGGGGCTGTAAGTGTTAAAGGGCGGAGGGTGATTGCCATATAGTTTGGGATACAACTGCCCTACTTTGCAAGGCCGTTGTGCAAGGAAGGACATAAGCAGAATTTCCTAGCCTCTTTCTTCCTTTACAGATCATAGAATTGTAGAGTTGGAAGGGACCCCAAGAGGCATCTAGTCCAACCCTCTGCAGCGCAGGAATCTAAGGTAGCAAAGGTAGAAAGAGCGATGCTAGAAATGGTTAAAGGACAAAAGAGAAACAGGAGCAAAGGAAAATTCACACTATTACAATAATAAGCTCCCCTTCTCCCGCCCCCAACTGGTATATGTCTTCAGGAAATGACTTCCATATTCTATGGAAATTGTCCCTGGTTTATAAAGACAAATGTAGGCCTGAGTGGGCAGTTGCAAAGGCAGGTTGTTTCCACATGAAGGCCCTTGAGTGTTGCTACGGATTGCTTTTCTGCAGTCAAGTGGAAGAGGAATTAAAAAGCGTGGAATGAAAATGGAGAAGGAAAAAATAAATAAAAGATACCAGGAGTTTAAGGCTGCTTCCCATGGGGAACAGGCACTGACTACTTTATAAGGAATTAAGGGCCAATTCATCAATAAAATGTTGGGATGGCTGAACAGAAAGCAATTAGAGCAGTTAGAATCCACAGAGAAGGAAGCTTTTAATCAAAGGCACAGTGACCCTGGAAAACCTGAACCGTGGGCTAGTGGCCTACATTGGACAGGATGACACTGCAAGTTTTGTATGTATGGGGCAACTGCCTCAGATCAGGTCTGGGGTTGGAAAGCAGATGTAAATTGGAGAAAATTCTTGAATGGAGTGTAAAAAGTAAGCAACAAAAGGATGGACATTCCAGGCTTAATGGTTATAATGGAAGCAACAGTCTACCGGGGGTATTTTCATCCATCCATCCATCCATGTGTATGCTGTTCTCCTATGAGAAAAATCACCTCAAAGCTGCTTACAACAAAGAAATCAAGAATACATTTCAGACAAACACTACCAAAGAAATTGTAATAACACAGCAAAACAATAATGTAGGAACATTTTCACAACAACACAGCAAAAAATATCAAATCCAGTAACATACCAAAAAACTCCAAACCCAAATACCAATACTATGAATGTAACAAGTTTATTTAAAGAACATGCAGCATCCAATAACAAGGGAGCTTCACAGTTTCACTTTAGTCCTGGAAACCCCCCTTTCATGATATTGTTCATAGTCTCTCTCCTGCAGCCGCTTCTTACAAGGCTTCCAAGGGCAAAGAGAGGGATAGCTGCAAAAAAAACCAAACAACCCTCATGGTTTTCACACATCACACTAAAGACATCTCTGAGCCTCTGTAGCACTCTGTGCATGTGCACATGTGAATGCTGTCCCTGGGAGTTGGGAAGCCAAACAATGGCATTCTGAAATCACAGCTACGTTTCAGCTGGTTTGAGTTTTACATTTGAATTACAGATGTGAGAAATGCAACACACACAAAACAAACAAACAAACAAACAAACACACAGACACCTTGGCATCCATTGCCACGCTGCAGAGTACCAGGCAGAAGCTGACATGTGATGTCCCTGAGGGCAAGCGCATGAGAGTGGTGTGCCTTCTTGGGGCCGAACCGATAACTCCCATGGGAAAGCATTCCTCTGCGCCATCTGGGAAGCACGCTGCTGAGGAGAAGATGGCTGTGCGAGACTGTGGCAAATTCTAGACATGGGATCCTCATTATCATGTTTATTAAAGAGCTTTTACGGTGTAAACAAAAACAAACAATAAGGCATTTCTTATGCTCACAATGGGAATAGAAAACAGCAACTGGCATTGCTCAAAGACCCACAGCCACAAAAACGTCTTCCACGGAACATAGGAACCTGTCGTATGGCAGTGTGGTGTAGTGGCTAGAGTGCTGGACTAGGCCCCAGAAGACTAGGGTTCAAATCCCCACTTGGCCATGGCTTTCAGCCAGTTGTTGTCTCTTAGGCTGACCTGTCTCACAGGTTGTTATTAGGATAGGGGATGGGGTTAAGGGACAGCACCTTGAGCTCCTTGGACGAAAGGTGGGATATGAACACCAATACAGTGGTGCCCCGCAAGACGAATGCCTCGCAAGACTGAAAACTCGCTAGACGAAAGAGTTTTCCATTTTGGAGGTGCTTCGCAAAACAAATCTCCTATGGGCTTGCTTCGCAAGATGACAATGTCTTGCAAGTTCCTGCGGGTTTTCCCCCCTCCCCCCTTTTTCTAAGCTGCTAAGCCGCTTATCAGCTGATCCGATCAGCAGATAAGCTGCTAAAAGCCGCTAATAGCCACTAATAGCGCTAATAGCGCTAATCCGCTAATCCGTCAATGGGCTTGCTTTGCAAGACGAAAAAACCGCTAGACGAAGAGAATCACAGAACGGATTCTTTTCGTCTTGCGAGGCACCACTGTAAATATAAGAGCTAAATATTGTGTACACTGGCTGGCAGCAGCTCTCCAGGGTTTCAGGCAGCAGCAATCTTCTGGAGATGTCAAGGACTGAACTTGAGACCTTCTGTATACAAAGGAGAGGCTCTATCCCTTTGCTTATGGCCCACCCTCCAACAAGCTAGTTAACAGCTCATCCTTTGGACACTGCCATGGTGTTTGGGGGCAGCCCTTGGAATAAGAATTGTACAGAGTTAAATCTTGTGGGTTTCCCCTCCTCCTCCTCCTGAGGATCAGCCTAGAATTAAAACCGCCCATCTGCAACAGTCGAGCAAACTATAAATAAAGAGGATCGGTTGGCTGGAAAATTTTAAGCTGATAAAAAAGTAAAGGCCACACTATTTTAAGCTCTTTTATCCAGTTAGCTGACTAAAAGCATTTTATAGCTAGGTCAGAGCAGCTCACTGGGATACAGGGCATTCATTAGCTTCCGTAGATCTGTGCGTTAAGACAGGGAAGTGGCAGGCAAGGAAAATAGCTTCAGTCAGCCAAGAACATCTGAAGAATTTTTAGCCAGAAGAGCCCTGAAGAGGGGCTCAGGGAGGGTAAGCTGTGCCCAGCCTTTAAGACATTTGTCTCTCTCTCTGTGTGTGCAGATGCATGCTGTTTTTAGACTAGCCCGTCCCTGTTCTAAATAAGATGATACATACCGTACTGTACTCAAGGACCAGACTTCTGGATGCGTTTTGCAAAAGGAATAGAACAATGCAATCTGGTACGGTTCTGTCTCAGTCTATTCTGTTTCATTTCTTGCTTTTAAAAAGGTTTTTCTGTGTGAGCATTTAAGTTTAAAACACTAAGGATGGTTCACTAAGACAGTGCACACAACCTTCTCTTCCTTTTGCTACTCTATGGTCTTTTTATTTGCCCACTTCCAGAAAGTGTGTGTGTGTGGTAACCTGGATAGATTGTAGAAACTTTGGCGTCTGTGTGCTCCACCTCACCCAAATTCCAAGGAGGTATTTGCGATGGGCATATTAAATCAGGATCACAGCAAGAATGCATGTCCACCATATGCTTCGCATTCCATACAGGCAATCATTTCTCAGCCACAGGCACTTTCGCACATGGGGAAAATCCCTCCTGCAAAACGTAGTTTTGTGAATCGGCCCAGGCATCAACTGATATGTAAACAGAACAGAATGATGCAAAAAGGTGAACAGAGTGGGCACTAAGGAAACCTAGCTTCAAATCCCCACTTGGCTCATCTTGGGCTTGGACTACTGCAATGTGCTCTACGTGGGGCTACCTTTGACGGTGACCCGGAAACTACAACTAATCCAGAATGCGGCAGCTAGACTGGTGACTGGAAGTGGCCCTAGCATGAACACCACCTTAGAGGAAAAGAGATGATGGAAGTGCAAGAAGTAAGTTACTATGGCTAAAAACAAACCCAAATCAGAAAGCTATTGAAAACAAAGCTGGTGATTTTCAAGAGGCTGTTATCATATGGGATGGTGTCATAAGACCATCTTACCAGGTGAACGTTTAAAACAAGTCAGCCTTGGACTTCCGGGGTGGCGCCATCGGCAATGGCAGACTCCCCCTGAACTGGAGGGACTAGCTCCGCGTGAAACGGGTCTTTTCTGCTACAGCAAAGCGGGGACCCTGCTAAAAATCACAGGCAGATGAAGCCTGTGACCATGGGACTCGGCGGGCACCCTTAGCGCCCCCCCAACCCGCAAAGGAACCCACTAACGGGCTCCGAAGTGAAGAGGGGGAAGTGGCGCGGTGCTGTGAGTCAACTGCTATTTCCTTGGAGCAAAGCTGCATAGCCGTTGCCGGAGAGCGCTGCCTTTTTCCTGGGACAATTTGGCTTCTAAAATAAGCACCCGTGAGTACTTAAACTTTGAACAATCGGACTTTAAATAAGGACTTACGAGCAGAAAGGAATTGGACTTAAAATTTACTTCAATTTGGTACTGAAACGGGAAGGTCTAAACAGGAAGTCAGCCTTCCGTTTCTTTGTAGACAGAATAAAGCAAAGACAACGTAAACTAGAGCTCAGAAAATCGTTTTTAAAGGATTGAAGGATTTCATCATTTAAAATTGCTGAACCCCCCTTCGGGAGCAGGAGAAGAAGGGCAATCTTTTTTGGACTGTTTAAACCTGCAGAAGTGAGTTTAAAGTAAAGTAACTTTCCACCATCCTGATCCTGGAGTGGGGTGTCAGGACTGACGTTTTGAAGCTCATTGACCAGAGACAAACGTTTTTGACAGATAGTTAAAGGAAGAGAAACATAGTGATTCCACTGTTTTCTTTCGCACCTTAAAGGAACATATATTGACAAAATATCTCAAAAAGGATACTTTATTGCCAGAACAAATAGAAGTTCTCCCCCTAGAGGGAGACTGTGAAGCTGTAACTAATTCCAGGGAGCTTGCAGCTGTCTCAGATTACAATCGTGGGAATGGACTTGTGACCTTGTAGGACAATGTATTCAGAGGCTCTGTTGTGTGCTCTCTGTAAAACAAGTGCCCTACTGGAACAGTTAAGTGAGAAGATGGATTTGATGACTAATGCGGCCAGAATTTTTGAACAGAACAGGCAGTGGGAAACTATGTGGAGCCCACCCAGGAATTAGATCAGTAGTGTGTCCTGACAGAGCAGATGTTGCTGAATCTTGGGCGCCAGAGATGGAGGGAGCTGCGGCCTTGCAGGAACATGAGTTTTTGGATTTGACAAATGAACTTGGAAAAAGCCAGATTTGGAAAGATAAAGTTTGGATTGGATTGGAAATGGGGGGTTGGATAGACCCCCCTATGCAGGGATGTTTGGACTTTCCGAGTCTGACAATGGGCCGTGAGATGTTTGGAGCTGTGGGGGCTCTTAATTTTGGAGGGATTCTGAAACATGTTTTTAAATACCACATGGAGTTGAGTCTGGACTATGGAAAAGGGGCTGATTTGTTGAAAAGGGTCAAAAACATCACTAAGCTGGAGTTCCCACGAGTGAAAGGAGAATATGAAGAAGAGCTGCGGAAGGGACATGGAAGAGATTTAAGGGCCTCGGATATTAGGTTACCAGGTTAATGTACTAGATCGATGGGATAAAAAGGACTGACAAAACCCGGGACCAGGAGGAAGGGACGCTGGATGAAGATCGGATTGTTTTTATTTCTCTTTTTATTATCAGGATTGTTTTATAAAATTGATGAATGTTAGAAAAATGTTGGAATGAAATTACTTGGCTCTAGCAAAAATGTTTAAAGAATTAGGTAAGAATATTATGGTTGTGAGAAGTCGGTAAAAATAAGATTTAAGGTTTAAGTTTTTAAGGTTTTCTATAAGATAAGATGAAAATAGATTAAGGTAAGGTAATGACAGAATACTATGAAATATGGAAAGGATTTGCTGTGATAATTATTAACCAGGATACAAAAAAAGGGAGGAGGAGGAGGTCAAAGAAAGAAGGTAATGAGAGTTGAGAATTTGAGAATGATGGATTTATTTTTGTCTGTTTGCGGTGTATTTTTGTTTTTTGAATTTGTATTGTTTGATGTGGTTTGTTTTTTTTCTTTTCTCTTTTTCTGTTTGGTTTTTCTCTGTAACTCAAAAATTTTCAATAAATATCATATAAAAAAAATAAAATAAAACAAGTCAGCCTTGAGATTATGCCTTTTCACATGAAAGCAATATATGAGTGCATTTCCTTCCCTAGATGATCAGGGGGAAATGGGCTGCTGAGCTTGACTTGTGGTTCCCTTGAAGCACTATTTACATACTTGAGCCTCAGAAATCAAGTCTGAGAAAACTCAGAGCCTCGGCATTAAACAGGCGGGTAAGTTGAGCTGCTAGGAATGTTCTGTTTGGAGCTTCTCTGTCAGGTTTTTCATGTCAGCAAGCCTGGCGGAAGAGACAGGCCGCAATTGTTCTCCAGCTCCTCAAAACATTAGGATATACTGCCAAAGAGTTCACACGGTGCAATGCACCATTAAACAATGTGATATTGACGTAGGCAGGTGAATTTGGAAGGCGGCCATCATTTTCCCGGTGCCTTCAACCAGCACTAAGCTAAGGTGTGCTGAGGGAAGTGTAGTCATGGCAGCAACAGGTAAACGCAGAATCCTGAATAAACAGCCTGGCGTTCCAAGATCTAAAGCAAGATGAAACAAAACAGAAGCTCGCTCGATTGCACATTTACCTTGAAATGTTTGCATTTGATTCCCCACACGAGTGGCGACTACTGCCTGCCTGCCAACGTCAGCATACAACCCCCACAGTGATTCAGACCTTAATCCTGGTCATTAATCCCATTTGCCACTTGCTCCCTATCTGTTCCACAAGTGATGATGAGTGCCTTGGGGCAGTCTAATGTAAACTGATTTTAAAAAAAATAACAACCATAATAAATTGCAGTGCCTGGAGAAGGTTAGATAATAACTCAAGTGACCCACATATGCTTTCCTTTAAGCGGGACTATAGCGGATGCTAGCCCAGGGTGATGCTTGCTTTGAATCAGAGGAAATTAAATCCCATGGGAGTGTGTGGGCACCTGTCTACATTTCCAAACCCACGCTAGGAAGACTTATAGCTACAGTCCAGAGTGCAAGGGCCCATAACTCAGGAGGAAAACATCAGCCTTGAATGCAGAATGTCTCAGCTATCTCCAAATAGGCCTGGGAGAGCAAGGCTATCAGATAGTTGATACCAACTAGATAATACTGAGCTAGACGGACCAATGGGACTGAATTAGAACATAAGAAGAGCCTGTGGGATCAGGCCAATGGCCATCTGGTCCAGCATGCTCCCTGTGTGAATCAGAATGGGGAGCCTATGTGAGCACAGCAGGCCTTTCTCACCAATGGGGTGGGTGGGGGTGGGGGCCATGACTCCACTTTCTCTCTCAGGTGCTTGAGGAGAAAATGTCTGAGAAAAACTAATGTTAGCATAGCCTATACACTTGGAAACTTAGGCGCCAAGTTTTACACACTATCCCTGTGCATTCTCTATCTTGCATTCTTTATCTTCAAACCTTTAAGGCTAATAATGCTAGTTTCTAGCCATACCCTCTAGCATTCTGCTGCTTTGAACCGGGACATGCGTCTTTCGCTGCCTCCTGTGTGCACCAGCCCCAAACCCATCTCCATTCTTGGCAGCAGCTCTCTCAGAGAGTGCTGCACCAGCTCCTCCTCTTCTCAATTGTCATTGTCCTCTTCTTCTTCATCTCCTCCTCCTCTGGTGGGGGTGGCGTGGGGTGGAGGAGGCGCAGTCTCTGGGCCTGGCGGGGGCAGCCTGGCCTGCACCACTAGCAGCTCTCCCTTCTTTTGTATGAAAGACGTGTGTATTTTGGAGTTGAGTTCTTGTGGGAACCAGCTGACATGTGCGGGAGCTCAGTACCGAAATCAGGACATCCAGATACCAGGATGGATTCTTTAATTCTGGTCAAATCAGGACGGTTATCTTGCCAGTTTGTGAACAATCAAGGCTATATCCGAGTGCCTTTCTAAGCAGATTATATCTTGGATCTTTCTTATTTTCTTATTTTTTATTTTTTAAAACATTGGGCTCTGTGTCTGTGAAGACATTGTCCATGTTTACCATCAAAACTGAAGCCGAGATGTCAGAATATGTGTGGGAACATATTGGAGTGATACTAGTTACCCATCCTAGAGCTTCCTGCTGCTACTAAGAACACAAATATTCTGACTGCAAGATAGCCAGAACAAAAATATTATCACAGTTTTTCTAGAGCCACAAGCGCTGTGTGTGCTGATTTTACTGGCTGGAGTAGGCTGTGGCACTGTAATTTTTCTGCACATCAAAACTTTGTTATTTTTAAAGGTCACTATAGGTTTTTTTTGTCCTGCTTCAGGTGACTCGTAGTGATTGTGCCACATCCAGCATCCTTAAGGGGTATGGCTGACGTCTGGGAGGCAGGAGAGACACAGTTGCTAATTGCAGAATAATCAATGGGGCGCTGAATGCAATTATCGAAGATGCTGGGAGATTCTGCCGTTTCACGCTGCCGTCTTTTTTTGTACCTGTGACATCCCATGCTGCGCTTGTTCTGTTCATGATTGCCACTTTAGGGGAAAGAAAGTCGTTTAACAGAAGGGGAGGGAGCCTGCGGCGAGGAGAACGTTTTCTCAGATAATTAGATTATAATTATTAGCTCCGCTCTTTCATCGATATGCTTCGGGAGCATCAGCATGAATGTGCCCATCTATGAATACAAGGGAAGGGGGAAAGAAGCCATGGCAGCTACAGCAGGGATGGGGAACTGGTGGCCTCCAATGCCCACCAGCCCTTGCCCGCAGGGATGGTGAGAGTTGCAGTCTAGCAACACCTGGAGGACTGCAAGTTCTCCACCTTTCATCCACAGCTCTAAATTTGTTTGTCTAAAAGACAGTTTTCCTTAGCCTAGTGTCCTCTAGAGGTTTTGGACTACAATTCCTATTGGTTCCAGCCTGCATGGCCAATGGTCATGGATGACGGAAGGTGGTTCTAGTCAAAATCAGCTGGAGGGAATCAGGTTGGAGAAGGCAGTGGGGATGCATTTGGACATCCCAGTCCTATGTTTGCAGTGCAGTCCATTGCCTGTGCTGATATAGCATTAGTATGAGCTTAGGACCAGGTAGTTAGGGCATCAGTCATTGGAGCAGTTTAGTGCAGCACTGGCCTCATCCTGTGTTCTTTGTGTTTCTTATCCGATGCCAGGATTTCAGATTCGAGAAACGCAAACTTTGAAGTGCTCTGTTCAATTTTATATGCGCCCCTTTTATTTCAAGCATCTGGGATAGCTCAGTCGGTAGAGCATAAGACTCTTAATCTCAGGGTTGTGGGTTCGAGCCCCACGTTGGGCAAAATATTCCTGCATTGCAGGGGGTTTCACTAGGTGACCCTCATGGTCCCTTCCAACCCTACAATTCTATGATTCTATGAGTTTTAGACTTCTGTCTGGGCTCCTGTCCCAAACTGTCCCAGTGCCTTGATAATCCTTGCTGAACAAACAACCCATTAGACCAATTCAGCCCACAAGTTGTGGTGAAACAATTGTGCAACATTAATGCCAGAACACAGGGCCCATCCAGTGAAGCAGAATGTGGGTGATTCAGGAAAGACAAAGGGAAATAGTTATTCATGCATTAACATAGTTCAGCTATGAATCACAAGTTGTGGTAATTACAGTGGTACCACGTGTTAAGTACTTAATTCGTTCCGGAGGTCCATACTTAACCTGAAACTGTTCTTAACCTGAAGCACCACTTTAGCTAATGGGGCCTCCTGCTGCCGCCGCACCGCCAGAGCCCGATTTCTGTTCTCATCCTGAAGCAAAGTTCTTAACCCAAGGTAATATTTCTAGGTTAGCGGAGTGTGTAACCTGAAGCGTATGTAACCTGAAGCGTATGTAACCCGAGGTACCACTGTATCAGGTTAGGTGATTTTAAAGGGGGATTAGATAAATCATGGAGGATAAAGCTATAGCAATGATGGTTGTATATGAGCGGTATTCAGCTAACCACAAGATTCAGTTTGTATATGTAACATCTGGAAGAATCCCGATCTTTTTCAGATCTGCTCAGCTTCATGCAGTTTCAGTTACTTATTTGGGTCCCAACCTGATTTGTTAAAACCAAAGTTCTATAATGGGGAATCTAAAATCAGCTGTGATTATGTTTTGTACTGTTTACATAAGTAGATGAAATTTGCAGGCAAATGAGCTCTTCCAGGGTGGATTAAGTCTACCAAGTTTCAGGCACATTCATCCAGGGGTTTTCAGGTAGGGAACCTTTAAAAATGTATTTCCTTTCCTTAAAAAAGAAAGAAGTCCCTTAACTTTTTTATTTTCTGTCAAAATTGGATGCAAATTGCAGAGAAAGCACTGCTTCTGAGGGGATGAAACCTGCTTTTTCTAGGGTTCTCAGTCACACGGCCAGTTTGTACATGCGGAAGATATATTAATATAATTAACTGAACACATGTGGGTTGAGGAAATGGCCTCACATTATTTGTTCAACCCAGATAGAGCAGAATTAGTGTCTTCCAGGAATGGGGCACAAACTGAGTATCTTTTCTCTCTCTCTCTCTTCACAAGTGGTGGGATATGTATACTGACTTTTTATTTTTTTAAAAAATATGTTTGCAAATCTTGCTCCTTAAAGATTTGTAGTTCTGGTCTAGCATTCTCTCTGTGAATCACTGTGTCCCATATGCTTTTCATGCCTCAGCCCCTCTCTGCCAAAAGCCTTCTCAGGTGCAGTAAGATGATGGCAAGCAATTGTGACTTTGGGAACCACACAAAGATTCCAGGCTAGCTCCGCCTTGAAGCAAGCGTCGCTGTGGCAAATATGACTTCCTTCTTTTTAAAAGCAAAACAAAGCACACCAATAGAAGCTAAGAGATGGGGGGCAAAATAGAATACCAAAGCTCAAAGCAATATCTGCATTGTGCTTGTCACCAGTGCTCTGCAGAAGTGCTCTTCCACATGTGAATCAGGAACATCACCGCATAATGAAGTCCTGCTGAAAGGATCTGCTTCCTCATGTAATTTGAGCTGATCCCACATTGTCCTTTCACCTGTGAGTCGTGGAAAAGAGCTCTCTGTGCTAAAACTGTTCAAGTGGTTTTCCCCGCCAATTCCTGGGTGATATAATGCCCCTTATTCTGCCCCTGGAAAGTATACCATGAAAAAAGCTCTTTGAATGCTTGGCTCCATTAGACTATCTGTAATTCCCCCACCTCCTTGGAGGCTGCATGTGGACAAAAGGAGCTGGCAGGAATTGCAACTAGCAGTGCAGAAGAGCCAGTTTGTTTTTAATCACATGCCTTGTTCCTCAAATAACTCACGGCAACGTATATCACGTTATGGGAACACAGGAAGCAGGCCTTATTCTGGGCCAGAACACTGGTCACTCCAGCTTAATATTGTCTACACTGACTGGATCAGGTGCACAAGTATCTGCCCCACATTAGGGGTGCTTGGCGCGCATGTGTGACATCAAGTGCGCTGCATGCATGATGTCACATGGCGTGATGCGACCCCACGCAGTGTGCGCATGATGTCACATCGTGTGACGGGAGCTACGCTCTCCTGCAGCTGCGACAAGCCTCATCGGGCAACGCACTGGGTTGCCTAACCAGACACCCACAGTGAAAATTTTGTGGGTGACTTGGCACCCAGGGCCCCCCAGAGATGGTGCCTATGCAGGGGATGTTCCTAGTATTACCTGGAGATGTCAGGCATACAAAGCAGATGTTCTATCACTGAGCTGCAGGTGCTCCCCATTTCAGCTAGGTTATCCCTTGTTATTCATTCAGCAATATTTTTTTACCGTATATTAGGTTGCGAGACAGTAGTTTGTCATCCAGGGATTTTTGTAGCTGGCTGGATTGAAATGGAGGACATTATACCCTGTCTGTGTGTCTTCTGTAGAAGCTGCTTGGAATTTGTACACATATTTGCTTTGTTTGGTCAAGTGTCACACCTGCCTGCCTTCTTACTTACAACCAAATCAGAGGATGGCCTGCCTATCAGATTCCTCCTCCTTTAATCTCAGAGTTGCTCCTTGTAAGGAGGATGGGGACACCTGTCTCTGGCGCCACCTACTGTTGGTCTTCCTGTCTTCTGCCCTACCAAGTTCCAATAGGCACCAGTCATTACAGGCAATTTTGTCAACTTAAAAAAACACACAGCCTATTTCTTTAGGAAAAGACACCCTTATTCCAGACCGTGCAAGTTTCACTATTTTCCAGGGACGTCCCTGATTTTAGAGAAGCCGTCTCAGTTTCTTATTTGAACCCAGAATGTCCCACTTTTCCTTAGGATGTCTCTATTTTCATCGGAGAAATTTTGGATTGTATGGAGTTATCCAACCCCCGAGCTGTCTGAAGGCAATTACAATTGCTAAAAGCCATGCAGGAGGGGGAAAAGACCTGCTGATGATACATGTTGACTCCCTGCTTTTATTGGCAAACTTGCCAAAACATTGAGCACACAAACAGTTTACTGAAAATCTTTTGATTTTCCAGACAGGAAAAGGCTGCACGGTACAGCCAGTTCTCTTGGGGCCTCTCTTAGCTTCCCCTCTTGTTTTTCATTTAATTTTAGTTGTGGCTATCCAACACTTTTAATTCTATTAAACCAGAGACAAAAGAACCAAGCAATACAATTCGATAATTTCATGAAAGGAAAAAAGTTATGTAGGACCAAAATTGTGCAGCTTCATAAAATGACGTTGGGAAAAGATGTAGAAATGTACAGTATTTGAGAAGCAGAAGGGGAGGAAGGAGGTGGCAAGGATAATAAGCAGCAAAAGGCCTGTGTCAGGGATGGTGTACCCTTGATTGACCCTTCTGACATTGCTGGACTCATTCACACCATATATTTAAAATTCTGCAATACCATTTTAAACTGTCATGGCTTCCACCACAGAATCCTGGGAGCTGTAGTTTGATAAAAGTGCTACGAGTTGTTAGGAGACCCCAATTCTCCCCCCAGAGGTACAATTCCTTGAGTTCTCTGTGAAGCGGGGACTGATTGTTAAACCACTCTGGGAAATTGTAGCTCTGGGAGACGAATAGCAAATTAAACTTAAGGCTGGACACAGGGTGTTTCTTTCAGCCGGAACTCGCCGGAACTCAGTTCCAGCACCTCTCAGGTGGGCGCCTTGCCATTCTCAGAGAACAAGGGAGGCATCCATGGTGAGTTGTGGCACCTCTTTTTCTAGTAAAATAGCGTCCCTGGACATGTGAGAAACTGAGAGAACCTGAAATTGACAGATTTGGCCATCCCTAATTGAGAGTAAGAGGAGATAAATGTGAGTAAATGTTGGCATTTTTATCCTGCTCTTCAGCTGATAAAGGCTCCCAAAGACGCTTATTTCAGGGAAAATACAGTCCCTGCCTTCAGGTCCACTGTTTAAGTGACATGATACAAAAGGGGGGAAATCTGGAAGAAGGGGAGGAACAAGACACTATGTTTTAGCTACAGAAATCCTGCCATGAACAGCAGGACTGGGAAAATCTGGAGAGGAAGCAAAATCCCACCTCAAACAGCAGTGTTAGATCAGTGTGGTGCAAATGGGGTTATCCCAGTTAATCCTCACAATAACTCCCCAAAGTCATTTTTCCACTGAAATTGGAGGAAAATACATATTTTTACAGAATGTGTAAAACTTGGTTGTGCAGGTCTATTGATTTCTTTTGATCAATATCTATATGCATTTTACTGCAGCTGAATCAGAGATATTCAGAAGGAGCATGTCTTGAGCTCCTGGAAGAAGTACTGTACTTTGTTAATAAATATGGCGTCTGAGACCACTCTGGAGAAAGGGAGGGGCGAATATTTTTCATTAACAGGTTGCTGTTCTACATTAACAGTCTTGCCAGCCAGTTACATCTTTAAAGGTCCTTTGTCTACCACTTGTTCTGGAGGAGAAGATGAACGCATCACAGTGGCACACAAGATCTGAAACTGGTCATTTCCCCCCCATTATTATTATTATTATTTTCAATTCAGCCCATCTCTTTTATCTAGTGGAGGAGCTGTGAGCTTTCTGCTCTTTTGTGCTCCATGAAAAAGAGCCAGCAACTAACTCCCCGTGGGCATGCACAGATGGATTTAGTTCCTGCTCTCAGCAAACAAAAAGTACTGGGTGTGTAGGCATTAGAACAGAGGGTGCAATAGCCCCAAACGTTAGAGAATTCTCTTGTCTCCTTCTGCCCTTTGCAAAAATTTCCAAATTGCCTTCCAAAGATTAAGGTTTGTCATAGTCTTGAGAGTAAGAGAAAACAACAAACAGGAATCAACCTTGTGTGTACTCTGAGTTAACAAACAAACCAAACAGGATTCTGCACCTAGGTAACAAATTCCAGCCAAAGCTGTGGCCTTGTAGATGCTGTTTAGCCCCACATGGCTGCTGTACCTACCGTTGTGTGCTGTGCTTTCACCAGGCTTGGGGCTGCACAAAGAGACCTTATACATAGAACATTTTGTACCAAACAAAGAGAACATACTGATGGTTAAATGGAAGTTTGCTGCCACAGTCCTGTTCTGTTCTATGCACATTCCCTGCATGCACCTGAGACTGTGTATATATTTTAAAATTGCTTTTATATCCTGCCTTTTTCTCCAAGGAGCTCGAGGTGGTACATTTAATCCCCACCACAACCCTGTGAGATAGGCTGAGAGGCAGCGACCCAAGGTCACCCAGTGAGTTTCCCAAGGATTAGAACCCTGGTCTCCTAGGTCCTAGTCCAACACTCTAACCACTACACTATACTGGCTGATTTGTACTTAGACAAAAAAAAAAATGCATATAGGCATGCAGTGTAAATGTGATGGAAAGCCATTCACCAAAATTAATTGGTTGAAACAATGTATATTGTCTATTGTTATTCCTATTGTCTGTCTGCCTTCATCCTAAAGTAGTATAGCCTTCTGTGATTTTTTAATTCATTTGTCTAATTTATTTTCATTTTGCTAATCCTAGGAAAGGGGAAAGACTCAAAGTTCCTATATCAAGAACAGGAGAAGCCCAGGTCCGGGAACAGATAACATCATCTCCTCAACTGGCCCTCAATAGCCTCTGTTGTTCTACATTCTGTAGCATTCATTGGTCGTACTGTTTTAAAATTGTAAATCACCTTGGGTGCCTTGGCTTACAATCCCTTTCTCCCTTAGGTTCCAGAAGTCATTTCCCATGTGCTTTCAACCACACCATTGTACACATTGGAATCTATCTTGGAATTTTAACCAAGATCGGTAGAGATCTGCCTTTTCTAATAAAACCTGACATTTTCAGGAAGCTGAATTCTATGACCAACACAACATTCCTTGCCTCTTTTGTGCTTCCACAAGAACCACAGCCTAATACATATATCCAGTGGCGGACTTACATTTCCGGGGTCCCAAAGGCTCAAGTTTCATGCATATACCACTGATGGTAAATTCCATCCTGGGTAGATGGAGGCTGGTCCATTAATGCAAAGGGGACTCTGCCCCATCAGCCAAAGTCTGTCCTCAGCCAGCCCCCACCTGCTAACCTCCTTACTGACATCTATCCTAGGAGGTGTAACAGCCTGTCAGTTTTCTCCTCAGTCTCAGGATTGCTCTTGTGGAACTCAAGAGGTGGGAGGATAGGGGCAAAGCCAGAATTCATTGGAGTTTCCTGCCTTTGGCTCTGGCTCCACTTCCTTTCTGCCTTCCACCCTACCTGTTCCAGCTATTCATAGATGTTCATGCTATTTTTGTGCAAGTGCGCATCAGAATGAGTGCATGCGCACAGAAGAACCCCAATAAAGTTGGCGTGACAATCATGCATTTTACCTGTGCAAATGTTCATTGTAAGCACATTTCATAGAGTCCCTGTATTTCAAAAAGTGAAAGTTTTTGTGGGGTCCCCCCCCCGAAGCTGTTGAGCTTCTTTTAGTTTTGCACCAAGTTGTTGAGCTCTTTGTCAGCAAAATCTAGACTTCCAACATGGATTGCCATATGTCTGGATTTTTCCGGACATCTCAGCGGTTTCCACCCAGACGCTGCTTCCGACTGCCGTATTCTGGCTATGTCCAGGAAATTCCAGATTTATGGCAACCCTAACATATCACTGTGTGAGTAGTTGATCCCTTGGTGACTACATGTACAAAGTGGTCCTCCAAACTTTTGCAAAGGTGTCAGTGTGGAGTAGTGCAATTTCTCTACCCAGCACATGCTGCTGATCTTTAGCAGTTCAAGATGAGTTTCTCCAGGTCTGTTAACTACATCATCCTCTTTGTGCTGCCAAGTGGGATCCCATCCAAAAGCTAACTTACACCAGCAGGCATAATTAAATGGACTGATCGCATGAGTAAATACACTGGACGCATGTACACTGAACATATGACAATTATTATTTATTAAATGTATATACTGCCCTTCATCAAGAAACCACAGGGTGCTTTACAACGTAAGACACAAAATACATAATACAATAACAGTAAAACTGGAAAAAGATAATTCCCCCCCCCCTGGTTTGAAATACCATAGATTGATTAATAGCTGAAGGCCTGGTTGAAGAGGAATGTTTTCATCTGGCACCTAAAGATATGTAACGAAGGCACCAGGAGAACCTCCCTGGGGAGACCATTCCACAACTGGGGAGCCACTGCAGAAAAGGCCCATTCTTGTGTTGCCGCCCTCCGGATGTTTCATGGAGGGGGCCCACGAAGAAGGTCCTCAGGTGATGATCACAAGGTTGGTTCATATGGGGAGAGGTGGTCCTTGAGGTATTGTGGTTCTGGGGCACAATAAGCTTTCTAGGTCAAAACCAGCACTTTGAACTGGGGCCAGAAACTCACAGGCAGCCACTGCAGTCAGGTCAGGATTGGTGTTATATATGCTTAAATCATCTTGTCCGGGTGAGCTACCTGGCCATTGAATTCTGCAGCAGCTGAAGTTTCTAAACCATCTTCAGAGGCAGCCCTATGTATAACACATTGCAGTAATCTAATCTAGAGGTTACCAGAGCATAGACTACAGAAGTTCGGCTATCCCTGTCTAGAAAGGGGTAAAGGTAAAGGTAAAGGTACCCCTGCCCGTACGGGCCAGTCTTGACAGACTCTAGGGTTGTGCACTCATCTCACTCTATAGGCCGGGAGCCAGCGCTGTCCGCAGACACTTCCGGGTCACGTGGCCAGCGCGACAAGCTGCATCTGGCGAGCCAGCGCAGCACACGGAACACAGTTTACCTTCCCGCTGGTAAGTGGTCCCTATTTATCTACTTGCACCCGGGGGTGCTTTCGAACTGCTAGGTTGGCAGGCGCTGGGACCGAACGACGGGAGCGCACCCCGCCGCGGGGATTCGAACCGCCGACCATACGATCGGCAAGTCCCAGGCGCTGAGGTTTTACCCACAGCGCCACCCGCATCCCTAGAAAGGGGTAGGGGTAGTAGTTCCATCATTTGATTTTATGAGGATGTACGAACACTTGGAGACGATGGGCTGCATTTAGTGATTTTGTTGTGTGTGTGATGACATTGGCTTGGCTTTACCAGGGGAATATATTTTGCTTAACATGCCAAAGACTTTTCAGATGTCCAGAAGAGCATGAAATGAACACAGCAGTGAGGCAGCAGGCCTCAGTCCATATAGTACATTCACTGAATGCCTGGATATAGCTCCCACGTGTACAGCTTAAAGGGCAGGAACTGGTGCTGTCCCAGTACATTTTGGCACCTGAGGTGAACCACAGAATGGTGCTGCCTGTCCCCCTCTCACCAGGGAAGAAGGAGTGAGTGAAGATATACATCAGGAAGAAGGGGAAAATAAATATCTGTATCAGGAACAAGGTTGGGAGAAAATCAGAAGCGCTTTCCATTTGCCAAGAGCCCACAGTACAGGTGGCATCGCAGGGAGAGGGGCTGACCAATGAGGCAGCAGATCTGGCCTCCAAAGAGAGTGCCACTGCTGTCACTGCCACAGTAGCAGTGGCAGGGGGGTGCTGTATGCCCTGGAGGCTGGATTTGCTGCCCCTGTGCATCCTGTCACCCAAGGCGGCTCACCTTGCCTCATGGATAGGCCAGCTTTGACAGGCACTCTGTTTAGGCCAGGGGTGAGGAAGGTGTGTCCCTCCAGATGTTGCTGGACTCCAACTCCCATCAGCCCCCAGCCAGCACGGGCAATGGTCACGGATGATGGGAATTGTAGTTCAACAACAACGGGAGCACCACAACTTCACCAGCCCTGTATTAGGCAAAGAAACGTACCAACCAGGTGAAAAGTTCACCTCCCCTCGTGTACATTTGCGATTCTCGGTTGTACGATGTGGCTTGGCAGTGGCTTACTGGGATTAGGAAAGATTTCCTTCACCCTCCCAGCTTCTCATTCGTATGACCTCACACCCAGGCAATTGTCTGGTTGTGGCAGTGTTGTGGTTGATTACAGGTCACATTGCACCATAATATTAATTATCCTTTAGGGATGCATGGGGATGCGGGACAGATCCTGCTCTAGGGAAAGAGTGTGACCTGAATGACCTTCCTGCATTTCTGTGATTATGTGGTTTTATGAGCATGTGCAATTAACTTGAGTTGCAACTATAATTTAAACCCCGTGAGATTAAACTGAATTTGAAGAAAATATGATCAGCAGTAGGGAAACATATCTCCCTTCCATGTGGGAGATCATACACTTCATTCCTGCCTCTCCCTGCCCTCTCATTCCCTCTTTTGCTGCTGTAACAATTTTCTGAACTTGCTAAAGACAAAGGAGAAAAACGTTTGCCAGGAGCATTTGAAGGATTTGGGTAATGAAAAGGTGAGCAACCCAAGCCAATTAGAATCTTTGCGTCTAAGCATTGGGTGATATGCTTTGAAATTGCTGTCTTTCCTGCATTCAGGCTTAGCATGTTTCAGAAATAATTTGGCATTAGGAGGTACTTCTTGGGTGGTGGGAAGGCAAAAGGGTAAGAATTGGAGTTCACATCCTTGGCACTGTTTGTTTGGTTATTGCACGACACTGCTTGCACTCTTTACTATAGACAAAATAAAAAAATTCCTTCCAGTAGCACCTTAAAGACCAACTAAGTTAGTTCTTGGTATGAGCTTTCGTGTGCATGCACACTTCTTCAGATACCCTTTCGTGCATGCACACGAAAGCTCATACCAAGAACTAACTTAGTTGGTCTTTAAGGTGCTACTGGAAGGAATTTTTTTATTTTGACTATGGCAGACCAACACGGCTACCTACCTGTAATCTTTACTATAGAGCAACTGCAAAATTGCAGCCACCTCTAAAACACCAAAAATGTCTGCCAGATTTTAAATGTCATGTAATGCAAGGCATGAATCACAAGACAGATAATGTTTCTGAAGGCAAAACATTTTTAAGTGGAGGAAGATGGTTATGCCTTTAAAGTAAGAAAGTCTCAAAACATGCATGATTTTCTTGCAGAGACTTGGGGGTGGAAGCCGGCTGGCGATGAATTACCGGTATTTTTAGTCCTAAAATGTGCAGACATTACATAGTTGTTGCACAGGCTCTAAATTAATGTCGCTGTTTCTCCAGGTTTGAATTTTGCTGTTTTAACTTCTCACTGTGGCTTCTATGGTGCTAACTGAGCACTTCCTGCCTCTGTTGCTGTCTCCTGTCAGTCTTTGGTATGGCAGACCACTGCTCCATCAACTTAGCATTGTCTACACTGAGTTACAGCAACTTTTAAGGGTTTCCAGATGAAGAACATTTCCAGCCCTACCGAGAGATACAAGGGATCGGGTGCCTGGGGTGGCGTGTGTGCCCTGTGCCCAGGGACGGGCCCAGCTGCCTGTGGGGTGGGGCGAGCCAGGACAGGATGTTCTGTGGGGTCTCTGAGGAGCCTGCCTGCCTCCTCCCACTCAGTCACCCTACAGCTGAGGGGAGATGGTGGGCAGACCGTTTGGGGCAGCGTGGAGCCTGCAGGCGGCCAAGCCACCATGTTACTCCCAGGAGAGACGCGTGGTTCAGGTGTGCTGGAGGCCCTGTGGTGAGTGCTGACTGGAATTTTGTCACCCCCTCAGTGGTGACACCCGAGGTAGACCGCCCCCACCACACACCCCTTCCTCCTCCCCTGACCAGGGATTGATCCTGAGTAGGGGAATTGTGGCCTGTTTGGCTCCACCCCAGTACTCCCCAGTGCTCCCTTGCTGGTACCTGGTGCCACTCTTACCTGTGTTGTGCGGCAGTGGCGGCACCTGCAAAGCACTGGCATTGGCATCCATGAAGTGCTAGCGGTGGCAGCGGTTCTGGTGATAACTCACAAGATTTTGTCAGATTTCACTGAAATCTCACTGGCGCTGCTGGAGATGGCAGGGGGCAGGCAGCACAGGTGATGTAGGTGACACCTCTTGGGCTTCTACTACTGGGCCTGATCCTGAGACCTTCTGCCTGCAAAGCATCTGCTCTACCAGTGAGCCCTTCCAATTGATTATGCAAATTCTGATCAATGCTAATTTTTCTTTCATTCATTTTCTCCAGCTTTGTGAAGTATAGATGACTGAAAGTTAAGTTTTTAAATCAAAAAGTGTGAGAAAAGCCGTCATCTGTGAGATGAACTTTCTTGAAAGTTCTGAGGTGGGTACTTTCATGGAATCATTGCAGAGATGGAAGGGACCATAAGGGTCGTCTAGTCCAACCCCCTGCAATGCGAGAATGTTTTGTCCAACTTGGAGTTCAAACTCACAACCCTGAGATTAAAAGCCTCATGCTCTACTGACTGAGCTATCTCAGCTATAAGAAGCTATTTGACAGTCCTGGAGGGACATTTGTTATTGTTCCCCATCCCTTTTTCTTTCTTCTTTTTGGAGATCTATGTTAAAAGAAAAGCTACTTAATCTTTCATTAATATTCCTGACTTTATCTAATTAATTTTTAATGTTAATAGTAATTAGAAGGGATTGAAAGTCTTGAAGGTGAAACATTAATGGGAGTCTGCCCAGTGGAGTTATATTTAATTGTGATTTTTTTTTTAACATATACATATCAGAAAGGGTTCATTAGCTGGACTCTTTTCTTCCCCCCTTATCCCATGTGCTGCCATCCTAGCAACCTCATTAATTCTGACTTTACTGAATATAGATTTGTTGTGATGGGCTCGTTTTTATGTACGGTTTCTCTCGCCTAGCCACAGATGCATGTCTTGGCTAAGTGATATGGCACCCTGCTATACTGGCAGGTTGAAACCAGAGTGGCTTTAAGCACAGTTCAAAACATGGGAAAGGGGTGGTTGTGGCACCACATTGCTAGATTGCACTTTAGAACATCATCGCAGCATTAATCATATTGCCATCTGTGTGTGCAGATCTCTAGAATCAGGCTCTGAAAACTAGTGCCAGGGTCATTTGGTGCCTGCTTAATTCAAACTTATATACAGTGGTGCCGCGCAAGACAAAAAGAATCCGTTCTGTGATTCTCTTCGTCTAGCGGTTTTTTCGTCTTGCGAAGCAAGCCCATTGACGGTTTAGCGGATTAGCGCTATTAGCGGCTTTTAGCGGCTTTTAGCGGCTTTTAGTGGCTTATCTGCTGATCGGATCAGCTGATAAGCGGCTTAGAAAAGGGGGGGGGAGGAAAAAACCCCCGCAGGAACTCACAAGGCATTGTCGTCTTGCGAAACAAGCCCATAGGAAATTTGTTTTGCAAAGCACCTCCAAAACGGAAAACCCTTTCGTCTTGCGGGGCACCACTGTACACTCTAAGCTAGGGATGGGCAAATCTGTCCATTTTGGTTTCCTGGTTTTCCAATTTTAACTTAGAGTTCTCTACATTTCTGCATAGGTTTGTGATTCTTTATTTTTTTCAAAGTTATCGTGTAAATTCACCAGCATTTTAGTGCAAATTTCTCCTGATACACATTTGTTTGCTTAATGAACATTTTTGCGGAGCAATTTTCCTTATACAGCAGAGGTAAGCCAGTGTGGTACCCTACAGATTCTTCTTCCTATCAGCCCCAGCCAACATGGCCGAAAATCTAAGATGATGGGATTTGTATTCCAACAATACTTCGAAGGCACCACAAGAAGTGTATTTTCCAAAAACAAAAATTAAAGAAGTTCTGCTTGGGTGATAAATGTTATATAGTGCTACACACCACCCGAATCTTCAAATGCTGCAAGACTCCATGGGTCCCAGGGTTTGTGTTTCCTTTTGGGAATGAGGAACATCGGAGACCGTGGTGTCTTTATGATGAAGGGGTTCACAGCATTAACTCCTCAAAAGGGTATTGTTTCTCCCATAGCCACAGCCTCGGACTCAAGCAGAAATTAGTAAAAAGGTAAAGGGTCCTCTGAGCATTAGGTCCAGTCGTAGCCAACTCTGGGGTTGTGGCGCTCATCTCACTTTATTGGCCGAGGGAGCCGGCGTACAGCTTCCGGGTCATGTGGCCAGCATGACTAAGCCGCTTCCGGCGAACCAGAGCAGCGCACGGAAACGCTGTTTACCTTCCCGCTGGAGCAGTACCTATTGATCTATTTGTACTTTGACGTGCTTTCGAACTGCTAGGTTTGCAGGAGCAGGGACCAAGCAACGGGAGCTCACCCCGTCACAAGGATTCGAACTGCCAACCTTCTGATCGGCAAGTCCTAGGCTCTGTGGTTTAACCCACAGTGCCACCCGTGTCCCTTCAAGCAGAAATTAGCCATGGCTTTTTTTCTCTGCCTTTCCAGCCTTAAGCTTCTTCCTTTAGCTCACATCACAGCCAATTCTGCCCTTAAAAACATAGGTTTTGTCCTTCTAACCATTAGAGAGCTGGAGGAGGGCCCCCAACTATTTGACCTCTGGCACAGAGCGCTCTTTCTTCCGGTCTCTTAATGGTCCCTTGCTAGGATTATAGGGATTAGAGGTTTGGCACCCACAAACGCATCACAATAGGAATAGTTCGTTGACGTTTGCTGTTTTATTAGCTAAGAAAGAGAAAGCAGTCACTCATTAATTGCTTATCCCGCTTTGACATTTGCTTTAAATGTGAATGAAATCTTTACCTAAGGTTCACCTAGGTACACACATATTTCATTCATCCGTTTCTGAACTCCTGGAAGCTAGCTGAGTCTTAAAATAACAACCTACAAGAGCCTCCCCCCAAGTTGGCTCTCTGTGAATGTTGTTGCACACCAATTCCCATGGTCCCTTGGCACTGGCCATGTTACCAGGGGCTTATGGGAGTTGTAGTCCACGGTATTTGGAGGACACAAGATGGGGATGGCTGACATAAAGCATCACCTCTTTCTCTCTCCCCAGAAGTTGTTGTATCAGTAGAAATATACATGGCAATAACAGCAGCAAGAAATTTATAAAACAATGCCAATAAAAGCAATGCAATCAAAAACAGCAGTCGATCGAATTCGTCTAAAAACAGCAGCATAATTACATGCTAAAAGCGTGCTGAGATAAAAAAAAAAATGATTTCAATTTCTCTCCGAAAGACAAGAGAAAGACTGTGGAATCTCACCAGAGACTGGGAGCTGCAGTATTGATGTGAAGGGGCATTGCAGAACAAAAGGGGATGTGTTGATGAGCTTCTGTCTTTGTTTCCTCTGCCCAGACATTAGTTTGGACATTTGAAATGGGGAAACCTAACTTCATTGGCATTCCTGCATCCTTGAACCTTGCACAGCCACAATTCCATGATCTGGAGTCTTCTTCACTCATTGGATATCCTGCCTCAGACAATCGTGCTGATGCATGGGTGATGGGAGGGTGTCTGTGTGGGAAAGCCACATGTCAGAGGTGGGTGCAGAGCCACGGCCCCACAGCCCCTTTAATCACACAATGCCCCTTCACACAAGTAACTTGTCAAGGGGGCTATGCATATGAATGCATTTGTCATTATATCGGTGGAGAATAATGGGTAGAAGAGATTAATGACCAAGCTATTATTCAGCTGAAGGATACCGATAATATCATAAACTTCCAGAGGAAATCTTGTGCAGGTTGAGATACCATCAGATTATCCTGTGATTGAATTACAGCTTTAGCAATCAATCATTTGCTTCCCTTCCCTTCCTCCCTTCCCCCCTCTCTCTTTTTAGGAAAACACCGTGATTTCCTTTATCTTAGTGTGTGGAAACCCACTTCTTGCTGGAGACCTTTTTTAAAACAAGAAGCCATTATTTTATTTTATTTTTATTTTTGCCCCGTAGTTGTATATTATATAGTGATGACACTAATGAAGAAATATCACTTCATTATGTTTTAAGGAATGCTTGGCTTAGTGCATTTGATGAGCATTTCCTTTTCCTTTCCATAGAGCTAGGTTGGCTGAGACTTTCTTCTGCCCTCGAACAAAAACCACACCATTTCAATCCAAAACATTTACTTTTCTGTCCTCTAAGACTAATATTGGTGTCTGCTTGTAAGAGGGCCGAAAGGTCATGATCCTCCTACTGGATTTTCCTCTTCTTGCTTTATTGACTTATGCCTACTCCACATGTTATTATATTACTTACAATTCTCATAGTCAAGTATGAAGGGAGCACATATGGGATAACAAATGGATTCTGGGTCTTTCCAGTTCTCAGAGAAGGCCATGAAGTGGCAGGAGGAAATCTATCAAGGACGGGTTTCCTGTGAAGGGCTAGCCCACATTTCTGCTGTAAAATGGCTGCTTATCCATCATTCCTGCACACTAAAGCAAACCAAAGAAAATATATTGTAGGGGTCAGTCCTACATTAGTTATGAACCCAAGGGAGATGAAAGTCTGATGGAAGAATGATTGTCACCAAGCTCTGAGAAGGCCTGTGGATTTATCTTGGTTGTGAGAGGGCCAGAGAACAAATTATCCAACCAGTTGCAAAGTTTTGATTCTTTCCATCTTCTCATGGACAGCCTATACTGATCAGACTCCTTTGGAAGGCAGAAGAATGGGAACTTGTGGCATCTTTCTAATAATCCATTTCATTAGCAAAACATCACAGTGGCCTGACAGCATGATGTATATACACAAGATGTGCTAATTCAGCAGTAGTGCCCCAGCTCCTCTGCTCCCTCATCGATACACTAAGCCTAGGCAACTGTGTCTTGCATCTTCCAAGGAAGTTCCATGCACTCTAGTAGCTAACATCCCCAAAAGGCAAAGATTCTGATGCAACTGATTATCCATTAATCACCACTTATCTAGGACCAGATTGACTGGAAAGAAAAATGATTGCTTGGCCTTGCATTATGGAACAGCGTGGGTTCACCCCAGACATATAGAAAGTTGCCTTACACCGAGACAGACCACCGCTCCATTTGGTCTCCATTTGGTCTCCACTGGCTGGCAGCAGCTCTCCAGGGTTTCAGTCAGGTCCTAGCCCCTGTCTTACTCAGAGATGTTGGAAACGGAATGTGGACCTTTTTGCATGCAAAACGTATGCTCAGCTATGACCCTTCATAATAAACTGACTCTTCCCATTCAATTCACACACTGCTATTTAGCTCTTTGGCCATGTTCCTCTCTGTGTGAAAAATACATGATATTCTTAAAATATTCCAAAGAAGAAAGAAAAACAAAACAAAAACACAATGTCGCCAAACCTGATAAAAATGTTCTCTCTCTCGCTTTTGCCTTCACAAATCACTACTTCTGCAATTATCATTACTTATATTTGTTCTAAAGAGGTGCAGAACTCATTATGTATCTGTAGTAACTTATAATTTTATCTTATTTTTGGCTCTGAACATCTATGCCTGAGGTTGAACTTCAGTTTGAAAGCTTGCATGGACTTTTAAAATAAAATGACTAGTTCCCATAATTTTTTTTGACTCACTTGTAATATGTTTAAAAAATAATAATCTGTGAGGCACTAGCTGAAACCCTAATGCCACTTAAAATTGATAATTGCAGAGTGTTTCAAGAGGTTGTAGGCAGATGAAAGGCAATATGCAAGAACATCTCTATTAAGGTCCAGGATGCAACAACATTGCTGAGGCTGAGGAGATCTGATTCTGGCCATCACCTTGATGAGAGACTGCCTGGGGCCTCTTTGAAAATCCCTTTGAATTACATAACATGGGAGTGGTGAATATGGGTCATGTTACCTTCTGGGTAATCTTCTGGGTTCCACATGCCGGTGGTAGGCAGGGCAACAAATGAAAATGAAAATGTTACCTTTGTACAGTAGGCTAGTTTCTGTACTCACACATCCATCTCCCTACCTTCTATCCAGGCAAGCAAGAGACACAATCAGAGTGCAGGGACACATTCCAGTCAGTCAAAAATGCTTGGGGTGTGAAGCAGGGCCTGTAAGAAGTGTGGCCTAGCATGAGGGTGTGTGGCCTGGAGAGGGGTCCAGGGGCCAGGTGAGGACTGGTGGGCTGCATTTGACCCCTTGATATAATAAAAGAAAGGCTAGGTGTACATTCAATAAGAAAGAATGCACACTAACATTAAAACAACAGCTGCCTGTTCGCAATTTCAGCATACCCCCCAACATGCCACAGAGGAAAACTGGGGATGCATGCCCCCCCCAAAGTGTGCCTCTTTCGAGGCTGTGCTGTCACGGGAGTCAAAACAGGACATTCCAGGATCCAATTAGAAGCTGGGATGGCTTCTGTAATTCTAGGATGTCCCGTTCAAATTGGGACGGTTGTAGGGTATGTTTCAGGTACTCATTTTAGCATCCCAACCCCAAAAACAATGAACTAAAGGCATCGAGGGAATATTTAACCCTATTGTATACAGTGATACCTCGGGTTAAGTACTTAATTCGTTCCAGAGGTCCGTACTTAACCTGAAACTGTTCTTAACCTGAAGCACTGCTTTAGCTAATGGGGCCTCCTGCTGCTGCCGCGCTGCCGGAGCATGATTTTTGTTCTCATCCTGAAGCAAAGTTCTTAACCCAGAGCACTTTTTAGCGGAGTCTGTAACCTGAAGCGTATGTAACCCGAGGTACCACTGTATAGTTTTTAATGGGCATTCATTTTGGTTTTGTTTTCAGTAATGTTTGAAAGCAGGCTTCAGGAGGGTTGGGTAACATGAAGTTTCAGTGGTGACCGTCTTGAATCAAGAGGGACATGATGGTCAGAAATGGAATATCAAATTCATTAACACTGTTCTAATTAACTTCAATATATTTTTTGAAAGTACAAATGCAGAATTCCTCCCAGGCATATAAATTCTTGATTGTTAGGCTGACCGAATATCATCTGTCTTCCTTGGGAAGCAGAGCTAATAATTCCAGTGGCTGGGGTATAGTATTTTGATAGTGAGATGTGAAACAATAAAAATGTAATAACTTGTGACACCTGCTGGCTGGGAGCAAATACATCCTAAGGGATTTCTGCTGCACTGAATTTTCCATTACAGTGCAACAACTGCCCCTCCTCAATACCAAGTTCCACCATGACAAAGAAAAACAGCAGTTCTTCCACTATGTATGACAGGAACTTGTGGTCATTGTCTTATAAATCCCACAAGTCAAAATTACATGCATACATCATTTTCTTTGTATGCCACCCTTCCATAGTTAAACCATGCTCAAGGCGGCTTACAACATGAAATAGGATCACATAATCACAAATGTAGCAAAAGTAGTCATGAACAATAAATAAAACACATTGAAAAGTACACAACCAAATTAAACCATTTCCACATAAATCATAAGAAGATCTAAAAATAAATATAGAAAAAAAGAATATCAATAGCAGCAGCAACCCCCTGCCCCCAAGCTCCAACCCAATAGTCTTTTCAGCAGCTTCAGATTTTGTAGCTGGAGTCAGTCAGGGTCCCACCTTCCCAGATCTAGTGGGAAAAGGCCTACAAGGCAAGGAACAGGTCGTCCAGGACTCACAGCCATGCTGGTCAAAATTGTTGTGACAGATGTATCCTAAGATGAAGTTGCGTCTTGCTGTATTTTTCACAAAGCTGGAACTGGTCTTGATGTGGTATTGTGTAACTTAGAATCCAGAATTTAGTTGTGGATCTTCATTAGTCTGGAGGATGAATGGGAGAAAAACACACCGCCAAGCTTCCTCAAAGCACAGATCCTTCACCCATATCATCCATCACATTCCATCTGTTTTATTATTATTCAATAGACACAGTCTGCTTTGTATTGAAAAGGCACACACACACACACACACACACACACACAGAGAGTGAATATAAGACAAGATCTGATTAATTTCCATATTTGATACAGCTTTGCAGAATCCAACTGAGTTGAGATTTTGGCTTATTTCGGGGGGAAATTCTGGTCCCACCCTGCACAGTCCACATTTTGCTATAAAGTGCTTTATAAATAAAACAAAACCATTTGAAATCATGGTTTCCCATTCTGGTTTGCTGGTTAATTACAAACCATGGATTGCCAATTCAGTCAACGTTCCAAACCACAGCTAAGCTTCCTGTTATCTATGAATTTCAGTGAACTGAACCACTATATCACAGTCCTCACTCACTGCCTTTCTGTTTTTAGTCAAAAGCCTTTACACGAAGCCAAACAAATGCTTAATAATGTTTTCATTACAAGTGTACATCCTTAGCTTGAAATTGCACGCCATCCAGATGATGATGATCTAGGGATTCTTTGTGCTGAAGACCCAAATAAGGCAGGTCAAGACCTCGTGGAGTTAGACCACAGAACAAGTAATTGCCACACAAATTGGGACAGATGGAGTGAGCTGAACTTTCGACTGCCCCATTAATCTGGGTGAGCATTAGTCATCAAACTAATTAAATGTAATTGCATTTTTTTCCTTTGAGCTCTGAACCTTTCGACTATTATTCCTTCGCTAACCTTTATTTAAAGGTTCTTAGCTCTTAATTGAAACAGGGAATGAGAAGCCTGAAGAAGAAGGAGAAGAAGAAAGAATTCCTCTCTTTTTTTTGGGTGGTCACTGTGATGAAGGACAGGCTGAAGTAATTGGCAGCCTTGCAGAGTCAGAAATGAAGATTATTATGGCTAAACTTGGGGGAAATCAAGGCTGCTCATTTTATCTGTCAGGGATGACACTTCTTAACTTGGTGGTTAACTCAGTGGTGTGGTGGTGACCTTATAAAAATAATCAGGTGGTTAACGTCCTCGTCTTTGTGTGGCTCGGAGGCACTCAAGCAATTACTGTCAAGGCTGCGAGAAAGGGGCAGTGTTTTGCTGAGGAAAGGAAGGGTCTGTCTCCGGAGCGAAATAGCTTTGTCTCCACAAATCTTTCCTGGTGAACATGCACAGCTTTGAAGGAGAAGATAAATTGTCTGAGAGGCAGATGGCCTGCCATTTTTGATCGGCATCCAAATTTCTGAGATCATGGAATGTGGCACAAGATTTTTTGAAAAGGAAGCCTATGCAGCTGCGTTTGTTATCACCTTGTGATTAAAGCAGGCAGAATTAAAATAATTGGAGCACATTGCAGTTGGACCCTTTGACTTCTGTCATCCGAATGTTCATGAAACACCAATAGAATATTTATTTTAATGCTTAAAAATATGTTGCTAGAAACTTATTTACATATTGTAGTAAATGCCTGCTTTTATTCCCCTCAACTTATTACTTACTTGTTCCTATCAGAATTTTCTATTATAGCCCAACTAATCTGTCAAATTCTGGCTAGCTCTCCTTTACTACCTCACAGCTTTGTTATGAGGACAAAACAGGGAGGGAAAGAAACCAGCATTCCACCTCGTGCTCTCAGGAGAAAAGGTGGGCTAAAATATGAGAAATAAATAAATATTATGCTCACCTTTTATTAATGGGATATGTGAATTACTAGTTAATATTACTGTTGGCACCAAGCTAGTTAAAAGCAGTGATACTTAAACCTCATTGAAATCCAGGGGACAAGTTAATAACCACTAATGTAGGCCTTGATGTTAACAGGACTTAAGCATGACTAGGAATGGAAGAGGCATCGGTTTTATATGGATTGATATGTGGAATTTGATGGATCTGATTGTTTGAGCTTTGCCCTCTCCAAATCAGCTCTTATGTGGGAAGTGGGTGGTGCTGTGGTCTAAACCACTGAGCCTCTTGGGCTTGCCGATCAGAAGGTCGGCGGTTCAAATCCCTGTGACAGGGTGAGCTCCTGTTGCTTGGTCCCTGCTCCTGCCAACTTAGCAGTTCGAAAGCATGTCAAAGTGCAAGTAGATAAATAGGTACTGCTCTGGCGGGAAGGTAAACGGTGTTTCCATGTGCTGCTCTGGTTCACCAGAAGTGGCTTAGTCATGCTGGCCATATGACCCGGAAGCTGTACACTGTCTCCCTCAGCCAATAAAGCGAGATGAGCACCGCAACCCCTGAGTCGGCCACGACTGGACCTAATGGTCAGGGGTCCCTTTACCATTACCCTTGGCTACCCAACTCCACCTCTACCAAAATTATAGAGGCATTTAAAATAAATTCTAAGGCGTCCTGTGGAATGTGTCAGAAAAACACTAGTCTCTTGGGAGAACAGGGAGAGAAAACTTTTTGAGAGTTTGGAGGACAGGCACACAGCACTAATGTAATGCATCAAGGACATTGAGATAAAGGCCGTTAGAAAAGGCTGGGAGGTAGCGTAATGAGGAGCAGTTTCTGTTTGCTTTCATTAGCTAAGGGATCTACTCCATTTGTGTGGAAATGGGGGCCATCCATCATACAATAGTCAGTTGTGGTGAAATTTTAATGCAAGTTGGACTAGCTGCCTTTCATTAGGAAAAGATTAATAAACCAGTCTAAACATCTAAAAACTTCCAGAAGGACAAATAGGCTGGATACAGATATCAGAACAAGAAACTCAGCACTCTGGAATACTGCTTTCCCACCTACTCCTCTTTTTTGTGTGTATTACATCAAATATTTGCTCACAATTTATTTTGGAGCAAAAGGTTTGAGAGGGAAAGTTTCCAGAAACTTCCTTCCTTTCATTTTTGACATGATGTGTTTGACCTGTAGTTGTCTCTTTCTATGATCTGAAGACAATGCAGACCACCCCCCACCACCCCCAAAAGCCACCCCATCAAGAGCTGATTTTTAAGGCAATCTCAGCCAATTGGGAACCACACAAGTGCTGTGACATCATTAAGTCAAACTGGAGGAAGGTCAAGAAGCATTGCTTTTAATCTGCCTGACAACTCAAATGTAGCCAATTAGATTGGGCTACTTGACAGCATCATGAAGCCAAATCAGAGTGAGGGAAATGTTTCCTGCAAATGATGAACATTTTAGCTTCATATTGCAGCCCCTTCCCCCATTGCCCAAATGTGCGTATGCATTAAGAGGGTAATGTTTTGCATGTAGTGGTCCACCCCTCATTTTGGGTTAGTTATTCCCCTCCCAATAAATTTTTATTGTCATTTTAATAGAATGTAATGATAATATAAAAGCAATAATGAGTCCAGTTGCACGTTCTGTTAGTTTCTGTAAAATACATATACAGCTCAGAGAGGAGAGCAGTATGATTAGACAAAGTTCATTATTCAAGATAGTCCCTCCATAAGCCAGTTTGAGTGGCTGGAGGTGGAAAATTGCACATATTTTATTTATGTAAATGATAAAGGGACACCAAGTGTAATCAAAACTATCTTTCTTAGGAATACCTTTCATCACTCATCTATGGCAAGTAAGAAATGCAATCTATTTTGGTCAAAACCACATGCCACTCATTTGAAGTGATGTGTGGCATGCAAGCTAATTATGGCCATTGCTGCAGATCTGCGGCCTGGATTTCCCCGCAAAATGGCAAGGATATGTGTGTGTGTGCTGGGTTGCAGCATGGAAAGTATGAGAATTATGCCAGAAATGACCTATTTTTACTTCTAGATTTTCTGGATTGTCTGCCCACACAATCTTGTTTCTGCAGTTATATGGCATTGCCTCTGACAGAAATCAGAACTATCTAATATGTTTAATAGTAATGCACCCAGGACTCCCCCCACTCAGCCAGAACTCACTGGAACTCAGTTCTGGCACTGCTCAAGTGGGCGCCATTGCCATTATAAGAGAACAAGGGAGGTGTTCATGGTGAGTTCTGGCACCTCAGTTTTTAGAAAAATAGCACTGACTGCATCTCTATAGTGAAATACTTTAAAGGCAGTGGCAGTCAACTTGGTGCCCTCTAGATGTTGTTGGCCACCAACTTGGATGCTTTAAAAGAGGATTGGACAAATTACTGGAGGATAAGACTATCAATGGCTACTAGATGTCAGGGGCTGGACTGAGGAGGAATGATGGGGACCACCACTCCTTCTTCTGCACCTTCCCGAGAAGAGGAGGACAGTATAGATTTAGATCAGTGGTTTGCAGAAGGGCATAGTTCAGAGGCTGCAGAGGGGAGAAGCTGGGGAATATTGGGAGAGGAATAGCAGGAAGAAGAAGAAGCACCAAGGGAGAGACAGCTGACAGACTCCTTGGAAAGCATTCCTGACCCCTCCCCTCCCCCTTTCCCAGGACCAGGCAAGCATTGAGAGTATAGAACAGAAAGCTCAGAGGCAGAAAGCTCAGATTGGCTGACGCAGGGGTGACGTGGAATAGGAGAGACGGAGTGGGTGGGACTTTACTCAGAGCAACGCCATCATCTTAGGGATACTGCATTCCTTCATCGCTCTCTGTGAATTATTGAATAACTTGCTCAGTAAGAACTTTTATTGTTTATCTGCTTCTGGGCTGCCATTGTGTGAGGGATTGGATTCCCCAAATTTTGACACTAGACCGCAATACCTCAAGGACTGCCTCTCTCTGACCTGGACCCTGAGATCATCATCCGAGGCCCTTCTTCGTGTGCCTCCTCCATGAGCAGAGGAATGTTCTCCCCAGGCACTAGGCAAAAACATTCCTATTCTCCCAGGTTTTTGGCTAATTAATCAATCTATGGCCTTTTAATGCAGAATTCATCATGCGAAAGGCTGGGCTCTATGAATCCCAAGCCGGAATTAAGATCACTGGAAGAAAAATCAACAACCTCAGATATGCAGATGATACAACCTTGATGGCAGAGGGTGAAAGAGGAGAGCGCAAAATATGGTCTGAAGCTCAACATAAAAAAAACGAAGATCATGGCCACTGGGCCCATCACCTCCTGGCAAATAGAAGGGGAAGAAATGGAGGCAGTGAGAGATTTTACTTTCTTGGGCTCCATGATCACTGCAGATGGTGACAGCAGTCACGAAATTAAAAGACACCTGCTCCTTGGGAGAAAGGTGATGGCAAACCTAGACAGCATCTTAAAAAGCAGAGACATCACCTTGCCAACAAAGGTCCGTATAGTTAAAGCCATGGTTTTCGCAGTTGTGATGTATGGAAGTGAGAGCTGGACCATAAAGAAGGCTGATCGCCGAAGAATTGATGCTTTTGAATTATGGTGCTGGAGGAAACTCTTGAGAGCCCCATGGACTGCAAGAAGATCAAACGCATCCATTCTTAAGGAAATTAGCCCTGAGTGCTCACTGGAAGGACAGATCGTGAAGCTGAGGCTCCAATACTTTGGCCACCTCATGAGAAGAGAAGACTCCCTGGAAAAGACCCTGATGTTGGGAAAGATGGAGGGCACAAGGAGAAGGGGATGACAGAGGACAAGATGGTTGGACAGTGTTCTCGAAGCTACAAACATGAGTCTGCCCAAACTGTGGGAGGCAGTGGAAGACAGGAGTGCCTGGCGTGCTCTGGTCCATGGGGTCATGAAGAGTCGGACACAACTAAATGACTAAAAAACAACAACATGGCCTTTTAAACTCATGTGTGTGTTGTTTTTGTTTGTTATTATGTTATGTATTTTTGCATTTTCATATTGCAAACTGCCCTGGGATCCTTGGATGAATGGCGGTATAGAAATTTAATTAATAATAAATAATAATAGTGATGGTGGCTATGCTGAGCCTCCATGGTTGGAGGCAGCAATTAAAGTTTCTGAATACCACTCAAGTGCTCTTTCACTCAGGTCCTGCTTACAGGCTTCTCTGTGAGAACATGGGCCTGATCCAGCAGAATCTTCTTTTGCGCTTCACAGGGCTCTTCTTCTGCTTTTATGTCTCTGAATTATGACATTTGGAGGACCGCAGATTAATTGTTCACCCCCACTTTTCCTAAAGGGCAGAGGTGAAAGTGTAGTGTGATCTTGGGAGAAGTGTTCAGTTACTTTTAGTGGTCATCAGAGATGTTGTTATTCCTCAGGTGTAAGGCAAACATTAGGTTGCCTTTTCAAATAATTACTATGGTTGGTCTGCCCTGCAGTGTCCTTTATGCTCAGGACTGTGTTATATTGCATTTGATTATTTCTTATTGTATTTCTCTTGGTTTTTAACGATGCAAAATTGACTTAAGAGCGTTGCCAAACACTCTGCAGCAAAACAAACAAGTGATCAAGATCAGAAGAAGCTAAATCCTATTATAGCCCCCTGGTGTACTATATGGCACCCTGAGGGGATTCCTTTATTTTATTTACCTTGCATCTATCTGTGATGTGCAAGTTCTCTAATTGTGTGGATTAAAAAACCCCTCACTATCATTCTCCTTCTCGTTTTCCCTTCAAATTACTATTTTAATTCTCACCATTTGTTTCTTACATTAACCTCCTGTGTAGTGTGAAGAGATTATTGTAGGTGCAAATACTTAAATCTGCCTTGTTAAGATTTTGAGTGCTTTCATTTTAACACATTGGAAGCCTTTTCAATTACACTCTCAGTAAATTAACCGAGCCCTTATTTATTGCCTCCTCCTGAAACTTAAACTGTTGCAGATTTTGGTGGGATGGCTATTTCCACAATGGATTATGCCTTTGCATTCAGGTAACTGTTCCTAAAATGCAAGATGAAAGGTTTTGGTGAACATTTGAAAAACACAAAAGTGAAAATCCAGGTCCCACTAGCTGCACTTTCAGTAGTAAGAATGGGAGGCTTCTTCATTCCCAGTTCAGTGCTTTAATGCCAAACTGGAAATGCAGCAAATTAGGTTTGAAATACATAGTCGTACCTCTGCTTACATATCCCTCTGGATACATAAACTTTGGTATGTGAACGCGGAAAACCCAGAAGTATTTTTCTGGGTTTTGCCACGTGCGCAGTTGCAGAAGCGCTAAACAGTGCCGCACACATGCGCAGAAGCAGTCCTCCAGTTGCGAATTCATTGGGATGCAGCTGGATGTTCGGAATGGATCCCATTTGCAACTGGAGGTACCACTGTATTTCTATGCCAGAATTGTTCTTTTCACTCTATGAACTGCACTGGCTACTTTTACTGAAGATGTGACTTGTCAATCACAAAAGAGCTCTACCTCCCCATCCTGGCATCTCCTTCAAGAATATAGGTATACATTTCACTCTTACAAAGCTGCTCCCTCCCCTGAAGCACTGGGAATGGAAAACGCTGGTAAAACCATTCCCTCTGATTACAAGCTAGACCATCAACCCACCCTGGCATTATGACACCATAGTAATCTTAGACCCAGGGATGCAGGTGGCGCTGTGGTCTAAACCACTGAGCCTCTTGGGCTTGCTGATCAGAAGGTTGGTGGTTCGAATCCCTGTGATGGGGTGAGCTCCTGTTGCTCTGGCCGAGTTCCTGCCAACCTAGCAGTTTGAAAGCACGCCAATGCAAGTAGATAAATAGGTACTGCTGCGGTGGGAAGGTAAACGGCATTTCTGTGCGCTCTGGTTTCCATCGCTGTGTTCCATTGTGCCAGAAGCGGTTGAGTCACGCTGGCCACATGACCCAGAACGCTGTCTGTGGACAAACACTGGCTCCCTTGGCCTGAAAGCGAGATGAGCACCACAACCCCATAGTTGCTTTGACTGGACTTAACCGTCCAGGGGTCCTTTACTTTTACCTTTTACCTTACCTAATCTTAGACCCATTAATTATGCTTTCTGGAGACACTGGTCTACAGCCATTTTTTTTTATTTTATGTCTGTTTATCTGAGGTGCAGCAAAGTGCTTCAAGGATTTCTGCTTTGATTCCTGCTGCCTCATACAGTTCCCACTTCACCTCTGAGAAGCACCAAATATTTTCAAAGCACCCTGTTTCGGCTTGGGATCTGGGATGCTAGAAAGCTGCCATTCCCTTGTGGCGAGGAAGGGGTTATCCAGCCTTGCTATCACTTCTTGCCTGTGTCTGGTAATGAAAACAACTCCATCAGATCGTATGATGTTGCACACCTGTACTGCTGAAGTGATGTCTGGATTTAGAGTTTGATGTCGGAATAAATTTTTCCTTGCACAATCAACACTGCCCGCAACAGATGTTAACTGCAACTCTGAAACACTTTATCTGGCACTTGTGATGCAAGCCATCCAGAATACAGATTAGCAATCGACTAAATCTACAGCCAACATATCACTTCTTACAAATGCTGTTAACATCATTATAACGACAGCATGCTTTAATAATCCGGACTATTAGAGGTAGTTGGGGGTGCGGGGAGAGTGGAATTTGAGCTGCCTCTGTCTGGCAGTGG
Source organism: Podarcis liolepis (assembly GCF_965112155.1). Taxonomy (NCBI): domain Eukaryota; kingdom Metazoa; phylum Chordata; class Lepidosauria; order Squamata; family Lacertidae; genus Podarcis; species Podarcis liolepis. Next base: position 31,482,952 of record NC_139563.1, read on the forward strand.
AAAATCATCTTCCCATTTAACAAGCTTCATTCCACAGTAAAGTACTACAGGATAATCATTATTTTCTTCAAGTAAATCATAGAAGCAAAAATGATTGCTTAAGGGCATTCCAAATAAGCATGCATGGTGCATTTCAAAACTCCAGCTTGTTTACAGGGTTCATAGTACAGCCAATAAAACATACGTTAAACGAAGAAAAAATATTTTCCATTCGCTTGTGCAGTAGGCACAATGTGTTAAATTTAACTTGTTCTAAATAGCAAACCACGACCAGTTTAAACAAGTAAGAATTCATTGGGCCACTCTGTATAAGAATAGAGGTTGAGAAGACACTGTTGCATGCTTTCCACACTTGTGTTTCGTGCTTTATAATGGAAAAAGCCACATTTTCCTTTATATAAAGAACAGCATCCATCATGTTATTTACTGCTTCTCCTGACAAGCACTCTCTGCAAAGAAATATATTGAATCCCAAATAGATCTGGCAGGAATAAAATCTAAGCTGCAACTCTGGCACATAAAGTAGAGGAGGGGGGTGGTGGGAGAAACCAATAGACCAATACAAATATGAGCAAATGAAGTGGAAGTCTGCGCCAAAATTTAGTGACATTTATGAACCAGCTGAGACATTTGGATGCAGCAAGTTAGTACAGTTGATTTTTGGACCAGCCAAAATGAGCTGCGTGTGGAAATGTGGTGGAAGACTGAAAAGCTACAATCATGAGCACATTTTACAAGAAACTGAACCTCATTGGACATAGCCAGCTAGCTTTATTTTCAAGTAAACATGTATTGGATTGTACCGCAGAGGGTTGCCATATTTCAAGCAGTGAAAATCTGGACAGAAAAGTTGTTGAACTTGCCAACATGGGCTGCCATATGTACAGATTGTCCGGGACATATTTTTTGCCAATTTCCACCCAGGCACTGCTGCATATCTCAGGAAAATTCTGGATGTATGGCAACCCTAGTACTGCACAGCAGGCTAAGCCACATTTACACCATCCATTTAAAGCCCTCTGATGTCACTTCAAACAATCATGGCTTCCCCCAAAGAATTCTGGGAGCTGTAGTTTGTTAAGGGTACAGAGAGTTTGTGTATTTTGTGCCAGCTAGCCAAATAGTTTGACCAAATATATTTTCCCGTGCGAAGTGAAGCAGGGTGCTGTGCTTGTGTTCTTGGATCGTGGGAATTCACTTGAGCCACCTGAACAAAGTATTGTTTTCAGAGGAGCTCCGCTTGCAAAAGCCAATATAAGAAATCAGGTTCCTAGCCATTACTCTGATTCCCTAAAACACCATTTAGGTGTCTGACTGAATGTAGCACATTGCATATCTGTTATCATTGGGGGCTCATTAGAGAGGCCATAAAGCGTTGCAATAAATGAGAAGTGAAAGATTTCTTAAAGCTGGGGATGCCATTGGTACAGAGTCTTTTAATCTCTTTAATGAGAACTTTGCAAGTGATGCCCCAATTAGGAAACAAATTGCTGCCACCACAAAGCATGTTTAGAAATTTTATTGCATGGGTTACAGACATTCCCTGGATGCCAGCGAGAGCAAGGAGTGAAATGGGTAATCAAAGTTTCACATTGTCATTATCTTTTAAAGAAAGAGTTTCTTTGTCCCTAGGTAATATAATAATTGGACATTTCTAAACAATCATTATTATTTTTCAAAAAAGCAGCTCCAGGCCAGAGATTCATGCTTGCCCAGATGGATCTTCCTTTAATTGGGAGGGGGGCTGTTTCGTTCAAACAGAGCAATTGTTTTGCATACATAAAGGAATGAGTGGCATGCTGGTTGGTGGCCCCCCAAAATACTATTATGGACCACTTCAATCTCTGCCAAGCATTAGCAAAATTCTAGAGGTCTTGGCACTTAACAAAGGTTTGTGTTCCTTTGGAATGAGGCCCAGTGGAGACCAATGTCTTTACGAAATATGCTTTATTTTACACGTATTTAAAACCTGAGGTTTTGATGTCTCTCATTGCTCCTCTCATAGCTTCAACAAGCTTGAGCCCAAAGCAGCAGCTAGTCTGCCCCCCACTTGGTGCAGCCTCTCTGAGAGCCAGTGTGGTGTAGTGGTTAAGAGCGGTTGACTCGTAATCTGGTGAACCGGGTTCACGTCTCCGCTCCTCCACATGCAGCTGCTGAGTGACCTTGGGCTAGTCACACTTCTCTGAAGTCTCTCAGCCCCACTCACCTCACAGAGTGTTTGTTGTGGGGGAGGAAGGGAAAGGAGATTCTTAGCCACTTTGAGACTCCTTAGGGTAGTGGTAAAGCGGGATATCAGATCCAAACTCTAGCCAGCACACATGGAGTTCTGGCCCCTCCTTTCTCCTTCCCTAAAACCCTTGCTCAAAAACCTCAGTTTAAAAGGACACATTTCTTCCTGTGGTGACATCATGCTTCCTGTTAGCTGGCAACCTCCCCCTCCCAACTCTGCCATTGTCCTTTTCTAACCAACACACAGTTGGGGGACTCCACCCCCCTTCATGTCTGACACTGAATGTCTCACCTTTTATCAGGGTAACGACTCCCTCATCACCTGCCTTTGTTCTTTGATGGCATCTTTTTAAGCCAAGCTCCTGAGGAAGCTGGCTTGAGTTATTTTTTAAGGCTTTGCTAAATCCATTGGTCAAACCCCACATTTGCTAATTTGAGAAATTACGGCGAGAACTTGGCATGCGACCCATCAGTAAAATAACAGTGCGATGGGAAGCCAGGAAAAGCCTGCATAAATAGACGAGTCTTCAGAAGGCATTTAGAAGCTGTCAGCATTTCTGCCTGCATGTGCAATGGTGTTCCAGAACGTGGGTGCTATTACTGAGAAGGTCTACTCTCATAAGATTTCATAAAATAGCATTCCACCAATCATCAGCATTCCATCAGCAAGACCTCCCTGGAAACTAGCCTTCTGTAGAAAGGTAATAATATGTTTCCTTGCCCACTTTTATCTCTAGTTCCATTCACCACTGGAATGCGACCATTGGGAGGTTGCCCAGAAGGGAACCTGGCCCTTGGGCTCAAGATGCTTCCCTGCTCCTGATCCCAGATATCAGTCTGAGATATATTCGGTAAGGAGGTCTGCTAGGTATCCTGTTCCCAGGTTCTTTAGGGATTTATATGTATGCAAGAAAACCTTGGAACAGATGATCAAACAAACCATGGTTTGTGTCTTCAAGGATTAGCTTGTTTTCTTGCCTTGTGCCTTTGTAGTTTGGTGATGTCTGCAGTGGGGTGGCCAAAACAAACTATGGTAAAGGATGGCAGCTGGAGTTGCATAGTTAAAACAAACCAAGGTTCAAATTGAGGTATCATGGTAGTCATGGCTTTTTTCCTAGGAAAAGAGGTGCCAGAATTTGTTGACCTTTTTATAAATCACCAACCTCTGCCGCCGCCGCACAACCCAAATCACCTGCCTGCCTGCTGTCTCCGCCACACAGCCCTTGAGCGCCTTGCAGGGGAACAACACCAGAACACTTACAGAGGTGCTGGAATGCAACAAAGCGGTGCCAGAACTCAGTGTTGGTGAGTTGCAGATGAAAAAAGCGATGATGGTAGTACATAATGAAATACTTTATTGTCACTTGTACAACTTGTATACAGTGAGATTGCATTAGCACCCCCCACTTAGCTCTCTTAATCTTAATTCCCCTCGTTTACTGACGCACACCCACCAAACCTGAAAGTCAGTTGCCCTGTTTTCATTTTCATTTAGCAGCCTAACAGCCCACGGATAGAAGCTGTTCTTTACCCTGTTGGTGCGACTAATCATGCTTCTATATCTTCTGCAACCAATTGCATCTTTCCATGCCTCTTATGTAAATACATAATCTATTTGGCTGGTTTCACACACCATGCTAAGCTGTGGATTAAAAAACCCAATGACTTACCATTATGTGTGAACCAGGTCATTCTGCCCCTAGATTCTATTACAGTGCTGGAAACCTGTGGCATTACTGGCAGCACATGCGTGTGCTTCCTTTGATTGTACTTTCAAAGGGGGGAAAACACATTTTAATGGTAGGAGAAAGAGGAGAGGGAAAGACAGAAAAATAAAACCTTGGTGCACGTGAGCCATCTAAATATGTCCATTTAACAATGGCTTTAGGTGGAGCCAGGAGTCATCTATTTTACAAGCATTCAGGACTCTGTAATTAAAAGTTGCCTAAGAGCATGTACACTAGTATAAAAAGGGTAATAGCATCTGACCCAGCATGCCCAGCTAACCAAATTGCAACTCAACAGGCCCCAGAAAATGTACTAGGTCATAAATAGATGGTGAAATCAGTTTCCCTTTATTGACCTTCCAGGGTTTATAAAACCAAGTCTTTCTCAATGCTTTTATTCAAGTGGAATATAGGCAGCTACTTAAAGAGAGCTACTGGCATGGGTAATCATAACTTTGTTTAATAGGCTAATATATGAATAAATGCGCCCATGGCCCCTTCAATACACCTTTTGCATGAGCAAGTGAACTAGCCAGGAGTCTTCCAATCAACTCTAATTTAAAATTTCATCTAAACTGGAAAACTGTGGTTCCCAGCTTCAGTACAAGCAGCAACATCAAACCATAGTTTGAAGACAATCCAATATTATGGATTATTCAGAAGGTGCTATATTCAGTTTCCTGGTTCAAATGAAACAGGAAACCATGGTTGGCCAAATACATTTTGCAAGGGAATTTTGCAAATACATTTTGCAGGAAATGATGTCCCCTTGCATGCCACACAGAAGAGCCAACTAGGCTGGCAGCTCAACAGTAGCAATGAGATAGCCTTTGACAGGATCAACCTAGCAGTAAATCACACCAACTTAATTGGCGTTAACTCTTTATTAGCAAGAATAGGATCTGTACAGGAGTGTCAGGCCTAATAAGCACATCAACTCATTTTCAGCAGGTTCCCCCCCCCCCCATGAAGCAGTTGCTGAGACTGAAGGTCCCTGCCTCTCCACAGTTGCCTAAGTCCCTTCCTCTCCAGAGTTTTCCTCAAAGTAATCTGAGACTTCTCCCCCACCCTCTTCATGCTTCTCCTGGTTCTGGGAGATCCAGGGGAGGGGAGCTTGTCACAGCAGGTGGGGGAGAAACTGTCTCAGCAACATCTGCATTGGCTTAGTTATGTCCACGGAATGGAAGGTGGCAGGACCCCCTAGGAAGTGGCTCTATGGGAAGCTGTCTTAAGGCACCAGTCTTGTTGGCAGATCAACTCTGTGTTATAAAGATGTCTTGAAATGTGACATGAAGTCTGGCAACATCAACCCTGCCATGAGTGAATCCCTTGCAGACAACTGCAGTGCCTGGAGACAGTCAGTTTGTGTATCCAAAGCAGTGACCAGAGGAAGAATGACTTCTGGGAAGGGTGCAGAAACAAGAAACGACATGGCACATCTGCATCAGCACAACTGGATGCCTTCATCTGCCCCAGCTGCAACCAAACGCATCTCTCCCATATTGGTCTCTACAGCCACAGCAGGTGCTGTAACCTCCTAACAGTTTGGCTTCACCTACAAAGGCACACTCCTCCAATGTCTCCCAACACAGACAGATGCCAACCAATTGCATCTTTCCATGCCCCTTATGTGTTTGGATGGTGAGCTGCCCCATTAATTTCAGTGGAAAAGATGGCTCCACAATTTTTGCATGATGTCTGTAGAGTGCTATATCCTTTGCTGAGGTGAATGGGGGAAACACTAAGGTGTGGTGAGACTGAGCATACCTGTGCGTTGAAGCTTTGTTGCCGCCTGCAGTAAATTGCTGCATGGAGGCAATTTACTCCAGGCCCTTCTGCAAAGGGTACAAGAGTTTGGTTCAAACGGCGAGCTCTTTATTTGCGCTATAACCCTCCTTAAAATGTGATCACTTTATTCTAGCATGCCATAGAGGAAGAATGATGGACTGATCAGACTCAATTACTTTGAAAAGAGCATATAATTAACCATATTGCTACTACGAGTAGGACAAGTCTCTGACAGCTTTTCTTTCTTTAAAAACTGTGTAACAATACCTAATTATTCTTCCAGCAATCTACTCCCAGTCTAAATTTAGGACGTACTTTTTTCAACCAGCTATCGTTGGCAGATTAAAAGAAAAAATCAGCTCAAGGTTCACTGCGCTAGCGTTGAGATTGACTTTTCCTTTAAAATCAGAGCAAATTCTGAAATGAGTTCCTCTTCAAGCCCCATAACATTCACAGGATTTGTCAACTATTCTACTCCCCAAATTGGTGGTGTGCTGATGGCAGGGTGTAAATATTTTCTTTTCGATTTGATCCATAGAAAATAGACGACTGTTAGAAGATTGGATAGTGTGTCAAAAAAGGAACAACATTCCTATTTCACCCAGTTCACTTGGTGTCTAAATATAATGTTGTAAAATCTATCCATTTCCTGGATCTTATTGCTGCATCTCTGCTCCACAGGGTGAGCAGCTTCTGATTAGCTGCTAGATAGGAATTTCCTCCAATTTTGTTCCATTAGGGTTTGTTCTGACCCGCATTCCCTTCTCACTGGATTCCCGTTTAACTAGGAACATCCCCAGTGCCGGATTTACATATAAGCTAAACAAGCTATAGCTTAGGGCCCCACTCTCTTGGGCCCCCCAAAAAAAATTAAAGGAAAAAACACCTGGATGTACATTTCCAAAATATGAGATAAAAAACAAATAAAATAAAACCTACATACAGTTAGAGCTTAATAATTATTTCACTATTAATGTACTTCTTCTTAATTGTATTTCGGTTCAACAATTACTTTGATAGAATACATATTTTGTTTTGTGCAAATGGCTTTAGATACCTATTAGGTCCAAAAATTACCATATAGCATATAAAATGGTAAAGGTACCCCTGACTGCTAGGTCCAGTTGCGGATGACTCTGGGGTTGCAGTGCTCACCTTGCTCTATAGGCCGAGGGAGCTGGCGTTTGTCTGCAGACAGCTTCCAGGTCATGTGGCTGGCATGACTAAGCCGCTTCTGGTGAACCAGAGCAGCGCATGGAAACGCCGTTTACCTTCCCGCCGGAGTGGTACCTATTTCTCTACTTGCACTTGGATGTGCTTTTGAACTGCTAGGTTGACAGGATCAGGGACCGAACAACGGGAGCTCACCCCGTCGCGGGGATTCGAACCACCAACCTTCTGATTGGAAAGCCCAATGTGGTTTAGACCACAGCGCCACCCGTGACCCCTTCATATAGCATATATTCAACACAAAAAACAGTGACAATTTGTTGTTGACAAAGAACAGCTGGACATATAAAGGGCCCCATTACCTCTAGTAGCTTAGGGCCTCATCAAACCTAAATCCGGCCCTGAACACCCCCCCTCCCTGATAAAAATCAACCAGATCATGAGAACATGAGAAGCAGCAGTGGATGAAAGTGTGGTGCAGGAAGAGCTCTGGGAATGGGGCTCTGTTGCTCCTCTGACTTCCAAAAACTGCAGGTTACTACTACCACTTATTGAAAAGCCCAGTGTGGCAGCAGAGCCAATCCATTGCTCTTGCCAACATGCACCAAGCTCTGTGTGCCTTCCCCCTCCCCTTTTCGGTAAGAGGCAATGACATGCGGTGTTGGTAAGGCGGGGGGAAAGGGAGCCACATGCACATCCACCTCTGACCAGAAGCCATGCTGGCTGGGGCTGATGAGAGCTGGAGTCCAACCATATTTGGAGAGTAACAGATGCTCTAGCAGAAGACTCTTAAACTGTGTCTTCACTTTCCAAGGGTAGCTTATGATTTATTTATTGCATTTGTGTCTCACCTTTTCCTCCAAGGATCTCAAGGTGACGCACATGGCTCAATACACTGTGAGGTATGTTAGTTTGAGAGGCAATGACTGGCCCAAGGTCACCCAAGTAAGCTTCATGGCTGGGTGGATATTCGAACCCTGGTCTCCCAGGTCCTGGTCAGACGTTCAAACCCCTAAACCATGCTGTAGCATGAAAGTGCATGTGCATGCAAGGACACAAACATGCACACACAGCCATTGTCTTTCATTTCAGAAGACTTGCATGTAATAGAATGACCTCATATTTGTTCGTGTTACCATGGCATTTCGAGAGGGGATATAAGAAGAACAATGCTTTCCAAGTTTCTTTTGCTTCACCTTTCAAGGTCTTTTGTTTATTCCCACTCATGCTCCTTTTAGCCTTAAGAAATCTCGTGAAAGGAACCTATCATTGTGCAATTTTGAAATAATCCTCCCCATCTCAAAAGTTATTAATGCCTGTCTTGGGTTGAATGCTTACAGAAATTAGGGATGAAAAGATGAAATAGCAGGGTGCCATTATAATGCTTTGTCCACAGAGCGTATTTGGAGTGGCAGCTTAATAGCATGATGAGTTAATTATAATAGCAATGCAACTGTTGGGCTGATAAGACAGCAGTCATCTGGTTGACCTGTAAAAATGAAACCTTGGTCAACTGTGGGAGGGAAGAGACAACACAGTGACATGCCTTGAAGTATGTGTGTAAAGAGGTTCTCCATTTCAACAAGAACAAAGGCTTGGAGAACACACCAGCCTGGGAGCTGGACAAAAACTTTATTGTCTCTTTTAAACCAGACACAACAGCACTCAGATATACCAACTAAGTCCAGTGCCACCTAGAGACTAAACTGTATATTGACACCATCCACAAAGTCTGTAAACATCCACAAAGTCTGTAAACTTGATTATTGTAGATTTTGAAAAGGGGCCTCTAGAGAGTTGGTCTGATGTCCATATTTTGAATTAAATAATGGCACACATTTACCAGCAGTTCTCTATATTCTGTTTTAATATCAACAAAAAGCACCTTTCAATTTACGGCTGCGATCGCATCACAGATTCTCGGATTCTCAGATTACTCATACGCAGCCCCTGCATCTTTACTAGAAGTTTTGGAAAGTGCTCTTGTGCACAGAATTATATGTTTAAAATCACTTAAGATTTTACAACTACTTTATGGTTACGGTGGTGAAAAAACAGGGTGTAAAAATAATAGGGAGAGCAATCCAAACTCACAATCTGCAATGAGTGGGTTTGGACGGGGAGGAGGTGTTCCTCAGTGCAGCCCTGCTTGGTTCTGCTAGCCTCTGCTAATGAGGTACTCATTAGCAGTACGTCATCAGGGAAGCCCTGCTGGTGAGGAGCATGCCAATATACTCCCCAACCGACAGTAAGGTTGTCAATCCCAGCAGGTATATAACAGGAAGACCAGGCCACAGGCCTGGCCAGGCCGGGTCTTCCTGTTATATACCTGTTGGGATTGACAAGGCATCTGACCCTCACCTGACTCTCATAGCTCTCCTGACGAGTGCTTTGGTCTGCAGCTACGGTGTGGAAATAAAGGATGAGATTGCCCACCAAGTACCAGGCACTCTACTATTCAAATTAGGCTCCAGTGTTTTTGTTACAATCCCCTTCTCAATTAATCAATTTTAATCTGGAATTTAAATTCTCAAAACTTTCTTATTTGTTAATTCGAGCAAGTAAACTACTGCTCTCACTTCATTACAAACAGTATTTCTACCTGCAACACACGAGCAAACCTGCTCCTCTTCCTTTCACAGATATTTTGTTGCCATTTGCAACTGTAGCTGCCTCTGATTAGTTATCATTTAACTCTTGGGGAAAATAATTAGCATCACATGTCATGTGCATGGAAGTTGCTGAACCAATTAACCAACTACAAGGATAACTGTTAATAGCACCAGCTTTCCTATATTTAGTTTGCTTTCTGTTGCCACCCAGTGCCACTTTGTTTTGTACAATTCCTTGCAAATGATGGAAAACAACGTTTCTGCTTGTATATGTTGATAATATAATTTTGGTTACTGAGGACAAACAAGATCGTACAAAAACAAGATTGGGTGCAGGCCTGGCCAGGACATAGGCATCCTGACTGTGACAAAGGTGACCTATGTGCTTGCTTGCTTGTTTAACAGCTGTTGGGAACTTCAAGGTCCCTGCTCTCCCTTCTTATTGTCTCTGTACTGGACCTGGAGACTCCAATAGAGCATTCCATGTCAAGAAGGAGGGCACCCTATCAAATGACAGGGCAGGAGCTACACGGAGCAGGGCCTTTTCACTAGTGGTGCCCACTGTATGCCCTGCTCTTCCCAGACCTGCACTCTTTTGGCCCGTATTTGGGAGCTTTATAAGTTAGGAAGACTTTGGAAGAACTGTTTGACAAGTCTTATCAGTCGCTGACGTATGAACAGATTTTATTTGCTGCTATTCTGGGCTTCTGGTGCACCAGGGTTTACGCCAGCATAATAGAGTTGGCCAGGATGTCAGAAAGGATACACTTTACGAGCTTTCTCCATTATCTGCACAGCAAGGGGTGTTCAGTCAACAGTGCAAAGGCTGAGCTGAAGCATTCCCTGCTGGTTACCTGCTTTCAGCAATGGGGTCACTGTTTGGTAGTACCCAATTGGTTAGCTGTCAGATTCTAGAGCTCTCTATTGGTGGCTCTTAGGTAATTCACAAAATACAGAAACATAGTGTTCATTTATAAAGCAGTAACACAAATCTCCATTGCTACGTATTGGATGTATATTTCAGAGGTTGAACGTACAGGTTTATGGCCATGCTGTAGTGTAGTGCTTATGTGACTGTGAATAAAAGGTGGCTGGGCTCATTGTCTCGGGGTTTGGAGGGGAGAGGTGACAAAACTGATTTCCAATAAGTGCCCCCCCCCCATTTTCATAACAAGTCCTTGAGTCTGTACTCTGAATAGTGACACCAGGGACCTAGAAGTTGCAGGGCTTGTCAGTCCAACCCCTGCAAAGTCTCATCAGGGCTGACCTTAAGGCAATTGGAGCAATTTGGCCAAATTGGGCCCCGCGTGCTGCTCCTAAAGGGACCCCTGCACCAGGGCAATCTAGATGGATTTTATTTATATCTATAAAATTTTGAAGATTTTGGCTGTGAACTGGGGCCCTAAAAAAATAAATAAATCAAGTTGTGCCCCACTGCTTCAAATTGGGCCCCACTGGCTAGCCCTGAGTCTCATAGTTGCTGGGCCTGAGTTGCCTTTGCATGAAGTTTTGGGTTGCAATTTTGGGAGAGGGGAGACTGCCCGCTGTGGAGCGGGCTGGTTGGCGAGGCCCCCTAGATGTAGAGGCCCTAGACTTCAGCCTACTTAGCCTATACATAAATCCGTCACTGGCTGCAACCCCATAGTTGCCTTTGATTGGACTTAAGCATCCGGGGTCCTTTAGTTTTACCTTTACCTTTACAGTAGTACCTCGGGTTAAGAACTTAATTTGTTCTGGAGGTCAGTTCTTAACCTGAAACTGTTCTTAACCTGAGGTACCACTTTAGCTAATGGGGCTTCCCGCTGCTGCCGCACCACCGCCATGTGATTTCTGTTCTCATCCTGAAGCAAAGTTCTTAACCCGAGGTACTATTTCTGGGTTAGCAGAGTTTGTAACCTGAAGCGTCTGTAACCTGAAGCATCTGTAACCCGAGGTACCACTGTACGTGGTATTACAGCCTTTTATACTCACTTCCCTGTGAGTAAGACCCATCAAACTCAATCGAACTTACTTCTGAGCAAGTATAAGATACACTATAAATAAAATAATAAAGTGTCTGCTTATCGTCACAGCAAGCATCCAGTGCCACAATTTATTTTCAAGAACATGCACACCTGTTCTAGAACCACAGCAAAGATAAGAGGAATTTAAGAACAAATAATCTGCAGCTGCTTTACAGATGTTAACATAAAAAGTTGTGCTGCACGACCGTATATTTTATTTATTGCGCTGTGAACTTCTCACAGCAGCCTGTTGATTATTACCAGGTGTACTTTTCTTCATAATCCATTAAGTATTTTTGAATTTTAATCCAGTCCTGGCTATTTTTCAATAGCCTGTTTTGCATTTACCCTTCCCCGAATTTCTTTTGAGTAAAACCTACTTTATTTTCTGCTTCTTCAAGATGCTGCATGATTTAGCAATGCCGGAAAATGCTTTATTACTTCACTATAGCACCGTGGTGTAGGGGTTAGTGTGTCGAACTAGGGCCTAGGAGGTCAGGGTTCAAATCCCTGTTCAGTCACGATGCTCACTAGGAGACCTTGGGCCCAACCTCTTAGCCTAATCGACTTCACACTGTAGTTGTGAGAGTAAGATTAACAAGCATATGCCATCTTCTGCTCCATGGGGGAAAGAGGGGATATAAATGCAAGAATAGATAAAATAAAATGCCAGAAAACATTTTATTAATCAGGATATTTATTTATTTAATAATTTTTAAATTAAATTTTCTGTTATACAATTTAAAATACTAATTTTAACATCCTTAAAATATCAATGACTTCCCTTCTTCTCTTTCCATGGTTCGTTTTGCATATCATAGATTCCTGCATATTTTACAAAAACTAAACCATTCAATATTCCATTAATACACCCACCAAACCTTATTTTCACTGTTGAAATTATATTAATGCTGTCAACATTTTCAGGTGTACATAGCCCCCCCATATATACAATAAATGTTTTCCAATCTTCTCTAAACGTATGTTCTTCTTGTTCTAATTGTATATGTTAAAACTGCAAACTGTGCCTATTCTGTCATCTTAAGTTGCCATTATTCTTTAGTTGGGAATTAAGCAGGATATTTATAGACACAAATAAACTTAGGGATGGTCATAACTATTATATAATCATCTTCTTCTTTCTTTGGCAATCACTTGTAGCCGAGTAAGATTGTCTTCCATAAACACGGTTTTAACAGTGAGTCCGTAAGTGACTGTGGAGGCCAATTCTGGATCCACACGTTCTTCCACAGTGGGGACATTGGTTCCCGGGCGGGAGTTGATCACGGTGTGGATTTGCCAAGCGTGCCTTCCTCTTAGCACGTTTCTCCCTTTTGTCTTGAGTTCAAGTGTCTTCAAAGCCCATGACACCTTTGGTAAAGGCTGTTCTCCAACTGGAGCACTCATAGGCCAGTGTTTCCCAGTTGTCAGTGTTTATACTACATTTTTTTAGATTTGCCTTGAGAGAGTCTTTAAACTTCTTTTGTTGACCACCAGCATCAAACTTTCCCTTTTAATTAAAGCCTTCAGCTATGGATGAGGTTCTTCCCTGTACACAAACTTCAAGGACCTCAACAGATGAAGAGCAATGAAAGTGTGAGACCCAGGCAGCAGTTCCCAATACTTCATAGGTGTCTTTGCACTGCACCAACCCTGCCACCATCTTGCCTCTCCGCCTTTCTCCCTCCTGTTCAGAAGCAGCGCCCCGACTGCCGGAAAGCTGGAGTAGCAGCTCTGCTCCCCCCTAGTGATCTTCTTCTGCCATGGACACAGAAAAGATAGGAGAGACAATAGGAAACCCAAACCTTGGTGTGCTGCTTTCTGAATTATGAATTATGAAGTGATGCTGGAAGCTGCTGCAAGTTAACCCTAATAAAAATGTTGTGTGTTCTTTCATACTAAGGCACTTCCTTCTTGGTTATTTATTTAGAGCTATTTCAACTGGCTCCACTGAAGAGGCTCCCATGCTGGCTTACTCACAATGAATTGAGGCAAGGTAGCCCCTGCCCATAGGCTTATCCATGACACAAAAGGAAAGAGTGATGGGCAGGGAAGAGGAGGGGAGAAGCAAGCTTGGGTACCAATTCTTAAAGCTCTTATATTTACTAGCTGGAGTGAAAATAGTTCAGGGACCTTCGGAGCCTGAAGGTGTTGGTCAGGGCTGGATGATGAGGCCCTAAGCTACTGAAGGTAATGGGGCCCTTTATATGTCCAGCTGTCCTTTTCAACAACAAATTGTCACTGTTTTTGTTGTTGAATATATGCTATAGGTAATTTATGGACCTAGTAGGTCCATACACAACACAAAACACTGTTGCTGTATGTAGGTTTTATTTTATAAGTTTTTTATCTTATATGTTGGAAATGGACATCCAGGTTTTTTCCTTTAATTTTTTTTGGGAGCCCCCAAGAGAGTGGGGCCCTAAGCTAAAGCTTGTTTAGCTTATATGTGAATCCGGCACTGGTGTTAGCCATTCAGAGGAGCTGGTGAAATAGTTCTGCTTCCCATCTCTCCTACCTCTTCAGCCTCTTCTAATGGTTTTAATGGTTAACATTCCAGCTTGTTTCCCCCCACCCTGTGCAGTTGGCCTCATCCCTTCACTCCTAATCTATTTCTGGTTGTTCCTTCCAGCCCATCTCTTAAAAGTTGACCTTACTCTCACGCTTGGAACTCATCACTTGGGAAACTTTGTTTTGTTTTGTCTGATGCCGTGCATACACATGTTTCCTATTTAAGTTGTGTAACACAAATAGAGCTGGAAGATCATTATCCACAATCTGTCTTGTTGCTTCTAGTATATATATCTATTTCTGTTAAAATCAGTGGGAATGTGTAGCTACTACCCAGAACCATCTGTGGGGCAGGGGTGACTAACCTGTGGCCTTGGTGTCACTGGTAGGGATGTCAGAGAAAGGAAGCAGAAACTGTTGCTATCTGTCTGTGGTCAGGAATAGGAAATTAGGCATGCAAATGCCATCGGTATTCACATCTTGTTCCCACCCCCAAACATCCACAAACGATACATAATGAATGACTTTTTAAATATTGTTTGGATGTTTCATTTACAATGAAATGAATGTAAGTTACAGAAATAGTTACGTAACTTATGTAGCCTACATTAAATGGAGATGTACAACATAGCATGTAACTGCAGCGGAAAGGAAACAGCGCTGATTGTGAAGAATACAGAAGGGATGGAAATTGCTGCCTTCTTACATCCCTAGTTGCTGGACTACAACTCCTATTATCCCTGACTATTGGCCATGCTAGCTGGAGCTGATGGGAGTTGGAGTCCAACAACATAATTGTTTTCCCTCCATATTATGTTTTTATTGTAATTTTATTTGTGTTAGCCGCCCTGAGCCTAGCTCTGGCCAGGAATGGTGGGGTATAAATAAATTATTATTATTATTATTATTATTATTATTATTATTATTATTAGGGCTGCAGATTTCCTATCTCTGATCAAGGAGTTGCTGCCGAATCCATGATATTTACAAGCTTTTAAATTAAGAAAGCATCTTGTGAGAACTTC
The DNA here is from genome assembly GCF_965112155.1 of Podarcis liolepis. NCBI lineage: Eukaryota > Metazoa > Chordata > Lepidosauria > Squamata > Lacertidae > Podarcis > Podarcis liolepis. Next base: position 31,498,017 of record NC_139563.1, read on the forward strand.
AAGAACAGCAAATGTATATTATGGCATAATCTTTGGGGGTACACTGTGCTCCCCAAAAGCTATAGCAAGACTCTTCCTTGATTTTGCTGCAAGAGATTAGCATGGCTATTGCTCCGGAGAGCCTCTTCATATAATATTGTAACGATCGAACCAAAACAATGCACTTATATATATAAAAAACTTAAGATAATATATTCATCAAATGAAGGATCTCGATGAGAACACACAAGTGTCTAGATTTCAAGGTTAACATTTGCTAAAGCAATTGGAAAGGTTTGCCTCCCACCTCCTCCACGGCTCCCTCGCTCTCTCTTATCATCTCTTTCTGCATTTCTATATTTAATCTGAATTTCTCTTATGCTTTCCTCCCTTTCTGCTACTGCTTCAAACTTCTCTTAGCAACTGCTGCCCACACTTCCTTGGGGAGGCCTGCCTCACAGTTGGAGAGCCGTGGGTGTACTCTACTTAAAGACACATTTTTTGTTGTTTTTAAATCTCCCAGCAGAAAAACTACAGTATAAGACAAATCCTGGAGTAAAAAAAGAAGAAGTAGAAACTTCACAAATCACTTTCTTTTTTTAACAGAACCTCACTAGAAATGTGTGGGGTTCCCTCCTCAGTCCAAAATATCAGTTTATACTGTACTTTCCTTAACAGTGTTAATGGAACAGAAAACCTGATTCTCAGAATTGGCATTCAGGGGATGTACCTTGAAGGATCTCTGTGCAAAAGATTTTATCAGGTGTAATGAGAGGCAAAGGGAGGCTGAACATGGCCAAATTTCTGGGGGCTCAGCCCTGTAGCCAGGGTGAGGCTAAAGGGTGCACTGAGACGCAGGTGGCACTGTGGTCTAAACTACCGAGTCTCTTGGGTTTGCCGATCAGAAGGTTGGTGGTTCAAATCCCCAGAACAGAGTGAGCTCCTGTTGCTCTGTCCCAGCTCCTGCCAACCTAGCAGTTCAAAAGCACACCAGTGCAAGCAGATGAATAGGTACCACTGCGGCAGGAAGGTAAATGGCATTTCCATGCACTCTGGTTTTTGTCATGCTGTTCTGTTGCACCAGAAGCGGTTTAGTCATGCTGGCCACATGACCCGGAAAGCTGTCTGCTGACAAATGCCAGCTCCCTTGGCCTGAAAGTGAGATGAGCGCCTCAACCCCATAGTCGCCTTTGACTGGACTTAACCATCCAGGGGTCCTTTACCTTTTTTTACCTTTTAAAGGGTGCACCATGCCCTCTACAGAGCTGTGCATTGCCCCCACTCCATTTTTTTGGGGGGAGGAGATAATTATATTTAAATTTGTGGTATGACAAACAATAACAGCCTCTATTTCAAGAACGAAAGCTTGTTTTAAAGTAAACACTGGAGCAGTTTAAGACTAGAACCCCCCCCCCAATAAAATTCAGTGAATAAGGCAAGGTGAGTGCACAACAAAAACTGTACCTGGAAGAGCCCACTCTCCCCACAAATCCACTCAGTGAACCCTGAGAGTGGGTGGGTTTTTCATGATCGCAGTCAACCTGTTTCTTAAGGGATTCTGGGGGGAAAACCCCAGTCCATATGGGAACGTGACCCATAGAGAGTTAAACATTAGAACTTTGCATTATGGGCTAGAGTTAGAGACCCTGGCCTTTGGACTCTCCACTGCTTTACAGTTTCAGTTGTGTTCTCTACCCAGCCAGCAAGAAAGAGTCATGTTTGTTTGCCTGCAGTCAGAAGCAAGAGTTTGTTTATTCTGCAGTTATTACGATGAGTAGAGCAGGACTGGATGATTATTGCTAAAGGGTGAAATAAAGAGACTGCAAAGTGTATCTGTTCTCCCTTTTACTAGCTGCAGTTTTCGAGAAGGCTTCTTTAAGGCCTTATTTCAGGCGTGGTGGTGGGGAGACAAGGGGAAGTCCCCTACAGGCAGCAGGGGAGGCCTTTGTGGCTGCATTTCTGCCCATGGGCATGATGCTGGCAACCCCTCCAACATAATATATAATATTATATATTATGAAAGATCTTTAGAAATAGGCAGCAGGATGAATCTCCTCTAGATAAATCCATTCCTCCAGTCACTGAATTTTTGCCTTTTGTGCCTCAACTCTTTGATGAAACACTTTGTCTTGATCTTAAACGGCATTATCAAAATAAGAGAGATATTTCTGCACACAGGAAACCATAAGATGCACACAGCATCCCTTCAAATCTCATGGATCTTCCCAACACCCGAATTGACTAAATACATGTATGGTAACTCCACGGCAGGTGGCAGCTTTCAATAGCATTACCACTGGGAAAGATGGAAACAGCAGAACTTCCACTTCATCTTGGGGGAGGTGGTGGCCTCTAGGAATGGCATTCGTTCTGCTTTCAGATATTTTCAAGCCTGTAGGATTAGGCGGTTTTAATGTGAATCCAAAGCCGTTTTGGAAGTACATTTCTCCCAAGGATTAGAGTGTGGGCGAGAGATCTGTAAATAGTATTTATAAAGCTAGCATAAATAGCAGGTGCTTTTAACATGTCTAGCTCAATATTGGTTAAGTATATGAAAACTAAATTAGAAGTCCCCCCACTCCACCCAATGCTTTTTGCATGCCCACACAGAGAGCCCATCTGTGTCAATCTATTCTTGAAGCTTGTTTTAAGACAAGGGAACGGAGTCTTGGACAATTGCATTGGGCCTTCAATCTGCCAAGTGCTTTAGGAATCAGGTTGCAATTTTGTCATGATGTGGGGGGGAGTAAATGAGCGCATAGCTGGATGACACTCAAACATGTGCCTGTGGTTAGCATCAGTTATCACAGAATAAATAAGCCCAGCATAGCCAATGGTTGATAAGCAACATCTGGAGAGCAAAAGGCTCCTGGATTAGGAGAAGTTGAGAGATGTGGACTGTGGACTGAAGCAGAGAGGAAATGTGTTGAAAGACAATGCTGAAAAGCCATTATAACGTCTATGGCACAGTGGAAGTGCAAACCAGATATTGATTACATCTTTTTTAAAAAAAAATGATATTTATTGAGAATTTAAAATTACAGAGAAAAAAAATAAAAAGAAAAAAATGAAATTAAACAATATAAGTCAATGAAAGAAAAAAAGAGCAAAACACACAATACATCAGAGCCAAAAACAAAGGCAAACAAAAAACTAAAAACAAATCCAATATTCCCAAATCTTTATCTTTCGTTATCTTGTTTCATCGACCTCCTCACACCTCCCTTTTTTGTATTCTAGTTATTAATTATCTCAGCAAATCCTTTCCATCTTTCACTATGTTCTGTCGTTAAATTATCTTAATTTATTTTAACCTTATCTTGCCATAAAAAGCCCTAAAGCTTAAAATTTATTTGTACATAACTCCTTATATCATTTCTACTAAAGCCAAATAGTTTCAGTCCAACATTTTTTCTAACACTCATTAATTTTACAATATTTCTCTAAATGAATTTTTAAACTTTCTTCCAATATTCATCCACCGTCTCTTCTTCCTGGTCTCGGGTTCTGTCAGTCCTCTCTATCCATTCCATTTAGTCCATCAACCCGGTGATCTTCTATCCGAGGCTCTTAACTCTTTTCCATGTCCCTTCTGCAGGTCTTCTTCATATTTATACCTGCACCTTACTTTGTCTTCTGCTGATCTTGTTCTTAGTTTCCTTCCTTTATCGCTGAGGAGTAGATCTCGGGGAGACTCCAACCTAACAATGTCTTTATCCCTTCTTGACAGGTCGGCCCATTCTCCATAGTCAGCACTAAAATCCAAAAGATATTTCAAGGCATGTTTCAAAGTCCCTCCAAAGTTAAAGGCCCCCACAACTCCAGACTCCCCCTGGCGCAAAACCAGATCCCAGAAGCCAGAACAGCCCTGCATAGGGAGATCTATCCAGTTTCCCATCTCCAATCCAAACGAGACTCCATCTCTCCAAATCTGACTTTCTCCAGGTTCGGTCATCAAAAACAACAGCTTATGTTCCTGCAAAGCCTCGGCTCTCTCCACATGTATTTCTTGAGGTTCAACAGCAACCTCCTCCTTTGTCTTCTGCACAACTTGCCCTGTCAAAGCAGATTCCTGGGTCGGTTCCTGAGTGGTTTCTATATAGGTATTCACTGTTTGTCCAAAATTATTAACTGCAACAGTCATCAAATCCATCTTCTCATGTAGCTGTTCCAATAAAGCTCTTGTCTTGCAAAAAGCAACCACTAAGGCTTCTTCTGGGCACATTCTTGTTCAAGGTCAATGTCTGGTTCTCACGATCTTTAAGCCGGAGAATTCCCCAGATCGACTCCAACAACAGTTTTCAAAGCTCCCTCTAGGGGAAACAATTTCTGTTTGTATCCGTCCTTTTAAAAGTAGATCCAGCAACAAAATTACTTTTGTTTTTCAAATATTTTGTTCCTTTTAAATGCAAAAGGAAACATTGGATTCAATATGTTTCTCTTTTTTAACTATCTATCAGCAAATGTTTTATTCACAGTCAATGGACTTTCACAAAACATCTGTCTTCCTAGCAACCCGTTCCCAGGTTCAAGGCGGTGGAAATTTATCTTTCTTTACTCTCTCTCCTGCAGGCTTGAACAATCTAAGATTTCCCCCCTCTTCTCCTGCTTCCAAGGGGGGTTTAGTAGTTTCAGCCGATGGAGATTTAGTTCTTTACAAAAGTCTTTCCAGACTTTAGCTTGCAATGTCTTTGCTTCAATCTATTTACAAAAGCGGAAGGTGGACTTCCTGTTTAGAGCCTTCCCGCTTCGGTGCCAAATTAAGATATTTCATAGTCCAATATTCCGTTCTACTCATGGGTAGTTGTTTAAAGTCCAATTGTCCACAGGAAAAAGTCAGCGCTGCGCAACAGCAGCGCAACAGCAATGCGGCTTCACTCCGTGAAAAGAGCAGTCGATTCGAAGCACTGCGCCGCTCACCCCACGTCGCTCTGGATCCCCGAAACCGGGTTTCCCCGTGAGTAGGGGAGGCGCAAAAGGTGCCTGCCGAATCCCACGTCCACAGGCTTCTCCTGCCTGTGGTTTTTGATGGGTCTCCGCCTCGCCGTTGCGGTCCAGACCCTAATTTCCACGAAGCGGATTCCTCCCGATCAGAGGAAATCCGCCATTGCCGGAGGCGCTAACCCGGAAGTCCTCCAGATATTGATTAGATCAGATTAGATCAGGTGGGGTGGGGTGGGTGGGTGTATGTATAAGCAACTGGGTGATGGTGGGAGATGTTTGGATCAGAACTGCAACACTGGGGAGGGTGAACATGTACGTTTTCCCTAGCAGTGCAAATAAAAGCTTTGAGCGATAATTTTCATCAGGAAAATGGCATGGTGTTGGTGGGTACAAATTTGCTGCACCTTTTCCAGTGCTACTGTCCCAATCTGAATCACTCAGCCCCATACTATCTCATCTAGCCTGCCCAAGAATGACGTATAATGTGTAATATAGTCTTGATGATTGCAAGAGTTTGCTTTTAAATGCGGTTGGCGTATCAGATGATGGGTCACTGAGACCCAATCCTTTGAAGTCTGTTTGCAAGTCACTTGCCAACAGACTTTAGCTCTAATCAGCTGATGGGTGCTGAGAGCCATCAACCTGAGGTCTGTATGCTTGCACTAAGAACTATCCCCCTTTGAAAGTGAGATCTTGCATAAATCAGCTGATTGGCACGGACAGCAAGTCCCTTTCAAGTTATCACCTCAGACCATAACTGCATCAGGTGATTGACAGGTGGGCGGCCCCATCCACCTTTCAGGATTCACCCATGGAGGGTCGGGAAAGCATTCAGCTGGTAGGTTGTTCCCCCACTCCTGGTATATTAGGGAAGTTTTTAATGTTTAGTGTTTTGTTTTGTGTTTTTTTTAAAAAAGTTGGGAGCCGCCCAGAGTGTCTGGGGCCAACCCAGGCAGATTGGTGGCAGATAAATAATAAAATTATTATTATATTGTAGTTGTTCAGAATGCCGTCTAACAAACACCCCCTAAGTTCTCTGTACATTACAGTGAGATGCATTTGTGCTACCAACTTGTGTCTCACCTCTTATCTTCCTGGAAAGGAGAAAAGGAAACCCACACTCCTTGATCTGATGTTAGCATTTTCCCGCTCCCTGCTCTGTTTCCTTCAGTACCGCTTGTGGAAGGTGGAAGAATGTGTGTGCCGCAATGTCGCATCAGACTTTCCTCCCGACTGCATGACGTTACTAGGGAGGGATGTGGGTCAGTAGTGCCTGCAATGTGTACTTATCCCTTTACATGGAGCTTGTCTCTTTCTGTTGATTCTTTCAATAAGGGAGGAACAGGCAAATAATCCGAAGGGTGGCTCACGCGGAAACTGGAGATTTGCTTAACCCAAATCCCTCAAGAACGACATATGAATTGATATTGGCTGAATACCTAAATCAGTCGGCGGCGAAATGTGATGAAGTGGTTCTTCCCTCCCCGTTCAAGTGTGGGGGAATAAGAAAAGCTCTAATAGAAATGAATAGAAAGTGATGACCTGATGAGACAATGGCGCCACAAGGTGTCTGATTGCACAAGGAGGACACATTTACCTCTGAGAAGGGGATTGTGTCGCAAATACAACCAGCTCAGCTGCCGGAAGGAGGAGGGTAGTGAAGGCAGCCTTGGTCTCTGCTGCGCCCTGTGCATACAGAAGAGCATTTTGCTAATTCAGGCATCTCATTAGAAATCATTGCCCTACTTTTCTATACCCCTCAGTTCCAAAATGCTCCCAAACTGACAGCACTTTTACATAAAACCACAGGGAAGGCAGTCCCAGAGAAGGAAGGCGGAGTGTATTCAGATTTTGAGACCCACTTACAGCCCTGAAAGCTGTCTAGGCAGGGCATTCTGCTTGGGGAAGAAGTAAAATCTCAGTAAGCTATTATGGGACTGAAGTGCTGCCTGGAGACACACACAAAAAGAAGCATAGAATCCCCAGGGAAAAAGCATCTCTTGCAAGTTTTTGACAGGAGTAGGTGTTCAGGCACAGATTCTGTTTTTGTATTCCTTCCTCCGGCAAATTTCATATATTTTCTGTTGTTCCTTGATTTGATTCCATTCGTGAGTCACTTCCCATTAAAGATCTCAAAGTGGTTTTACAGTTAAAAAAAACCAAACAAATCACACATCAACAATGAAAACAATTTAGGGGGAAAATTCTGTATGTAAAAAAGAATTTTAAAAAATTCTATGTATAAAAAAGAATTAAAAGCAATCTCCTATGTGCAAATGTATGAGCCCATATGTATATGAACTCAATATACATACTGATTGGGAGAAAGATCTCAGCTTAAAAGGCTTGTTGAAAAAGAAGGCACCGAAAACGTATCGAAAAGAGACAGCACCTGTTCTGATGTGTAACTGATATATGTCACCATAGCAGAATAATTTCCATATTGGATTCTGGTTCCAATGGTACTAAGGCCACCACATGAGGCCACCGCTTTGCTGAAGCTATAATAATAATAATAATAATAATAATAATAATAATAATAATAATAATTTATTTGTACCCCGCCCATCTGACTGGGTTGCCCCAGTCACACTGGGTGGCTTCCAACATATATAAAAACATAATAAAACCTTAAACCTTAAGAAGCCTCAGTGCCTGGATGGAGTAATCAGAAGCATGCAGCCACAGGTTCCATGTTGGATAAAAGGCGGGATATAAATATAAGAAAATGAATAAATTATGTTGACTGTATTTTGTATTTGTTTCACAAATGCCATTGTTGCTCACAACCATGCCCCCCCATCCACCCTTGATGTTGGTGGTTTAGAAACATTTACACATAAATAAATCTGGGATGGAATCCTCAAACGCAGACTGGCACACAAGTGCACAGGAGAGCAATCAGTCACCACAGCATAAGCACAATGTATATAGTACAGTGGTACCTCGGGTTACATATGCTTCAGGTTACAGACTCTGCTAACCTAGAAATAGTACCTCGGGTTAAGAACTTTGCTTCAGGATGAGAACAGAAATCGTGCTCTGGCGGCACGGCAGCAGCAGGAGGCCCCCATTAGCTAAAGTGGTGCTTCAGGTTAAAACAGTTTCAGGTTAAGAACGGACCTCCGCAATGAATTAAGTTCTTAACCTGAGGTACCACTGTACACTGGCTTCAGTAGCTGGCAGCATGGTGGGGTGTCAGTACCTCCAATTGGTCATGTTGCTGCTGCTTACTGGGAGATAGAGAGAGAGGGGTGTGGTGGCAGTGAGGCTGATGGTGTGTGAATGCACTGGCAGATTGCACCACAAGTTGTTTGCACCTGTCAGGTGTGGAGAATCCTCTCCTCCACCGGTAGCATCAGAGGCAAGAATAACAAGCAGTTTGTAATTTACAGAGCTTTTATTCAGTCATCCGGCTGCGAGACAAAGAATCCATATCTCCACACACAAAGAGAAGTTGGCTACTCTGAGCCCCTGCTCTTCCGTCCCCAACAACATCCTGAAAGTTTACGGGAAGTCCCCAGAGTCATACTCCTTCGCATTCTTTGTTTTTGAATGCGTAGGGACCTAGGAGCCCGTGGGGAGCAAGGATCTTCCAGACTCTCCAGGGAGGTCTCTGCCGGCTGCTCTCTCACTCCCCCTCCTTCTCCACTATGTCATAACTAGGCATTTCTTCCTGCAGCTGTGAAGCAGCCCTTTCTCCTTCCGAAATGATGGGGGGGGGGACTACCCACTCCTCTTCCCCTTCAGAGAGAAGCTGTTCAGGCTGAGGGAAAACTTCATAGTCCTCCTGTTCAGTCCAGTCCCTGACAGCACCACAGTGATCTTGTCCTCTCTCCCTGCTCCCTCTACCTCTTAGGAAGCATCAACACAACCAATTGGAGGTCAGCGGTGTGGCTCTGTCACACTAGGTAAGGGTAAAGGTAAAGGACCCCTGGACGGTTCAGTCCACTCAAAGGCGACTGTGGGGTTGCGGCGCTCATCTCGCTTTCAGGCCGAGGGAGCCGGTGTTTGTCCACAGGCAGCTTTCCAGGTCATTTGGCCAGCATGAGTAAACCTCTTCTGGCTCAACGGGACAACGTGATGGAAACCAGAGCGCACGGAAACGCTTTTTACCTTCCCACCACAGCGGTATCTATTTATCTACTTTCACTGGTGTGCTTTTGAACTGCTAGGTTGGCAGGAGCTGGGACAGAGCAACGGGAGCTTACTCTGTCGTGTGAATTCGAACTGCTGACCTTTTGACCAGCAAACCCAAGAGGCTTGGTGGTTTCGACCATAGTGCCACCCGTGTCCCCATCCGCTACTGGCTCACTTTGTGGGCACATCTGATTAAGAACACACAAACTATTTTAAGGTAATAGCTCAAGATGGCAGGCTCAGGCAGGCTGCTTGATAAACTGTCTCTGAATTTCGGTATCTCCCAGTATCTCTGTTTATTCCACTTTGACCATCAGATTTTAATATCTTCCTACCAGAGCTGCTGAGTCATCCTGATCTTCTTAAAAACAAAAAGCCTTTGAAGCTGAGGCATGACAACAGAACTGTGTGAAGTGAATCCAAACACTTTACTATCCTTCCTCCCGTTTCAGTGCCAGAGACTTTATCTGTGAAAATAAAATAAATCAAAGCCGTGTGGAGTGTCTAGATGTGATTCTGCTTGGCACTGTCTGTCTATGTCGGTCCTCTCTCAGTCTGGTATAGGGTATGGAAGATCCAAATAAAGATGATTTCAATACAAATTTCAAAAACAATAAGTCTATCACAGAGGACTGTTTTTAAAGGAGGCATCCAGATGTGGAACTGCCTCTGTCTTCATAACAGTGTTGCAGAGCCTGCAGAGAAAGAGAGGAGTTCTCATTCTTTCATGTGTTCAAAATGTTCTCTGCATGCAGCAATAGAGCTTGAGAGGAAATGCCCCTCTATTTGTCAAGCCATTTCCCCGCTGTCTTTTATGCTGTTCCTTAAGACAGAAGAAGAAGAAGAAGAGTTTGGATTTGATATCCCGCCTTTCACTCCCCTTCAGGAGTCTCAAAGCGGCTAACAATCTCCTTTCCCTTCCTCCCCCACAACAAACACTCTGTGAGGTGAGTGGGGCTGAGAGACTTCAGAGAAGTGTGACTGGCCCAAGGTCACCCAGCAGCTGCAGGTGGAGGAGCGGAGACGCGAACCCGGTTCCCCAGATTACGTGACTGCCGCTCTTAACCACTACACCACACAGAGTATTTAGCAAAGGCAGGGGGGGGCAGTCAGTATCTCTGCCCCGTGACACTTTCCAGAGGGCACCAAGCTTTCAGCCTATCAGCAAGGGGGTGGGAGTAGACCTTTGCTTGCACCCGTGCTCCTAGAGAGAACAGATAACCATTTCTCTCCTCCCCCTCCCATCTTAATCTTTCATTTACAGAGCATTCAGTGAGTCAAAAGACAGGTAACAAGGGAACAATGGCTTGACAGTCAACCAGCAGGGAGCCCCATAAACCCTGCAGGGCGACCGTTGCCAGCCTGATAAAGAGAAACATAGTCCTTGTTTTGATTCTAAACTCAGCTTTATTTCGCCACTGTAACACTCTTGATTTCTGAATGTAAAAAATGTATCTGGGCAAAAGACTGGATATTGTGTATCTAGAAGTGTGTCTTGAGAAGTGAGGTTACAGGGAACCAGGCAGAGGGCCTTCCCGGTATTGGCACCCACCCTGTGGAACACCCTCCCATCAGATGTCAAGGAAATAAACAACTATCTGATTTTTAGAAGACATCTGAAGGCAGTCCTGTTTAGGGAACTTTTTAATGTTTGAAGTTTTATTCTGTTTTTAATGTTCTGTTGAAAGCCACCCAGAGTGGCTGGGGAAACCCAGCCAGGGAACCCAGTGAAGTATTGAGTCTCAGGTAGAGTTAATAATAAAGATTAAAGTTTATTTCAAACCCAAACAAGTTTTAAAATATATTCGAAACGCTGTCACTCTATTCCCTCTCAGTCTTGTCCCTGTCTCTAACTCACTCTGACTCCTCTATCTCCCCACCAAAAGAACCAACCAAACTAACTAACTAACTAACTAACTGTCAAAACCTCTGGGCTGAGCCTCAAAATCAGGTAGGCTCCGCCCCCAGGCTTTCTTATTGGTCAACCTATTAACCTTCTCTCCCCCCCAATACAAACATATCCCCAAAGAATGGGCAAACACCACACTATGCCTCATGTTTCTGATGTGGGTCATTATGTGGGTCTGGCACTGTGGGAGGGCATGGAAAAGGCAAGACCACTAGGCTTTACAGCCACCTTCATCATTCCTGGTCAACGGATGACTCAAGGAGAGATCTAACTGAGTGGTGAGTTCTTTGAGTGTGGGGAGAATCTGCATTGGCCAAAATTCCCCCCACTTTAATCTTACATCTGTTGTTATTATGATTATTGTATATAATAATATTATATATATATATATATATAGGTTTTGGTGTCTTCGGGTGTCTTCCCGTGTAAGAGTTGGGGTATCTAGGCGACGTTTCGACGAGGTCTCACTCGTCATCTTCAGGCTGGTGCTTTCGGCTTCTTGTTACTGGAACAGAGCAGGATCTCAGTGTTTGAGTTCCTATAAATACTGTTGAGGGGGTGTGGTGTATAGCCTCCGACGTTCTGGGCAGAGAGGAAGTTCCCAGGTTAGTGTGACTTTTCTTCTTTTGTTCCTTAATTACTTGAGGGATATCTTGAGTGATTTCTTGAGTGATATTCTGAGTACCACTTAGGAGGGTCATTAAGTGTGGATTAGTTGCTAAAGCTTTCGTGTCTTGACCTCTTGAGCTTGTGAAGAGTTTTTCTGAGAAGATGGCTGTACTGCACTTAGTTGTGCTCTGGCTTGGCTTCGTGTATAGGGGCGAGCTGTGGTTTTGTGCCCTGTGCCAGCCAGACTTCCTCTCTGCCCAGAACGTCGGAGGCTATACACCACACCCCCTCAACAGTATTTATAGGAACTCAAACACTGAGATCCTGCTCTGTTCCAGTAACAAGAAGCCGAAAGCACCAGCCTGAAGATGACGAGTGAGACCTCGTCGAAACGTCGCCTAGACACCCCAACTCTTACACGGGAAGACACCCGAAGACACCAAAACCTGCATTCCTGTACCCGTGAAAATCTACGAAAGCATATATATATATATATATATGTTTTCGTAGATTTTCACGGGTACAGGAATGCAGGTTTTGGTGTCCTCGGGTGTCTTCCCGTGTAAAAGTTGGGGTGTCTAGGCGACGTTTCGACGAGGTCTCACTCGTCATCTTCAGGCTGGTGCTTTCGGCTTCTTGTTACTGGAACAGGCTCTGTTCCAGTAACAAGAAGCCGAAAGCACCAGCCTGAAGATGACGAGTGAGACCTCGTCGAAACGTCGCCTAGACACCCCAACTTTTACACGGGAAGACACCCGAGGACACCAAAACCTGCATATATATATATATATATATATATATATATATATATATATAGTATTTATATACAATATATATACAATAGTATATATTTGCACTCTTCCTTCTCTCTTTAGAGTCATGAGAACCAGTGATAAATTTGTTGTAAATATGTGCGTTGGCATTTTCAGATTCAGATCTCACTCCCCCTTCTGCTTTAACCATGTTATTTACAATTCTTTATATTAATGGGGAAGGACTTGAGACTTGCAGTGTGTAACAACTTTTAAAGACTTTAACTAATCTCTAAAAAATAATCCAATGCCATTTTAAAATGCATTGGAGGGGGGTTATTGAGTTGCTTTTGCTTTTATTTTGATTATGTATTTTGTGTTTTTATATTGTGATTTTATTTTGTGAACCAGCCTGAGACCTGCAGGGCAGTATATAAATTTATTTATTTAATTAATTGTTACTAATTTCCCAGTCATCCTAGATATGCAACAGGATCTTAGGAAAACAAGATAAGTTAGACAAACACACCCAGGTATTTTAACATTATGTTGTTCTGTGCAATCCCTTTCAATTCAGCCTGGCTGACCAGTGCTTGCCAGGGAACTGTATTTGTCAGGAAACAAAAAGAGGGGTGGTAAAAGCCTCAGAAAGACCACACACACACACACACACACACGGAAACCAGAAGATCTTGGCTGCTCTTATGGAAATGAAGCCTTGTAACCAAAGAAATCCAATTCAAAACCTGACCTCAGATAGATAATTGCTGCACATGGAAGCTCTACTTTTAACAAACAATTTACTTTTTCATTTTCCCTTTGGTCATCCAGTCATAATACTTCTTAGAATTCCTCAAATGATCTATTACTCTTTGAGGAGATCTACTTTAAGACTGAATGAAAGCCAGATACATACACAGACAAGTTTACTATTTGGAGAGGCTACTTCTTCTCCAGCCTCTTTCAAACTACTTTCTATGCCCTTTATGAACAAATGTGTTGAGGTGTGTGTGTAAAGGGAACACACCCAAGCCTTAAAAACCCCCATAACCTCTCTACCCCACTTGACAACTCATCCCCATTACCTGCTGTCTTTTCTTTACCTTGCATTCTTTTCTTTTTCATGCCAATGTAAGTAGTGCCCTGACCATGCAAATCTTTCTGGCATCTAGCACGCTGCTAGCACTATTAGTATTGTGAATGTGCAACCACATTTGGAATGCTGTGTACAGTTCTGACTAATAATAACCCCAAATAATACAGGAACATAGGGCACTAGCTGCCTTATATCGAGTTCTGTATATCCTCTTTCCTGTAATTGGGGCCTCAATCTCCTTGCCTCCCCAAACTAGACCTGAAGATGGCCCAGGCAGAAACCAGGAGATTTTGCAAGCAGAAAGATGCTTGCAAAGCAAATCATTCCCAGAAGTCTTAAGCAAGGAGGATTTTCTTTTAGCCATTAGGAAAAAGTGCGGATATTCTTCAAAGGGAACACTTTACGGTGTGGTGATAGCGGCCACGACATTACATTTTGAAAAGAGGATTATTCAATGAGGGAAAAGTCAAGCAGTTCCATAGTCATCTCCCCCCTCCCACATTTCTTAAGTCAGTCATTTCCTCCCTGAAATTAGGAAATGCTAGTAGGCAGCCCTGTGATATTAAATGTTTTGTCTAAATGAATTTCCACTCTTGTGTAGTGGAAGACAGCAGGAACCCCGTTAATCCTTCAGGTTTTAAGTGTCAAGCCCAGCCAAGAAGTCTCAACTGGTCTCAGACCTCACTATGTCAGCAGTGAACTCAGGCTCATTTCTCCATGAAATAAATCAGGGATAACTTTTAAATGAGAATATGGGCACCTCCAGACTGTTGCTATTTTTAGGTGGGATTCAATCACATACTGGCAAACTCAGGTTGCACAATTCAACTTGATTAGTTTTCCCCTGCTCCCCAAATTGGACTTGAGATGGGAAAATGCACTCCAAAGAGTCAGATGACAATGGCTTGGAGCAACACTGTAGAATTTTCCTGCAAATAAACCAATAGGCAGTGTGATGGCCTGGGAATCTGATTCAGAAGCTGAATCTGAGGAGTCCCAGCCTGCACAGGAGTCCCCGCCTCCACGGCCGGCTGAGCTGGGGCAGGGGCTTGAATCTGAAGGGCCCTCACCTGTGCCGGATCCTCAGGAGCAGACACCAGATGCATCCACTCTGGCTCCAGAGGTGATTGAGGACCCATTGCCTGCAGGTGCGCCTCTCCCAGCCCTGTCAGGGGAAGGTGAAGCTGCCCCTGGGTCCAGTAACCCTCCAGCCTCTCCTGAGCTGCAGAGGCTCAGGGCAGAGAGGCGGAGGGAACTGGGTTCTCTCAGGAGGAGTGCTCGCCTTAAGGCATAGGAGAGGCGGGTGACCTGTGGGCCGGGACCGCCTCTGGCCTCAGGGGAGATAAAGGCCAGTCAGCTCAGTCCCAGGTTGCGGGAGCAATGATGTTGGAAACCTGTTTCTGCCAGCACCCAGACCTGTTTTTCCGGAGTTCCCGACCACGCCCGGCTTCTTGCTTTGGACCCCGCTTCCCCCTTGGTGGACAGTCTCCAGACCCTCGGCCCAGGACCGGACTCTGACCACGCCTCATGGTAACCCCCCCCCCCGGGACCAGCACAGGCAGTCAATGTAGTAGTTTTAGTAGTAGTAATTTATTTATACCCCACCCATCTGGCTGGGTTTTCCCAGCCACTCTGGGTGGCTTCCAACAATGTCATCTGACCTCCATGAAAAAATTGTGCAAACGAATCAGGATGAATAAAGTGGTCATCCAGAAGCAGGCATGGCGGAATCTGGCCAATTTCATTTTCTCATTTATTTCATTTCCCTAATCTTAAATTCCTTTCTCCTAATTTCTATAGGAGTTAGCATTTTTTTAAAAAAAATATCTGCATGAAGATTTGCCAGCATTTTTGTGTGAAATTATTTTATTAACAGTATTCAGAGCCTGCTCTTCAGCAAATATTTTCCAAGTAATAAAATGAAATAGAGAAAACAAACATTTGTCATGGGTCCTGAGCCACTCCTGGGCTCAGGAGTGGAGTGGCAGACTGTGATGGAAGTGAGGGGTGGGGCAGAGGCTGGGGGGGGGGGTTCCCCCTCCTAGGAGGCAGTTAGGCTAGGGAAACAGGATTCCCATCTCCCCTCTTCTCTCCTGTGTACTACAGCGGAATCCAGGGATAGTGTTAGGCCACCACTAGGAGTGGAGGAATCAAAATCAGAAGGGAAGGGCACAGCTAGGTCACCCAGGACCCAGCATCAGCCCCATAGCTGGGAGCCAATACATCCTCCATGACACAATGAGCACCTGCATTAAGGTTGCCATATTTCAAAAAGTAAAATTCCCAACACCCGCAAAGTTCCCTGATATTTTGCCGATTTGACAAAATTCCCCCCAGCGCCATTTTTGCTCACGAAAACAAGAACATGTCAGGAATTTTCCTGACGTATGGCAAGTCTAACCTGCATGCTTCGCAATCCCACAGGGCACAGGAGTCTCACAAGTAAGCATGCCTTGCCCTGTCTTTAACAGCTTGCTGGATTGAGGGACGCAGGTTAGACGCAACTGAGCTGCAGAAAAGAGGCACCGATCACTGACAAAGCCACTGTGTTGACACCTTTCCAAAGAGGTCCCTTCAAGAGGGGATTTACTACATCCATCTCATTCCTGTTTAAAAAAGACAAGCACCAGGATGATCTATTTTCACCACGTGAGTGATGTTTCCTCTTATGCTACAAAAACAGTTTTTGCAATGTGCAGGAATGGCCAAGCGGTGTGGGGTTCATAATGAATGCGGTGCTTAATGTGTGGTCACTGGGCCAAGCAAAATATCTTGTGCTGCTTAAACTGTTAATGTTTTTTCAAAGCTAGCCCCAAGCATCAGGCTGAAGCACTAAATAAGGCACATAAGTGGCAGACACCTTACCTCGGCTATGCCTGGTTGCTCTGCGCTTTGTTTTATTAGCTGAAGGAAGCATGCTAGGGAAAAACACAAACACTTGGCACTTTGCGGACTGTACAAAGTCTTCAAGGGCCTAGGTAGAGATTGGCCATTAAAAAGAAAGCATCGTGTGAATGTCCATGTGCAAGGTTTCCAAGGCAACGTGCAGCCGAGAATTTGTATTCTGTTAGGCAGTGTCAAAGGCATAAACTCTTTGACCTTCCCTCTAATCACAGCACTTGTAATGGGAATATGTATTAAATGTCTCCAACGGCCAAGCCTAATTTGAACAACTGTGAAAACACTGCTAATTGCAGAAAGGCTTTGGTGATTTAAATAGGAATAACTTAAGCCTCCTTCTGAACAGGGCATTATGGACCAAATGGGGAATACACCATGCGCCAAAGGGCTCTGCTCATCTGCATGGTATAATGCACTGTTATTAACATATCCTGCATATCATTTTTATCCAATGGATAGAGTGTGACTAGTGGAACATCTTACTGTGAGGTACAAAAAAGCCCCTCATGCACCGCAGTGTGGAAAGGTTAGGGGTGGGGAACTTGTGGCCCTCCAGATTTTGCTGAGCTGCAACTCCCATCATTCCTCACCATTGGCCATGCTGTCTAGGGCTGATGTGAGTTGCGGTTCAGCAACATTTGGTTCCCCATCCCTGGTCCAGATGGAGAAAGCAAACAGGAGGCAGGGTGAGACCTGGAATGTGTCCGAGATTCGTGTCACTAATTGACTGATACTGTTTCCATGGGAGACCGGGAGATGACGTGGAGGCATGATGGCCTTTATCTCCCTGACAGTATCCCAACAGGAGGAAGGGGGTGCGGTGGGGGTGGTCTGCCCCGGAAGTCACCACTGAGGGGGGTGACAAAATGCCAGGCGGCACTCACCGTGCGGCCTGCAGCGCGCCTGAGCCACGCATCTCGCAGGCTTCATGCTGACCCAGTCTGCTCCCCCTCAGCTATAGGGCGGCTGAGTGGGAGCAGGCAGGCAGACTCCTCAGAGGCCCCATGGAGCGTCCTGCCCCAGCTTGCCCCACCCCACAGCAGCTGGCCCTACCCCTGGGCGCAGGGAATGCACACCACCCCAGGTGCCCGATTGGCTTGCTCCACCACTGATGGGAGGGGCAAATTGTAGGGTTTTGCATGCATGTCTATTGAGTCCTTTATTGTCAGTTTGATTTTCTGATTTAAATGCTGGCTTGGCTACTGAAAAGGGGGAAAGGCATACATATGTTAAACAAAATCATAGTCTTTGATAATATGGCTGGAGAAAGCTGATCCTGGAGCTCTTCTCCCCAGAGCAGTATAATCCAGAGTAAAACAGAGGGGCAAAGTCTGTGCCATCGAAGTCCTGAGGACTGATTGATTTAAGACATAATGGCATGGTTGCAAAAAAACCCTGTTGAGCCCTGATCTCTAGCAGGATGAGATTGCAGGAGTGGGTCTCAAGCTATAGGCAGTCAAAAAAACCAGCAGCACAAATCTTAAATTCAGTTGACCAGTGCAGGTACTACCTAGAATGTTGATCTATGTTCCTACTACTTTTCAGACAAGATTGTGGTTTCCCTTTGCTTTTGGGTGAAAATAAAGAATTTATTTCTTCAGAAAGGCTCAGAATCAACCTTACCAAGACATAAGCAGAGTAAGTTTTCCAATTGCCAACAAGTAACTCAACATAATGGATACTCAGTTGGATCCTCAATGCGCTGGAACAATAAATTTAACATGCTGATAAGAACCCACAGAGAACTAAATAGAAATGATGGACACTGAAGGGTCCCTCCCCGTTTTTTTCCTTTCCAAAGAAACAGGCTTCTATTGCTTGTGCAGTCTCTTCCCTTACTACTTAGGGCTGAGAATATCACAAGAACAGACTTTCACACTAAATGTTGGCAGTTCTGCTTTGGGACCCATCTGTCCTGCTTTGGAACCTAAGAAAAATAGATTAGCCTGAGTTGATTTTAGGAGGTGGTTTTTTTTTGGCAAAGGCAGAAGGATTGCCAGTGGGAAGACTGTGGCTCTCATTATATCCAAGCCATTTCACCTGTCAATCTAACTTCCCGTTCTCAAAAAAGTAGAATTCAAAATAGGCCAGAACAGCCGTTGTTAAAATGGATGTAAATCCACTGATTTCAAGGGAACCACATAATTTTACGCCATCTGGGCAGATGGTTCTCAGGATTAGACACAATTAGTAGTGTTTTTCCTGCATTGAATCAGTTTCAGAAGCTGTCCTCTAGGAATGATCTAATGAATTTTTCAAAGCCAAACTCACCAAAATAAACAACTTGCTTCTTCTTTCCAGAATACATGGGTGCATGAATGTTTGACTGGATTAAGATTTGTGCTATTGTTTTTTAAAGGCTCCCTATAGTTGCCACCTGCTCCTGGAATCTCACCCATCAGTGGCTTCAAGGGCTCTTTTTGCATATGAACATCTGAATCAGCATCTTTCTGGATGGTGATTTAGTTTTGCATAACGAATATGCAGAATTCCTCCCTCCCTTCATGAGAAGTTCTACATTATTGTAAACATAATAATCCATCCTCAAGTATGGTTATATCACCAGGGTGCAGGGGGGCACCGTGGGAAGAGCATGGGATTCCTGAGTGGGTACATCCCTACCGAAAAAGGATAGCATCTCATCAACGTTTGCCTGGTTGCAACACTGAAGGCAGGATGCGTTCTGGAGCTGAAGAGCTCTGAATCATTCAATACGAGTCAGAAATCTGCTTCCTGCTTGTTGGGTGGATTTTGCCTATGATACTCTCTTATCCACCAAGCAGATCATCAGATTTGTTTTGATCCAGCTGAGTCATGGGCTATTAAGTCTTTTCATCCTAGATGCAAACGGGGAGAAGTGCAGTCGTGTGGCATCCCTGTGATTCCCCCTTTACATAATTATATAATGTTAGGGCACTTTGGACAGCAAACAAGCAAGCAGTTTCTGTTGGAGTGCAATAGGTATCATGCCCTATAACTATACTTCATGGTGCAATATCTAGAGTCTAGGGACAGTATCTTATTTCTCAATATGCTCCCACTCGCTGGATCATCACCTTGTCGTGGTGAGTGGCCTTGCATGTTCCTATGACCCTTGTGAGTGAAGCTGTTGGGAATCTCACACTCCCAGCAGGGTCACCCAAGGCGGTAAGGTCAAAGGGAAGGAGCTAGACAAAGAATGATCCAAGAAGTCCTCAATGGCAGAACAGGCGGATGATAACAAGCGGTATGTTATGTAATGAATATGGGTTGCTCGTGCGTAAGTTGCCGCCTCTCCTGGCTTTGTTGCCTTGTTAAACCCTTCAGTCTGGACAGCCCTTCACTTCGTGGCTGCCTCAGTCGCTAGCAGAATCCATCAGTGGGCGTTTCTTAAACCTTTTCCAACATAAAAGTTGTTTGACACCCAGTCTCCTCCTACTCTCTCTGCGCGGAAGTCTTCTGCGCAGGGAGGGTGTGGGTAGCGGAGGACCCGTGCTCTCCCCGCTGGTGTCCGGTGAAGAGTCTGGGAGCCCTCTCGCTGATTCCCCCATCTGCCCCCCTTTATTCCTGGTGTTGCGCTGATTTGCTTCCCCATCTGTTGAGCTGCCTCTCTCCCTGTTGGGCCCTTCTCCAGCATCATTTGAGAGCCTTCCCTCCGCCTCTAGCTCCGATGTCAGTTCCCTGACATGTTACAACGGTTGTGAAGGAGGATGAAGGCTGCAGCAGATAGGAATCTACCGGTTTGTCACGACTACTTCAGTCCATCGGAACAGAGCCCTACTGTGAAGACTGTGTGTTGGTCAGCGTGCACTGATCTACACACATAAAACAAATTAATGCACAAGTGTCTTCCAAAAACCCAACCCAAACCCCAAAAGTCCCATGGCGATCTGCAAATGGTAATGGTGGCAGGATCGTGAAATCTGGAAGCCCCTAGTCATGAACCGGCACATGGGCGGTGGATACAGATTCAGTCATTCGGACTCAAGGAACGAGGCAGTTGAGCAGCTCGGCAGCTGTATCCATGACTGAGCAGCCCTTTTTAGGATCCACTCTGCTCACCCCGAAAAGGGGGAGGGGCTAGAAAAGGTGCCCTAAACATAGTCTGTCTCCCTTTCTCCCTGACTGGATTGCCGCGCCCAGTGGGGTCACCACCTAGCGGTCGTAAAAGACAAATGAACTTTGGAACATGGAATATACGGACTTTGTCAGATAACACAGACAGTGAGCGTCCTGAATGCAGAACTACCATCATTGCAAGAGAGCTGTGATGTTTTAACATCGATATTGAAGTGCTTTAAGAGACTTGAAGAGCAGGTGAGGGACAAATGAAGGAAGAAAAAGGAAGCTACACATTCTTCTGGAAAGGTCTATCTGAACAAGAACATCGAATACATGGGGTAGGCTTCGCTATCAAAAATGACCTTGTGAAGCTCCTGTCAGAAGTCCCTACCGGCATTAATGAGTGACTCTTAACCCTTTGAATAAAGCTCACTGCAGCTTACCTGCCAACTGTCTTGGTTTAGCTGAGTCAGTAATAATGGAGATGTGATATTTAGATGGGCCTATGGAACAACCAAAGGTGAAATAACAGTGGTGCCTGTTTTTCTGTATCTCGAGCTTGGGGAAACCATTTGTTGAGAGAGCAGCTGTATTTTCTTTGCCATGTTAATATGAGAAGCTATCATGTTGGCACATTTAGCATTGCTAACATACTGTACTTTCCCCCTGACCGATGCCAGAAGATCTGCCTGATAATGATGCGTACTTGCATGAACAGGCAGAATGCAACAACAATTAATTCTGCACACCAGGCAGAAGCCAGACAGCGCAGTGTTAATCATTCGCTGGATGTAAATTTGACAGGCTGCTTTCGCTGGCACTTAAGAGGGCTTTTAAGCATGCCATGTCTGTGCACATCCAGCAGATTTTGGCACTTTGAATTCCATGTCAACTGATGCTTCGTTGTTGGCAGGGGGCGGGGGGGGGGGGGCAGAACAGGCACTTTGCTTTACTCAGAGAAAGCAAAGGTAACTTCACACACAGAGGATACCCCTGAAAGAGAAAGCAAAGGTAACTTCACACACAGAGGATACCCCTGAAACTCTCCATACAGATCAATCTTTACTTATCAGGTAGCATAGGAGCCAAGTCCTAGGAGCCGAGGTCCCTTTGCCCCCCCCCCCAATATTTGAGGGGGCTGGGTCCCCCCCCCAAAGTTGATGGGCGGGTGTGCACGCCTCATTATGTGATTGATTATGCAGAGTGGGGCTTACTTGTGTATCTATAAGGATCAGATTTTTCAAGCAACCTTACTTTTACATCTAATTTTTTTAATTTGCTGTATTCAAATTAGGTGCCCGTTCAAAATTATTTGGAGACTAGGAAATCGGGTGAGATAAATATTTTATTCAAGTTGGCACCCCTGTCAGGTAAAGACCAGAATGTGTGGAGTTTGAGAAAGCAAGAAAAGGAAGCTCACTTACTGTCCACCTCACAACTAATATGCACTTCCTGTGTGACTTCTTATTATAGACCAGGATTAGAGAACGCCTTTCAGCTTAGAACAGGGGTCTGCAACCCGCGGCTCCGGAGCTGCATGCGGCTCTTTTACACCTTTGCTGCGGCTCCAGGGCAAATACTAGCGAGGGGAGGAGGCGCATTGTGCGCCCCAACACTCCCCACTGTGACAGGCGCTGTACTGGCTGTGACGTTGCATGGGGGCGGTGCATGCGTTAGTCACGCACCGTCCCAACGTCACCTTCCTGCCCGCTGTCAGATCAGAGGGCAGCGGCGCGCATGCTTTAAATGTCGCAATGGTTTTGCGGCTCCCAGTTGTTGTTTTTCTTCGGAAACGGGTCCAGGTGGCTCTTTTTGTCTTAAAGGTTGCAGACCCCTGGCTTAGAGTCATAGAATTGTAGAGTGGGAAGAAACCATGATGGTCATCTAGTCCAAACCCCTGCAATGTAGGAATCTTAAGCTTGAGGGCCAAGTGCTGGGGGTGGGGGGTTAAGAGGCAGAAATGGGCTGAGCAACAAATGTAAGTCACTGTATTTTTCTGTCTATAAGATGCCCCCCCCACGTATAATACGCCCCCTATTTTGGGGGACTCAGATTTCAGAAAATGGGGTGAGATGTATCAGTGTATAAGATGCCCCCTAATTTTTGAGGAAAAAACCTAGTCTTATACATGGAAAAATATGGTACCTTTGTGCAGTAGGCTATTTTCTTCACACACTCTCACACCCTTCTTCAACTGTAGTTTGTTAAGGTTACTAAGAATTGCTAGAAACACCTATTTCCATCTCAAAACTATAATTCCCAGAGTTCCCTGGGAAGAATGTCTGATTGCTAAACCACTCTGGGAATTGTAGCTCTTTGAGAGGAATAGGGATCTCAGAACATCTCTCAGCACTTTTGAGAAACTGCATTTCCCAGTAACCTTTGGGGGAAGCAACGGCTGTTTAATGTGGTATGATACAGCTTCAAATGCACAGTGCAGATTGTGTGTGTGTGTATTTGTAGGCAATTATATTTGTCTCTATAAATTTTTGAAACAACACATTTTCAGTTAACAACAGAAGTTATCCACAATTCGACATACTTCTGTTGTTTTCTGAGTTTTCTGATGTAGTCTAACGGAGAACGCAAATTAACAAAATAAGTCATGAAAAAATCCCAAAGTGGCAACTGAAGAGTCTATATATGCACCTCTGGTATTTCTATTTCCTTCTGGAAAAACTCCCTCCTCGTACATCACTTGTTGCAGATTCCACAGCGACACCACATGCAACAGCTGCCTGCATAGCTCTCTCTCACACACACGAAATCTTGGAAGTCTGTTTGCAGGGACTTGATTGTGTGGCTGCACATTGCATACATTGGATAGCTCAGTGCCACAGCTAATTTCTACCCACTCAAGAGAACTTAAATACCAAAAAACCTTCTCATTCCTGGGAGCAGCCCAACATTAAAATTACTCTGTCAAAGTTGTTTGGATCGGCCTCCTTCCCCAACCCTGGTACCCTCCAGATGTCTAGGAACAAGCACCATCAACTCCACCCAACATGGCAAATAGTGAGGAACGGTGAGAGTTGTAATCTAACAACAATTTAGGGGAGACTGTTTCCGGCTCTCGCCACACAACATGCAAAATTGGCTAACCTCTACAGTGATAATGTACTTTGTGCTTCGTTGACATACTGATATGTTAGACATCCTGTGGTAATATTCTTTTAGAGGGGGTGAGGCATTGCATTTTTGGACAAGCACTTTTAAGAACGTTGTATTGCACACCCCTTTAAATTTGGCTTTTCATTTACTTTATTTGTTTTATTTTGTTGCTAAATCACTTTGAGACATACCTTTTTTGTATAAACCAACTGACAGATGTAAAAAGCAACAACATCCACATATTTACATGTTCTGTGGAAGTGAAAGAGGAATCGGAGGGTCTATGTCAGGGGTCAGCAAACTGTTTCAGCAGGGGGGCGGCCCACTGTCCCTCAGACTTTGTGGGGGGCCAGACTATATTTTTTGGGGGGAAAGAATGAATTTCTATGCCCCCAAATAACCCAGAGATGCATTTTAAATAAAAGGACACATTCTACTCATGTAAAAACAAGCTGATTCCCAGACCATCTGCGAGCCAGATTTAGAAGGCGATTGGGCTGGATCTAGCCCCCAGGTCTTAGTTTGCCTACCCATGGTCTATGTCAAGAAAGAACCACCGCTTGCAGCAGTTTGTGAAGAAATAAACAGAGAGGTTTTGTTCTTCCTTCTTTAGGCCTTATACATACAGTAGAAAACTCTTTCAGAGCCACACAGCCATCACAGCATGTGCTTCCTCACTAGAAATCATGCAACTCTGCTTGATTGCTAAGCAACACCCCCCCTTTAACTGACTTACTGATAGCAGAATTAACCCTTAAGTTACAGACTGAATGGTCCCTACTGTTGACCTTCCAGCAGATGCACAGTCTAGTTGTTAAGGTTGTATCTCTATCAGGGTAATGGCCAAAGGGAGGTGCAGAAAACCAACCCTAGATCTTTCAATGAGCACTAGGCACACTTCCACAGTCTTGCTTCTCCTTTGCAGGAGAGTTATGATTACTACCACTGTAAGTATTTTGTCTTAGCAGCCTTCAGTTAGGCTTGAGCTAAGAAGCAATAGGAATTAATGCATGACTGTGGCATGGCTCTTAAAGAACTGTGCCGGCAACACTGTCTTCATTTATTTCACTGAGGTTTCTGCCAATGCATCACTTCAAGAACTGGTCTATTGAAAGCATAAATACTGCTGCTGATTTGCCACGTGTGTGTGTGTGTGTGTGTGTGTGTGTGTGTGTGTGTTGCACACACCAAATGGCCCAATTATTCTTCTTCAGTTCCTTCCCCCTTTAAAAAAACCCCATCAGAGCATTTAAGCCAAGAACAGTACGGTATAATTAATTACATGATGTGTGCAATAGATCTTCTAGAACTTATTCTTTCAGTGTGTCGTGACTGTTTTTAATTATAATTCTTCTCTCAGCTTTGCAAAGCTTATAATTATGGAGAGATACATGTGTGCCTGCATCTGCTGAGGGACATGGAATAAGTACAGATGATATCTCATCAACTCTTCTTTTTTTCAGAAATGTTCTGCAGGCTGAGGCTTTCGGATTTCTGAAGGCTTTTTGTCTGGCATATAGGTCTTCAGAGCAAAAAATAAGGCAGAATGGGTCTGTGTTCTTACATGTTCAAGTTTGTTGACTTGCCATCAGTATGCTGTCACAACAAAGGAAACTTCCAGGTAGAAGGATTCCAGGGAAGCCAAACTGAAATGCATGTTAGTGAATGCACTGGATGGATTATTGCCAGCAGGTTACAATCTTCGTTGAAATGACCACTGAAAAGATACACCGAAGGTTCAAAAGGCTTATAGTTTATTCTTATTATCCTGTAGAAGAGAGGTGAGGAACCTTTGGCCTGGAACCTGAATGTGGTCCTCCAGATTTTCCATCTGGCCCTTGAGACTCTCTCCAGATCATGCCTCTCACTGTTCCTGCTCCATGTCTCCCTCAGGTGCTCCTGCCTGACTGGCTACATCCTTGAAGTGAGACAGTGCCTGTTGCATCAGGAAGGAGAGATGCGTTTCTGGGTCTAAAACCTGTGACTTGTGCATGGCTGGCATAAGACTACAGTACAAAGATGAGAGTCAAATCTGTTGCAAAGGGTAAAAGAGTATTGGGAAATGATCCATAACGAATTGAAAAAAAAAGTTTAAAAGTATTCCCCCCCAAAACACACCCACCCACCCACACCCACACACACACACACACAGCAGAGTCCTTTCTGTTGGGGATAATTCAGACTGAAATTCCCAGGTGTCAAGAAAGGTTATTTATGTATGCAACAACTGTGGCCCATGTTTTGTTAGCCCCAAAAAGGAAAATGAGCGAGGCCCCAACTAAAGAAGAGTGGCAACTAAAGTTGACAGAATATGTGCAGCTTGCAGACTTAACATATAGAATAAGAGAACAAGAACAACATACGTTTAGAGAAGATTGGAAAACGTTTATTGAATGTATGGGAAATAACTGTGTATAGCTGAAAACACTGGCAGCATTAAGGTAAATTCAACAGTGTAAATAAGTTATGATGGGTGTAATAATGGAATACTAAAAGGTATAGTTTCTGTAAAATATGCAAGGATTTATGATATGTAAAATGAACCATGGAAAGAGAAGGGAAGTCATTGATATCTTAAGGATGTGTAAATGAGTATTTTAAACTGTAAAACAGAAAATTTAATAAAAATGATATAAGAGAGTCAAATCTGTTGCCCCACCCACTTTATCTCTGGCCCTACCTACTTTTTATATCTTTGGCTCCACCCACAACTAGCAAGCAACCCCTGGATGGTCTCACATGATGGAATGCAGACCTCTGGCTGAAAGGGTTCCACACCCCTGCTGTCAAACCAATTGCAGAGATATTTCAACATATATCATAATCACTGGGTGTGACACAGTAGGAAAGCTGCCATGAGCCAGTTGAGTTTTTGCCACTATTACTTGTGGAAGGAGAAAGAGCCCTATACACTTGAGGATTATCATCTTCTGCTATGGCAGCAATGAGATCTGTGGGTCTTGACCTTTGATGGTAACCTGCCAGCTAAATTAGTCTACGAGAAGTTACCTAGACTTTGTGCAGATTTGTAAAAAGGGGTAGGATTTTGTTATGGTCTTTAAAAGCAACTTTCTTGAAAGTGTGCTGCAAAAGAGAACTAAGTGATGGTTAGTGGGAAAGCTCAGATGATCAGGCTTACTGATGTGAATGAGCCGTTCAGCCATGTTTGCAGTCCTTTCACAGCTCCCTTTGTGGTGGGGGCAAGCAAATCAGGAAATTTCTCTTTAACTATCATTTCCCATCTCACCCAAACTGTGGTTAAGAACATCAAATCAAGCCAGGACAGGAAGTGAACTGTGAGCCACGGCTTAAAATCCTTGGTTGTTCCAAAGCTGTTAAACAGACTTTGCTGATTTGGAGAAAACACAAAAATATTATTAATGGAAGACATTCTGGTTTGTTTACTTGCTCACATGAATGAGCAAAGGGTCTTGCCTGTGTGGCCAAAAGGCTTGTTGAGGAGGAAGAGGAAAAGGAAGAGGAAGAGGAAGAGGAAGAGGAAGGAGGAGGTGGAGGAGGTGGAGAAAGAGCATCTGAACAGGGACTGTGTGACATAGAGCTTGATCTTCTGGAATCTCTTCTGCATGACTGACCCAACCACTGCAAAATTCCACGTTCTTCAGCCACTCTTCAGCTACAAGACACTTTGGAAAGTTGCATTTGGATTTCTTTTATGCTATTGTAATCAAATTGTGCACCATGGTCCCTGAGCTCAGAGGACAAGTTTTTGCCTTTGTTTGGATACAACTGGACACCATTTTGAATCAAGATGGTGGACGGAAGTTTTCAAAACTGTGCTGATTTTATTTTTATTTTTTCATAAAATATTTATTAAAGGTTTTAAACAATACAACACCAAACACATAAAACACCATCACCAAAGTAAAAAGAAAAATACACACAAAACAAAAGAAATACACCATAGTTAAGTTTCAAAAACCAAATTTCCATAACCTTCCTTTCAGACTTCCTCACATCTCCCTTTCCTGCATTCCCGTTTATAAAGTTAGTTCAGCAGTGCTTCACCTTCTCTCAAATCTTATTTTTGTGCCTTTCAAATATTATGTCTCCAGTTTTACAGTTTATTTATCAAATATTTAGCTATTTAAGCTTGACATAATATTGATCAAATTTCATCCTTATTCTTATAATTCAATTATTTTCATACTTCTTTCCACTAGGTTACTAATGCCAAATTATTTTCTATCCTGCATCATTCTAACATTCATACAGTTTACAGTGTTTTTGCAAATAGTCCTTGAATTTTTTCCAGTCCTCTTCCACTGTCTCTTCTCCCAGGTCTCGGATTCTGCCAGTCATTTCTGCCAATTCCATGTAGTCTATCAGTTGCATCTGCCATTCTTCCAGAGTGGGCAAATCTTGTGTCTTCCAGTACTTTGCGATGAGTATTCTTGCTGCAGTTGTCGCATACATAAAGAAAGTTCTATCCTTTTTTGACACCATTTGGCCGACTGATTTTAAAGCTGCACAGATTTTGATTTTGATTTTACATGATTCCTGTGCTATGCTGGGAGTGAGGCTGCTAGTTCATGCATATTTCAGTAATCATAAACTAAAGAGTCCATACGTCTTGAGAGACAATGCAAGTCTAGGGCCTAGAAACAAGCATAATGAACAAACTTTGCTGCCCTGGAATGTCATCACCAATATAAACCCTGTCCATTTTATTGGACCAGAGCCAACTGAGCAATTTGGATATCAAGATGAATATGACTTTGTTTGTGTCTGTGTGCTCCTGACAGACATGGAAGGATAAATTCAGCAAAGATTATAAAGCACTCAGATGCTGTGTAATATGAACTGGATGATCCCATGGATTAGATTTACGGCTTTGCTTCAAGTCCTAGCAAGTGCAAGGTTTAGCCTGAAAACATCTTTCTGATTCAAACTGAGGATGATGAACATGTTCGCAAACAGCCATCCTGCAAAGGTTTCCATTATGCTTTTTTAATCAAAGCATTTGCAGTTTGCACTTGATCTGAGACTGCTACTCAGATAAATTCTCTGGTGGGAATGACATTATTGGCTGGGCTTGTGAAACAGACAGACAGCAGTCAAAACACTCATGTATTTGGGTGGATGACTGGACTTAACTTGGGGAGAGGACTCGTGCTGAAGCTCCAACTCAAACAATCCAAGATGCACTGGCTCCATTTCCAACCTTCATGCCTTGAGTGCCAAGGTTGTAGAACTGTGTTTACATGAAGAGAAAGGGTTGTTGTATTCAACTAAGTCCTATTCAGAGTAGACGTGCTGAAATCAATGAACCTAATCTCATCAGACCTATCAGCACCAATGGACCTACTCTGAGTAGGGTAAAAAGGTAAAGGACCCCTGGACGGTTAGGTTCAGTTGGGGTATGGCACTCATCTCTGCTTTCAGGCCAAGCGAGCTGGCGTTTGTCCACAGACAGTTTTCTGGGTCATGTAGCCAGCATGACTAAACCACTTCTGGCACACAGAACAGTGTGACGAGTGCCAGAGCACTGTACTTGATCTGGTACAGTGGAGCCTCTAGTTATGTTGCCTCCAGCTTACGTCACCCTCGGCTTGCGACTGGCGCAAACCTGGAAGTACCGGAACGGGTTACTTCCAGGTTCACACCGTTTGCACACACGCAGAAGTGCTAAATTGTGCCACACGCGTGCGCAGACACGACACTTTAGGATGCGTCATTTTCGGGTTGTGGCGGGGCCTCCGGAATGGATCCCCACTGTAACCCGAGGTTCCACTGTATGCTTTCGATCTGCTAGGTTGGCAGGAGCTGGGACAAAGCGACAGGCGCTTACCTTGTCATGCGGATTCGAGCTGCTGACCTTACAATCAATAAGCTCAAGAGGCTTGGTGGTTAAGACCACACTGCACATCACCCAAGGTCTGCAGTGTAGCCAGCCAATGGTGGAGCATTGAAGTGGATCTGGTGAAGGGTAAGGTAGAAATCTAATAAATACTGTATATACAAACATATTTGGATGACTTCCAGATTACCTACCAGGTCAATGCAACCCAATCTACTCAAACTCAGCCCATCAATGTGTAGCGTGACTTGCCAAGAGCTAGACAATCCCCTGGTTTTACAGATTTACAAAGACAGCAGAACCCAAAGTCTTGTTCTTGCCCTTGTGGGCTGCTATATATTCTTATACAGAGCAAGTGTTTAATTACCAAAAAAGATTTTTTAAAAAGCAACCCTTTAAATATTTCTGACCACTTCTACAAGCTGTTGGCAGGTAACATTTATCTGACTTCATTTCAGATTGTATTTTTTTAAAAATAAAAAAAATAGAAATATGCTCATACATATTCATTACAGTGGTGCCTTGCAAGACGAAATTAATTCATTCCGCAAGTTTTTTCGTCTAGCGAATTTTTCGTCTTGCGAAGCACGGTGTCGGAAAAGTTTTGGAAAAGCTTCAAAAATCACCAAAAACCTCAAAAAAGGCTACCACAGCGCGTTCTATGAGTTGCTCCTTGAAGTCAAGTCGCAACTGTATTAACGGTGTTAAGAAAAAGGAAACAAACTTGCAAGACGTTTTCGTCTTGCGAAGCAAGCCCATAGGGAAATTCGTCTTGCGAAGCAGCTCAAAAACCGCAAAACCCTTTCGTCTAGTGAGTTTTTCGTCTTGCAAGGCATTCGTCTTGCGGGGCACCACTGTACCACACACCAGTTAAATGCAGCACTTGTTGATAATCTGGCATCTTTAACAAATATTTAGCTATAGGAGATAATTGGAGTTACTACAGGCAAAGAAAAAGTTACCTTTTACAACCAAAAAACCCCATCTGTTAACTGGGGAAAGTGGGGAGCTGCTATTATATGTTATTTATAATGTGAGCAACAGCAAAAAATGGGAACAACAACTTATTTTCTATCAGACCTTTCAATGGCACACATTTTGCCTCTTTGCCCAGCATGTGCTATTCAATCAATTAATGTGTTTATGAACAGGAAGAATATATTGATTAAGACCTCTGCGACCTTGAAATTGCTTTCAAGAATAGTACAAGTCTATTACATCTCTCCACCCCCCCCCCCTTATTGAAGTGGGACTCTTCAATATTCAGAAACATTTTTAGCTGGAGAGAGAGAGATGAGAGAGAGAGACAAATCGATGCTCTAAGCAGCGCCTGTTGAATTGTACATTGTTCTTGTTTGTAGAAATGCTCCCAGAGAGCTTGGCAAAGTGCATGGTGCAAGTGTCTGTCATATCTAAAGGATCTGCACAAGCCCCTGTCAAATCCAAAGCTGTGCTGTTTACACGTTTTGTATTCTTCCTCCTCCTTCTTCCTTGATAGAAGTCCTTCATGTGGCAGGCAGTTCAGATAGCTTATGCTCCTATCCAGAACTTTGCATGGTCTGTGATGTCCATCTAGCCATGCTCACACATCTATCCCATCCATTGTAATGAATGGTGATGCCTTTTTATATAGGCAAGGGGCCTAGGTCTTAGAATAATAGAATCATGGAATTGTAGAGTTGGAAGGGACCGTGAGGGTCATCTAGTTCAACAACCTGCAATTCATGGATTCATTACTGAATGTGGGGCCTTCCCACCACAGCGGGTACCTATTTATCTACTTGCATTGGTGTGCTTTCAAACTGCTAGGTTGGCAGGAGCTGGGACAGAGCAATGGGAACTCACCCTGTCGCAGGGATTTGAACTGCTGACCTTCTGATCGGCAAACCCAAGAGGCTCAATGGTTTAGACCACAGCGCCACTCGCTTATTTCAGAGCAAGAGCCCTAACCAGAGGAACTGTGGTCTTGCTTCCTGCTTACACCACCTCACAGTCCTTACTCCTTTCAGCAACAACTGAACTTTGTAAACCTTTTGTGGAATAAGCATAATTTTTTAGGAAAATGAAGTTGTAATGTTATTCTTAAAAAAACTGTGAAAGGCCTGGCCAGGGCGAAGGCCTGTATTTCGGAGCTTTATAATTTAGGAAGACTTTGGAAGAACTGGTTGACAAGTCTTATCAGTCGCGTGCTTGCTTCGGTAGCACATATACTAAAAAATTGGAATGAGACAAGTCTTATTAGTCACTGACGTATGAGCGGATTTTATTTGCTGCTATTCTGGGCTTCTGGTGCACCAGGGTTTACACCAGGGTAATAGAGTTGGCCAGGATGCCAGAAGGGATACAATTTATGAGCTTTCTCCATTATCTGCACAGCAGGGGGTGTTCAGTCAACAGTGCAAAGGCCAAGCTGAAGCATTCCCTGCTGGTTACCTGCTTTCAGCAATAGGAGTCGCTGTTTGGTAGTACCCAATTGGTTCAATTCTAGAGCTCCCTATTGGTGGCTCTTAGGTAATTAACAAAATACAGAGTGCATTCATGAAACACAGTGTTCATTCATAAAGCAGTAACATAAATCTCAATTGCTACATATTAGGTGTATATTTCAGCAGTTGAACGTAAAGGTTTATGGCCATGCTGTAGTGTAGTGCTTATGTGACTGCGGATAAAACGGCTGAGCTCATTGTCTCAGGGTTTTGGGGGGGGAGAGAGGTGACAAAACTGATTTCCAATAAGTGCCCCCTCATTTCCATAACAAGTCCTTGAGTCTGAACGCTGAACAGTGACCCCAGGGACCTATAAGGTGCCAGGCTTCCAACCCCTGCACAGTCTCATCAGAGCTGTCTTTAAGGCAATTGGAGCAATTTGGCCAAATTGGGCTCCATGTGCCACACACCAGGGCAATCTAGATGGATTTTATTTATTTCTACAGGATTTGGCATACTTTGGCTGTGAAGTGGGGCCCTACAAAAAAAAAAAAAAAAGATTTAGAAATCCGAGTTGCCCTGCCCTCGCATGAAGTCTTGGGTTTGCAGGTTTGGGAGAGGGGAGGTTGCCTGCTGGGGAGCGGGCAGGCTGGTGAGCCCCCCTAGATTTAGAGGCCCTAGGCTTCAACCTACTTAGCCTATACATAAATCCGGCACTGCTGATAGCTTAGCTGGAAAGCAAGTGGTGTTGGGTAGGGCTTTGAGGGGTAGGAGCTGGAAAACCGTTGTCCTCTGCAAATGCTCCCACCTCCTCATCCTGTGCCCTTCTCCTTTTGGCTTGACCATGCCAGCTGGCACACACTTTGCCCACCCGCCTGTCCACGTGTTTATGGGAATGTGGCAGCAATTGCAAAACGCATGGGCATGCACTCCCCATGTTCTGTCCCCTTCACTCACCTTGCTGTAAAACAACAGCACCATAAAGGAAGCAGTGGCAGCACTAGGACACCATGGGCCCAGCTAGCTCTCTACAAACAATATTACAATTCCCAGTGAAATGAAGAACCAGTTTATCAGGGCCATATTGGCACCCAGGAATACCAGTACCCAGAGGAGAGGTAGGGTGCAGCATGACTTTTTGCTTTGTTATATATGCTGAAACAGACTAACATTGCTCCCTCTCTGCAAACAAAAACAAAAAGTCAACAGCAAGCAATTTTGCGCCATAGGGACATGACGGATATTATCAAACAGCTGTTATCATGCTGTCTTCCTTGGCATATTGCAGGAGATGACACTTAATTGAAAACCAACTTTAGTAACTCCCACTGAAATAAATGAAACTTAGAGGTGCATAACTTTTGCTTCAGTTGTGTTCAATATTATGGATCTGTAGGTCTTTGAGAATGAGGGGTGCTAAGTAGGTAACTTTGTAACATTATATTGGAGTGCCTTATGTTAGTGAAACTTTTTGACATACATTGATCCTTCACCTGACAAACAATTCTAAGTAGCTGAATGTGTGAGCTGTACAAAAATATCAGGCAGAGGTTTCTACAGCCCAAAGCACCTTATTATCTCTTCAAGCAGTCCTGCATATGCATAATTCATACCACAGATGAATGCAGGCAGAGTGCTATCTGGAGGGCAAAAAATCGTCCTCCTCTTGTAAGGGGAAAGTCAGGCTGAACTCCCTTAGTAGCCATTATGTGGCTCCTGGAATGGACGGTATTGTGCCTAGGTCTATGCCTGCATGCAAGGCTGGATGATAACATTCACACCTGTGAAAATAAAGATGAGTCTGAATAGGTTAGGAAGAATCAGCCAATGATGCGACACCCACCAGCATCAATAATTCTAATAAACGTAGACCTTATCTTCCCTTATTTGTAAAAGGGAAAACGTCATCAAAGAACACAGCCAATGCTTATGCGAAGGGGGAATTGAACTTGACACTGGAGAATCTCATCAGGCCAAAATGTTGCATCTTTTATTTATTTATTGAGCTAAAACAGGGCAGCCCAACCTTTCATGCCAAGCGGGCCACAAGAGTACTTTGACACAGAATCTGTGGGACGCACACTGCCTGGTCATGGGATGGAAGGAAGAGAGGAAGGTGCACCCACAGCCCGGCCCTCGTGCTGCCTTCCCAGCGCTGGCTAAGGGCTTTGGGAAGGAGGTGTGAGGCTCTGGCAGGGTCCTAGAGCCCTCCCACCTCCTTCCCAAAGCTGGGAAATAACTCGGCTTTGGGAAGGAAGTGGGAGGATTCTAGGACCCTGTCAGAGTTCTCATGCCTCCTTCCTAATGCCTAGCACCTCGCTTACCCTTCTTTGGGAAGGCAGCATGAGGGCAGGGGGAGAGAATCAAATGTTGCCAAAGGCCGCCGAAAAAGGTGTCAAGGGCCATACATTGAACTGCCTTGAAAGAAATTCATGTCCTAAGATAAAAATTTCTTAACCTCGTTCAAGAAGAAAGAAACTCAGCTTCATATACGTTAGAAAAATAGCTGTATTTTGTGTAGTGGTGGATGTGCTCATATAGCAAGTGAAATTCCCAGAGCACAAATTAATTTGCAACAGCATCTGGCTGGACAATACTCTCTTAAAAGTGTTTTTAAAATTTTATGAACAAGAGTCGGCTGCAGGATCTGAATTCTGATGGGGTTGCCTTGCCACTTAGTCTGAACATTAATGAGACATTAAATGGGAAACATGAATACCAAGAAGGGACTGACTTGAAATGAGCTGCATTCTCTGTGGTGGCAGAAGTGTTTAGTCTGATTATTTTGACATCCATGACAGTCGCATGGGGCCAGATGCGAAGCAATGGAGGGAGCCATGTTTGTTTATTCGTCTCTTCCCTGTTCACATATGTGACGGAAGGATGTGTGGTGGGATCTGATTTCTTAGATCGGAAGAATGTGTGGGTAAGAGGAGCTGAACCCTCTCCCCATCTTAGTCTGTCACTTCAGACACATGCTCCCAACCCAGCTCACTTCCAGTCAGTGGCGGAGCTTCATGCTCCGGCACCGGGGGGTGAAGAGCAGGTGGGGGCATGGCTGGCGCGCATCCCGGGGGAATGGCGTGCTGCCTGCAGGGGCATAGCTGCGATGGCACCCCACCAGAATAGCACTGCCAAGGGCGGTGTGCTCCCCTGCCCCTTTCTTCCTCCGCCAGTGCTTCCAGTATCAGAGCTGCACAAGAAAAGGGCTGGGTCAAAGGTGTGTGTATTGTGGGAAAGGGTTAAGCTCGCCTTAGGAAAGGGACAGCACAGTAGTAGAACACCTGCTTTCCATGTCAAAGGTCCTACATTCATTCTCTACTAGTCATTTTCACTGCATATCATATTATCTTCCATATGTCCATAAGTCTCTGTTTTCTCCTATAATTCTTTTCACATTGCGAATGTTATTTCAATCCTGCTAATGTTTTTAACTGTTTACAGTGTTCTGTCAAATATATTACAATGTTTTCCCAGTCTTTGTTGAAAATCTTATTGTCCTGATTCCTGATTTTTCCAGTCATTTTGGCCATCTCAGCATAGTCCATCAATTTTACTGTCCACTCTTCTCTTCTAGGTATTGTGTCGTCCTTCCGTCTTTGGGCTAAGAGCATCCTGGCCGCCGCGTACATGAATAGTCTTTTGTACTCCCTTGGTATCTCAGCACCTGTAATTCCTAATAAAAAGGCTTCTGGTTTCTTTACAAATGTTATTTTGAACATTTTTAAAAGCTCATTATATATAATCTCCCAATATGTTTTTATTGCCTATTGTGATTTTAAGGGTGCTGATGACCCTATAGTCAGTGGCACTAGAAAAAAAATACCGAAGTTGTTAGTGTATCAAAAAAAGAGAGCTTCTAGTGTAGGGCTTGTTCTTTCATTGTGATATGATTTTGCAAAAGAATAGGTGAAATAGAAGAAGAGAAGAGAAGAGTTTGGATTTGATATCCCGCCTTTCACTCCCTTTAAGGAGTCTCAAAGCGGCTAACATTCTCCTTTCCCCTCCTCCCCCACAACAAACACTCTGTGAGGTGAGTGGGGCTGAGAGACTTCAGAGAAGTGTGACTGGCCCAAGGTCACCCAGCAGCTGCATATGGAGGAGCGGAGACGCAAACCCGGTTCCCCAGATTAGGAGTCTACCGCTCTTAACCACTACACCACACTGGCTCTCCTACACCACACTGGCTCTCAGAAACACAGGATGATTGTGTTTCTGAGCTTCTGTGAAGGAATTTTCTTGATGTAACTCCCATTTGAAGCCCTCTTTTGAGGCTGCTTGTTTGTTTAACTACTGAGGTGGAGGAATTCAAAGTAGCCTGTACTCTCTATAGCTCCAGAAAAGGGTACGGTTTTCTCTGGGCCCTCTGGCGCTTAATTTGAAGAGTTTTTAAGTATTTGTGGCCTCTTTTGGTGAGGCAGGAGCTGCTTGACCTGTCTTTGATTTGTATATATGTTTTTGTGTTTTAGGTTGTCAAGGTAATTAGTTATGATCTTTGCAGCAGTATGCACAGCTTAACAGAATAACAGCGCATCCTTGCTCAGATGCACGTCCTTCTGTATTCCTCACTTCCAGGTCAGGATGAGGGAAATATTCAATTCTATTTACATTTGGAGGTTAACCTACCTAATCCACACTTTACAAAACAATATGAGAACCGAAAGACAAACTTATCTTTTGAAATGTTCAGTTCTCTGAATTTTGCAATACTTTTCTCCAGCCCAGTAATCTGTACAAAAGTACACATAACTAAGGCCAAGTGTCCATAAAATGCAAATAGTCAATAAAATCATATTCAAAAACATATTCTTTTAGGCTAAAAGTGTGCACATTAGACAAAATTGCATACAAACATATGTATATTAGAAATTTTCATGGAAATGCTGATGAATTTTCATTAAGACTTAACAGTAAAACTCATATGGAACTATGAAGTGAACTTAAGATTGGGGTGGGGGGTGAATGAGAAAATGAGAGAACTCAGAAAAGACAGGTCAGCCATCCTTAGTCCTTAAATTTCCCTCTTTGTACAAAGCCGAACAGTCCCTTTCCTTCCCCATACACATTTCTTTCTTTCTTTTTCTAGGAATAAGTGCTAACATTGTCTTCATTTCAGAGCACAGATAAATCATAAACCTCTGTGTTGAAGGCATAAGATATATAAAACTCGTCTGTCAAGGTTACAGAACATGCCTGCACAGTGCTTCCTTTGTGCTTTGCTTGAATCGGTGATTGTCTTCCTGTTCCACAACCATTCGTTTTCCTTCTATTCAAGAGTTTTCTATTACCTGCCAGATTATTGTATTACTACTAGTAACACAAGTCCTTTGTTCAGGGTGTGTGTGTGTGTGTATGTGCAAAAACAGAGGGGGGTGGAGAACATCAACAACTCAGAATCTATCCCTGCTTTTTTTTTGGTCTTGCATCTATTTTCTTTCTTTCTTTTTAAGTACAAGTTGGGGGCTTAGACCACATTCACGTCCTACATTTAAATGACTATGATACCACTTTATAAACAGTCATGGCTGCCCCCAAAGAGTGATGGGAGCTGTAGTTTGTTAAGGGTGCTATTCACCTCACAGAGCTAAAATTCTCAGAGTGGTTTAACAACCACATTCAAGCAGATGGTTCAATTGTCTCACTCACTAGAAGAAAGTTTCTTATGTTCTGGAGTCAATATGCCATTGAATGCTGTGTGAGAGGCTGTTGCCTTCACAATCTTCTTGTAGGCTTTCAAAGCCATCAAGGTGGCCACTGTGGGAAGCAGATTGCTGGAATGAAGTGGACCTTTGCAGAGGATGCAAAGAAGTTCCTGGCTGCCCCAGGCTGGTGCCTTCAGATGCTTTGGACTGCATCTCCCATTAGTCTCAGCCACTATGGCAAATGGTCAGAAGGCAACTGGTTGGAGATGACTGTTTTAGGCCTTGCCTGAGAACATCAATGCTCCAAGGCTAGGGAGCTGCTTCTCTTGTCACTTGCTGCAGCATTAACTCCAGTATTGAGGAGCTCCAGCATTTTTATTTTATTTTAGCGGAACTCCTTCCTTGTTGAAAGAGCAACTGTTGACATGAAAATCAAAATGGATATGCAATACAACCCTTGCATCTAAGTACCAAGTCTAAGTGTGCCAAATAGGAAGAGAGAGCACAGTATCTTGTGTTTTATGCTGTGAACCACAGCAGCTAACTCCTAAGGGCTATGGGGGATTCAGCCCCCATAATAAAATATTTGAGGGGGCTGGGCCCCCCAAAGTTGATGGGCATTCCCATTCAAATGGTGTGTGTGCACTGCATCATGTGATCGATTATGTGGGGCGGGGCTTATCTGGCCCCCTACAATATTTTATTCAGGTTGGCAGCCCTGATGTGAACTGCACTGAGATCTATGGATGAAGGGCAGTATTCAAATTTGAATATAACAACAGCAACAACGGAACCGAATAAAAGAACAGTGTGGTCAAAGATTGGGCACTGAATAGATGAAGGCACAGAATAGATGAAGCTACAATGCATTCTTTTTCGCAGATGTTATATTTCTTTTCGCAGATGATATATTTCTATATCACAAATGTTTATTCATTTCACAAGGAGATAATGTTACTTATCACAGGTGCTGCTTTGAACCATTCTCACCAGTTTTGGAGGGAGTATATTTAGAGAAGCAAAAAATATGTATAATCTGCCTTGCTGGCATTGTTTTGAGTCTGGAGGTATTCACAGAAAAAGCAAAGTCAGCTACTGACGCAAGCAAAGGCACAATATTTTTTTGCCTGTCTCTGGAGAGCTCAAAGGGATTATATCGAGTTGCTGGGCAATGGCGAGTTCTCGTTTTTGAAGATCTGCACTTCATCTGATGAAGGGAGCTCTAATCCATGAAGGTCTATCTCACTGTAAACCTGCTTGACTTTGAGGTGCCCAAGATTCTTTTCTGATTAAGAAATGTTTTGCTTTCCTTGAGTTCTGTCTCTCGTATGCTGACCGGCTTTGCAAGAGCATCGGTGTAGGCCAGGGGTCTGCAACCTTTAAGACAAAAAGAGCCACTTGGACCCGTTTCTGAAGGGAAAAAAACTGGGAGCCGCAAAACTCGTCATTATAAAAATAACTTTTTTGTCACTTTTTATTATTTCTTTGTTTGACCCCTCAGAATTACTCCTCCTCATAGAAATAAATGTTAAATTAACAAGTTACCTTTTTTTGTGTCTGTGTTCTTCACTCCCCTTCAAAACAGTGACCAGCGTACATGCCCCTTACAATGTAGTGGGCGGGCGGGAAGGAGACGTCGGGACGGCGCGTGACTAACGCACGCACCACCACCATGCAACGTCACAGCCAGTACAGCGCCCGCCACAGTGGGGAGTGTCGGGGCGCACAATGCGCCTCCTCCCCTCGCTAGTATCCGTCCCGGAGCCACAGCAAAGGTGTAAAAGAGCCACATGCGGCTCCGGAGCCGCGGGTTGCACACTCCTGGTGTAGGCCTTTTGCACCCACCCTCACAACTCCATGCCCAATATTAGTACTGTGCCCAACCCTATCCTCCAATGTCTCAAAAGTTTTCTTCTCATTTTCTGCCTTATGGGCAGTTGAGAATGTCTTTAGAATTTCAGCTGGTGCAGGCTTTGAGCTTCCCTTAACTTTGTGAGGCAGTTGAATGTGGACTGTATTTGTCTTTTCCTTTTTGGTAAGCTTTTCTCCAGCAGCCTCCACAGCACACTGGTTTGAAAACATTACCTCACAATGTCTTCCCCTTAAACTCTGACTGAACAGAGCACAAAATTTCAAAATACTGGGGGAGAGACATTGAAGTAATCTAAGAAATTATTCTGCTCAAGAAGACAAATTGAAGGACATTTGGTTAACATAAAGTTACGGCAAATGGATATGTAATAACTATACGGTCAGTTAGATGAATTTAGCCTTCAAGCTATTTTTCTTAGTTAACTTTTTTATTTGAATTTTTAGTTATTTTTTAAAATTTGAATTCCATCACACACACACACACCCTAAATTGTACATTCTCCTTTTCCATGCTTTTCTTGGCTGTATACACACCATCCATTTAAAGCATGTTTAATGGACATTCCTCCTGGGAACTGTAGTTTACCCATCACAGAGCTATAGCTCCCAGTACCCTTAACAAACCACAGTTCCCAGGATTCTTTGTGTGAAGGGGTTGTGCTTTATATTGGCGTGCACACATTCCTTGGGTGTTTCTATTCTAACTTGTTTTTTTTGAAACAGCAGGGATATCCACCTCCCTGTTGACTGTCAAGTGGTTTGAGCTCCGGGGGATTCTCACCACAAGTGCCAGGGAAGCCTTGCAGTCTTGAAGCTTCTCCAAAATAATCCTGAGTCATCCCTGCACGTTACACAACCTCTCCAGTGCCAGATCCCCTATGTTCTTTTCCGTGCAGCATCTCCCTTTGGATATGAGATGAAACAGGAGAAGGCTGTGTGACATAAGCCCTAAAGAGGCCTGGTTTTTTTTATAAAAAAAACAAAACAACTTTAAAAAGCCCACAAACAAACATGATCAGGGTGTATAATCCTAAATACATTCTCTCAGGCGTAGGTGTGTGAGAGCTGAGATAATTAAATCCCTTGCTTTCCGTTAGCACTGAGTCAATGTTGTTTTGGTTTTCTTTTCAGGTTTCCTTGACTAGATTCTTGATCTCATACACAGTGCTTAGAGTTACCTCATCTGAAGAGATTAAATGTACCAGACTCGATATCTGGTCAGCTGCTTTTGAAAGCAGAATGCTGGTCTAGATGCAGCTTGGTTTGAGCGTAGGGCTGGGGAAGAATTTCAATTTAGTTGCATTCGAAGATGAACTTACCCAATCCACACTTGCTGAAACAAGGCATGAACCAAAAATGCAGCCACTGTCCGAAATTCACACTTCTCATATTTTTTCATATTTTGCAAGCGAAGTGAGGTGTACCAAAATGCATATATTTCTATTCCTGTGACTGGATTTTGTTTTAACTGTTTTCAATGCTGAACTTTAAATTGTGTAACCTGCTTGCAGTGGCGTAGTGTGGGTTGTCAGCACCCGGGGCAAGGGAAGTAATTTGTGCCCCCTAACCCGTGGATTTGCGCCCCCTAACCCTAACCCCCAGATGTTGCGCCCGGTGTGGCCGGCCCCCCTGCACCCCCCACGCTACGCCACTGCCTGCTTGTGAAACAAGGGTAATAACAACAAATAACAAATAATAACAAATAACAAATATAATGTGATATATGCAAAAAATTGCATGGCATGTATTCATGAATATATAGGGGAAATTGCTTTGCAAAAATGTGTATATTAGGAGAAATCCACATTAGAATTCTGATGACTTTTCATGAAGACTTTTTTTTAAAATGCAAATTGACATGGAAATGGGAAGAACTGAAGACTGGGAAAATGAGCAACTGAAAGAAACCTAAAATGGTGGATTTGCACATCCCTATTTGAACCAGCAAGGCAATTATTAACTGTTCCTTGCTTTCATACTGAATATGGAACAGGTGAGGTGGTTTTTTGGTTGCTGATCCACTAGCAAATTTGACCCCCATTTCTCTCCCTGCCTCTCAACTTAGTTTTGAAAAGTGCTGAGCACTTTCATGACCTTGCAGAATGCTTGGCACACACTGAAAGAAAAACATGTGCTCTATACCATTGACGTCAGTTAGCCTATATTAAAAATATACGCAGGGTGTCTACGGCATAGCTGGGGAAACTAGGCCAGGCTGATGACTGCCTACTCTGACTTGGCCTATGTGCGTGAGAGGGGACTGCATGGAGATATGGAAGCAGGAAACTTCTAATGGGATTCAAGGTTGAGGCAAAGTGAGGTAGGCTGGGCTGCAGAAGTTAGAAGCACTCATTTGAGGGAAAGGAGTGGGGAATGGTTAAAAGAGAGACCACAGCACAAAGACAGAAAAATAATGGAGGGAAATTGCAAAGCTGTTGAATAAATAATGGGAAATTATTTCCTTGACAGTAGAGATATTGAACTTGAGGGCTGACTAAGGGGACCTGAGAGAAGCCTGAATAAATTGTTGATTGGGGCTAGGCTTGCCAAATAGCAACTCTAGGTATCACTATGTATGGGCTGCTTCAAACTAAGCTAGATAGATAGATAGATAATTTATTACGGTCGGAGACCAGCTTATAAAACACACTTGGGGGTACAGTCACAGAAGGAAAACAAACAATTAAAACAATGCACAACAACAAATTTAAAAACAAAGTACAACAATAAACTACCGCAGGGAGCTGACCCAGAGTCACCCACAGAACCGATTTTCTTAATGAACTAGTTTAAGTTGGGAGATGGTCTATGCCTACAGATCTGTACACAGAATCTGGCAACTTGCCTAACAAGAAAAGGTCAAATATTTACTTTTTCGGG
This sequence comes from Podarcis liolepis, assembly GCF_965112155.1. Taxonomy (NCBI): domain Eukaryota; kingdom Metazoa; phylum Chordata; class Lepidosauria; order Squamata; family Lacertidae; genus Podarcis; species Podarcis liolepis. Next base: position 31,540,137 of record NC_139563.1, read on the forward strand.
AGTTCAATGAGCCTCACCAGTAGGGGATCAATGGAAACTAAGCTATAGTTTAGTGTTTTGAGAAAGAGCCAAGCTTCCTTGGGCCTTGTACACTCCCTATCAAGCACAGCCATGAAGAGGAGTAAGTTTTGTTTCATTTTTTAGGTATACCACCACTCGCCATGCTGTCCAAACTCAATGAACTGTGCTGAATCGCAAACATAGTTTGTTGAAATAAACCATTTAAAAACTATAGCTTATGACTTGTTTCAACAAAACCATCTTCAAACCATGACTTATGGTTTGTTTCCCACAAGGCTAAACCCATGGTTTGTGTGTGAATCATATCAATGTACCTATGGTGGGTATTGGCAGTAGCTCTATGCAGAGGCTGCACATTAAAAGAAGAATGGAAGGGTATCTTTCCAATGTTTTCACCAGCCCCTGTTCTTCTGCTTTTAAAAATCAGCGTGCTCTGCAGTCTTCAGTCAGTAGCAAACATGATCTTTATGCTCTGAAAGGCTTCCACCTTCTGATTTAGTCAGATTATACTGCTGTTAGAGGCACAAGAACAGGCTGTGCAAGTTTTTGTTGTTCTCTTGATAACTGGGCCCAAGCAAAATTTTCAGTTTGCAATCTGAGCAATGCAAACATCTACCAAACGAGAATGCTTGTAAAAGAAAAGGAATAAAACATGTTTTTCTGACAGGCGATATGTTGTGGTCTGTGACTTCAGCAGTTTTGAAGATTCACTAAGTTTTGAAGTGTGCAATCCTTTGTTTCTTCTCAGAGGTAAGTCACACTGCGTTCAATGGGTCAGTATTGGATTTAGGCCCTAGGCTTCAATACACTTTCATGACCTTGAAGAAGGCTTAGCAAACACTGAAAGAAGTATACCATATTGAACCCAGTGAGACTTATGTCTGAGTCAGTCTGCACAGGATCAGGCTGTACAAAAAGCAATGCTACTAAGAAGCCTCATGGAAGTCAATGCAATTCACTTCTGAGTAAACATGATTGCTGAACACCATTCACTTCTGAGTAAACATGATTGCTGAACACCATGATTGCTGAACACCATTTCAGATAAAACCACAGCGGACCTTGCCGCCAAACTCTGCCAATTTGTCCTTACCCACAACAACTTCAAATTCGGTGATGACCTGTTCCTTCAGATCAGCGGCACAGCAATGGGCACCCGCATGGCCCCACAGTATGCCAACATCTTCATGGCAGATTTAGAACAACGTTTCCTAAACTCCTACCCACTCAAACCTCTCTTATACCTGCGATACATTGACGATATTTTTATCATCTGGACACATGGTCAACAGACCCTGGACACCTTCCACCAGAAATTTAATGATTTTCACCCCACAATCAACCTAACTATGAATCAATCTATACAAGAAATACATTTTTTGGACACTACTATAAAAATACAGGATGGGCGCATAGACACCACCTTATACCGTAAACCAACTGACCGACAAACATATCTACATGCCTCTAGCTACCATCCCAAACATACCAAACAGTCCATTGTATATAGCCAGGCACTACGTTACAGCCGTATCTGTTCCAATTCTACAGACAGAGACTCTCACCTAAGAGATCTACAGCAAACCTTTTTAGAACTAAAATACCCAGCAGATGAAGTTAGACAACAGATCAACAGAGCCAGACTGATACCCAGAGAGAACTTGCTGCAAGACAGACCCAAAAAAGAAAATAACAGAACACCTCTAGTCATCACATACAGCTCCCAAGTTAAAACAGTACAACGCATCATCAGAGATCTACAACCTCTCCTGGACAATGACAGTTCTCTTTCTCAAGCTCTGGGAGGAAGACCTTTCATTGCCTACAGACAGCCACCCAATCTTAAACAACTCCTAACCCACAATAATACTACAACCAGACCTAACACGGACACTGGCACCAGAGCCTGCAATAAACCCAGATGCCAACTTTGCTGCCACATACACCCGGACAACACCATTACTGGCCCCAACAACATCACACATACCATCTCGGGACTGTTTAATTGCTCATCGTCTAACATTGTTTATGCCATCAAATGCCAACAGTGTCCTTCAGCTCTCTATATTGGACAAACAGGCCAAACCTTACGCCAAAGAATAAACGGACACAAATCTGACATCAAGAATCACAAGACAGAGAAACCAGTAGGAGAACACTTCAATCTCCCAGGACATTCTATACAAGATCTCAAAGTAGCTGTTTTACTACAAAGGAATTTCAGAAATAGACTGGAAAGAGAAGCTGCTGAATTACAACTCATTACCAAACTTAAAACCATGGAGAGACCTGGCCTGAACAAAGACATTGGATTCTTATCTCATTATACATGACAAAGCCATTTCTCACCTTCTCACCCCTTGCTTTTTCCTGTAAGACCTATTGCAGTCGTTAAGAGTCGTCAACAGGCTCATCTCAGCTATCTGCCAATCACCCATTCCCACCACCCTTCTGAGTAATACCCCTCCCCACATTCCCACTATATAGAAGGATCTGGCAACTTCTGTTTCAGTGTATCTGAAGAAGTGTGCTTGCACACGAAAGCTCATACCAAGAACTAACTTAGTTGGTCTTTAAGGTGCTACCGGAAGGAATTTTTTTTGTTATGATTGCTGAATGTTAGGCAAACAAGAATATATCTATGGAAAAGGGAAGACCATCCTGTCATAATGCACCATTGACATGAACTGTGATGATGTGATTCACATAGGGCTGCCCTTGAAGACAGTTCAGAAACCTCAGGTGGTACAGAATGTTGTGGCTCAGCATCTGGGTGGAACATGCTGTTAGGAATGTAGTAGTCATAAAGGTAAAGAGACCCCTGACCGTTAGGTCCAGTCGCGGACGGCTCTGGGGTTGCAGCACTCATCTCACTTTACTGGCCAAGGGAGCCGGTGTTCATCTTCTGGGTCATGTGGCCAACATGACTAAGTCACTTCTGGCGAACCAGAGCAGCACACGGAAACGCTTCCCACCGGAGCAGTACCCATTTAGCTACTTGCACTTTGACATGTCAAATGGACTGCTTTCCTATTTGTTATGTACTAAGCTTGGATCCTAGAACAATAGGCAGGTAGGATCCTAGAATGCAACAACCTGATTGGGTTGCAGGAGCAGCCCAATCAGACACCAGGAGGAAGTTAATCAGCCTGTTAGGCCTATAGGACCCTAGAATACAACAACTGATTGGCCTGCAGTAACAGCCCAATCAGGCTCCAGGAGGGAAACATAATCAACCAATCAGACGGGACTCATTGTGTAAATAATGTATATAAAGCCTGAGGTTTTGGGGGAAATTCATTCACTGTTTTTCAAGCTGCAAAAAAGAGTGTAAAATCACTACGCGACTCCAAGTATATTTCACTATTGAAACCTGGCTTTTTAGGAAGGCATTTTGCATTAGCTGAAGGTGTTTGATATTGGGTTTCCACCCTTGTCGATATTTTAAAGGCTGAGTTTAATTGCAGCTTTGCTGTTTTGTAGAATGAATTTCAATATTCATGAATATCATGAATGCTGGTTTTATTTTATTTATCTTTTGTTATTTATATCGGCATGTTATTTTATTTGCCACCTACATGGCAAAGAATGGCTTCTAAGCCATTTACAACTATGAAAACTATACATAGTTAAAATACACAATAACAAATCCATCGAGTCTTTAAAACGTCCTGAGTGTACAATAAAACAAACACAAATAATAACAATCAAAACAGTTAGAACAATAAAATCAGAGTTTCTCCCAGGGGAATGCATGTGTATACTATATACTGCTTCAGGAGGACATTACTTTTCTTTTCTTGAATTAGCTATAGGTCTACATAAGGAACCCCCCTCGTCCACCACCATTGACAAATGTTTTACAAGCAGACAAGCTTATAAAATGCCAAAGAAGGTGGAAAGTGTTCTAACAGGACAGCTGATTTCTGAAGAATAAAACACAAAAGCATCCTTATGTCCTTCATAGCCTAAGGCTACCAGGGACATAAACAATAAAATATAACAACATTCTGCAAAAGAAGAATCCCCAAAATTGGTTACAGAGTCTCAGGTCATAAGTGAAGTAGCTGCTTCCCCAGGGCAAACGTAGAACTGATCGCTGTTTGATCTTTGCAAGTGGACTACTGTGTTTTGTTCCAGGGCCTTGTCTAGTCTATTTTAAAGCAATAAACCATCCGAGCACCTTCTACAAATATAACTTTTGCACCTAGCAGAGAAGACAGTTCGACAATACAGTGTGATTTTGTATTGCATTGTGCTGCATTGTATGGTGCTGTTCTGTGCTGTCAGAGGCTATACGCCTCTGAATGCCAGTCGCTGGGAATCGCAGATGCAGAGAGCACTGCTGCGCTCAGGTCCCGCTTGCAGGGCTCCCACAGAAATCTGATCGACCCCTGTTAAAACAGGATGCTGGACTAGGTGAGCTTTGGGGCTGATGCCATGCGCTTCTTATGTTCTTAAATCTCTGAGCATTGGGTTGTTTATTTTCCCAGGAGTATGCTTCTAAGTTGGAAAGTGCATTTAGAGCGAGATGAAAAGGTGCTGCGGCAACACATTAATTGAGAATATTGCTCATGGTCCCATCAAAGTTTAGCACTTTTCAGTCGCATTGGTACGTGCTTCACTTTTGCTGGATCATATCTATTGTTAAATATTCGTTTTGATTTGCTTTAAATTTGCCTACTGAATGTTGTGCTAATGAGAGTTTCGAGTTAGGGGGCAATACTAGGGTTGCATCCAAATAAGATCTACTCAGAGGAGACCTATTAAAATGAACAGCCTAAGTTGCTAATGTTCATTAATTTCAGTGGGTCTACTCTACGTATGACTAACATTGGATACACAATCTACAGAAAGCAGAATAATCTGTGAATTAGAAGAGTAATGTAATAGGCGATCATGTGATGATGGAACTAACATTTCAGAATGTAAACTATGGGTGAAGGCAGATGCCACATGAAAAGGGTGATCTCAGTGCGTCACTCAGCCTGGCTTCCTCCCAGTTCTGAAAGCGAAATGATAGATGTGAGTCAAATGCTGGATCAGCTGTCAGCCCTGCCCATTCATTCCCTTGTACTTTTAAGCAGGCTGCCTGCCTTCTTTAAAAAAAGTGTGGCATGGATGTCAATGTGTTTATCGGATCTTTCATCACCTTATTAATAAATCCACAAAGAACTGCTCTGGGGAGGGGAGTTTACTTGGTGACATCACAGAAGGCTTAGTTGATCAGCCTTAAAGCTGCACACAAACAGCCTCAATCTTTGAGTAGAATATATAGGCTTTATTGAGCACAGGGAAGGTTCTTACAATGTGGCACCACTGCCCTAAAAATAGCCTGGAAGTTTCACCCAGAAACTCAGGGCACGGTTCTTGGACCAAGAGATGAATCATTGTGCCCAAGCCACTCATTGGAGCTCTTCATGCATTTTCTCTCTTGAATGTACTGCGTGTGCAGAGGTTCCCATCCCAACCTCCCATCCCAAAGCTGCAGGCCTTCCAGCCACATCCCTAATGTGCCTTTGAAGATGTGATAGCAAATGGTGGAGTTGGAGAACATGCAGATATTGTGATGGGGCCAGTGGGTACCATCCTGCTGCTGTAGCTCTTCTCTCTCTCTCTCTCTCTCTCTCTCTCTCTCTCTCTCTCTCTTGCCTTCTCTCACCATCCCCACACTATGCACAGGAAGACCAGGCATGTGAAAAGCTCTATTATTGCAATTTTGCTCCCAGCCCTTTCACACTTCTGGTTAGCTTTCATCATTTCAGCAACCAGATTTTTTTTTTGGGGGGGAGGGTTATTTTATTGTTGTTGTTGTTGTTAAACAATTGGGAGAGAAAACCCCTTGCTGATTTACTTAAATGACCCAGAGATCTTCCAGAAGATGCCAGTTTGTTTTCTACTCAACCTTGCACTAGAGGATAAAAAAAAGTCAGGGTATGATCTTAAATATAAAATACTAGGAAAAAGTGTTGCCTGGGAATTCTAAGGCTTTGGTGCAAATTTGCATTGTATTAGGAAAATTTTCTCTGCAGAAAAAGTGTGTGTACTTTACTAGGCATATTTTTTTAAAAAAAGTGTTTATTGGGAGAAGTTTGCACTAAATTGCTGATAAATTTTCACAAGGATAAAACAAAAGACAACTCAAATTGCTGCAGAAATGTGGAGAACTCAGTTTAAGATTAGAAGAATGAGAAACTGAGAGAACCAGAACTTTGGCAGTTCCTTCTATCCCTTACATGGAGATGTTGAAGACTGAATCTGGGAACTTTTGCGTTCAAATCAGATTATCTAACACTGAGCTGTGCACCTTTCCCAAATGAATTTATTTACCGGTACTTTAATGTAAAAGTGAGAATGATTTGGCTCTCAGTACAAAATTCTTAATAGCATTGGGGCCAGATTGTCAGTTCTGGAGACCACTTGGCTGAGACCACTTGGCCGAGAAGAAGGCAATTATGTTTACAGAGAGAGCCAGTGTGGTGTAGTGGTTAAGAGTGATAGACTTGTAGCGTGGAGGGTGCAGGGGGCCCCGGCTGCATCGGGCGCAACATCTGGGGGTTAGGGGGGGCAAATCCACGGGTTAGGGGGCGCAAATTACTTGCCTTGCCCCGGGTGCTGACAACCCACGCTACGCCACTGAATCTGGGTAACCAGGTTCGCTTTCCCGCTCCTCCACATGCAGCTGCTGGGTGACCTTGGGCCAGTCACACTTCTCTGAAGCCTCTCAGCCTCACTCACCTCACAGAGTGTTTGTTGTGGGTGAGGATTTGAAAGGAGAATGTTAGCCGCTTTGAGACTCCTTCGGGTAGTGACAAAGCGGGATATCAAATCCAAACTCTTCTTCTTCTGCTTCTACATGAGGGGACTTAGATTTCTGCTGATGTCCCTCTGTTCCCTAAGCTGCTACAGCCACATCCCATGCCATCCTTGAAGGCTCACATCACTGCTACAGATGGTTTGGGCAGCGGTGGAGGGTGGGACGCTCCACGGGGCCTCCGAAGTCTGCCTGCCTTCTCCCACTCAGTTGCCCTACAGCTGGGAGGGGGGAGGCAGCGGGTGGACTGTTTGGGCAGTGCAGAGCCTGTGCATGCCCAAGCCACTGCGTCTCTCCCAGGAAAGACGCGTGGCTTGGGCACTCTGCAGTCCCCGCAGTGAGTGCCGCCCAATATTTTGTCACCCCCCTCAGTGGTGACACCTGGGGCAGACCACACCCAGTGCACCCCCCTTCCTCCATCCCTCGGTTTGCAGGGCTGGGAGTGGAACTGTGCTCATGTTTCTCTGGGTCTGGCCCAGTAAAATGGAACCACTACTTAGGAATGACATTGCAGTAATGAGACATGGGGGGGGGGGAGAGATAATATCCACTGAAGACCATTCATTCCCGGTCATTTTTTTCCCACAGTCTCTGGGCAAGTTCTGTTCATACACGTTTTCAGGGATTTTCCTCCCAACATATTCTCTCATTTCCTGCAGAAAAGCCGCCCTTTCCAAGTTTGCTAATGTAATGATATCTGTTTTAACTGTCTAGGTAATTTATTCAAGATGAAATGATTTACTTGCTCTGACTTGCTGGCAACTTAAATCTTCGTGTGTGTGTGTGTGTGTGTGTGTGTGTGTGTGTGTGGCAGCAGCGTGGTATGTTGCCAGGTCCAGACTCTTAAGGGCAGGTTCACACACAGTCAAAAATCAGCTGCTCTCCCATTGCAATTCAGTCCCAATGCACAGGTTTCTGTGGGAAGAAAAAAAAAGCCCTTTGGGTACACTGATGGCACACATGCTCACTCTATGGTCATTTCTGCTACCACTGTGGTGGGAGAAGCTGCACTGGATCAAATTCTCCCTTTGTTGCAACACTTAAAGGTACAGGAATCCCCTGAGAGCCAGGAAACCTAGACCACATTCACTCCACACATTTCAGGCACCATTATATCACTTGAACAGAGTTTATTACTAACAAATTTATTGTTAAACCCCTCTGGGAATTGTAGTTTTGTGAGAGGAATAGGGTGCTCATCAATGGTTCCTCTTCATCCTGGAGAAGAGTGACTAGTGGGGTGCCACAGGGTTCTGTCTTGGGCCTGGTCTTATTCAACATCTTTATCAACGACTTAGATGATGGACTCAAGGGCATCCTGATCAAATTTGCAGATGACACCAAACTGGGAGGGGTGGCTAACACCCCAGAGGACAGGATCACACTTCAAAACGACCTTGACAGATTAGAGAACTGGGCAAAAACAAACAAGATGAATTTTAACAGGGAGAAATGTAAAGTATTGCACTTGGGCAAAAAAAATGAGAGGGACAAATACAAGATGGGTGACACCTGGCTTGAGAGCAGTACATGTGAAAAGGATCTAGGAGTCTTGGTTGACCACAAACTTGACATGAGCCAACAGTGTGACGCGGCAGCTAAAAAAGCCAATGCAATTCTGGGCTGCATCAATAGGAGTATAGCATCTAGATCAAGGGAAGTAATAGTGCCACTGTATTCTGCTCTGGTCAGACCTCACCTGGAGTACTGTGTCCAGTTCTGGGCACCACAGTTCAAGAAGGACACTGACAAACTGGAACGTGTCCAGAGGAGGGCAACCAAAATGGTCAAAGGCCTGGAAACGATGCCTTATGAGGAACGGCTAAGGGAGCTGGGCATGTTTAGCCTGGAGAAGAGGAGGTTAAGGGGTGATATGATAGCCATGTTCAAATATATAAAAGGATGTCACATAGAGGAGAGAGAAAGGTTGTTTTCTGCTGCTCCAGAGAAGCGGACACGGAGCAATGGATCCAAACTACAAGAAAGAAGATTCCACCTAAACATTAGGAAGAACTTCCTGACAGTAAGAGCTGTTCGACAGTGGAATTTGCTGCCAAGGAGTGTGGTGGAGTCTCCTACTTTGGAGGTCTTTAAGCAGAGGCTTGACAACCATATGTCAGGAGTGCTCTGATGGTGTTTCCTGCTTGGCAGTGGGTTGGACTCGATGGCCCTTGTGGTCTCTTCCAACTCTATGATTCTATGATTCTATTCTATGATTCCCATAACAACTCTGAGCACCCTTAGCAAACTACCATTCCCTAGATTCTTTAGGGGAAGCCATGGCTGTTAAAGTGGTATAATAGTGCTTGAAAGGTAATGAGGCAGATGTGACCCTAGATATTAGTGTTGGTACATAGCACCTTAGAATCCAAGCAAGAGAGCAGCCACGTGGATATGAATCCGCTTTGCATTGCATTTTCCACTCCAGTATTGCAGTTTCCCAAAGGGTAAGGTTTTGCTTAGCGCTTTCTACCTAATACCCTGTTCAGGTGGGACCATAAATCAGTGGTGGAGCCTGTGTCTTGCATGCAGAATGTCAGAGGTTAAAAATATCTGGAAGGAGGTAATAAGAACTACCTCCCCCCCCCCGACACTCCAGCAAGCCGCTGCCGGTCAGAGTAGACAGTTCAGAGCTAGATGAACAAAGGTAACCTGTTCGTTCAGCATTCATCCTGCTCCACTTGCACAAATGAGTGTTCATTCTGATTTATTTACATCCATCCTGCTGTATTCCCATCTAACATTCATTTATACCACCTTTCTCAGGGCACTTCCCTGCCAACTTCCTAGAAGAAGAAGAAGAGAAGAGTTTGGATTTGATATCCGGCTTTATCACTACTCTAAGGAGTCTCAAAGCGGCTAACATTCTCCTTTCCCTTCCTCCCCCACAGCAAACACTCTGTGAGGTGAGTGAGGCTGAGAGACTTCAGAGAAGTGTGACTGGCCCAAGGTCACCCAGCAGCTGCATGTGGAGGAGCGGAGACGCAAACCCGGTTCCCCAGATTACGAGTCTATTGCTCTTAACCACTACACCACACTGACTTCCTAAGCACAGAAAGCCCATTTTCTTTTAGTTAAAGAGTGGATTTGCTGTGCTAGAGCAACAGAGTGCTTTGCTCCACTTTGACGGCACACACCTACATTATGCCTGAATCCCTCCTGCAAAAAGGTGACATCGTGGAGGCACCCAAAGAGTGTGACCTGCTATAAAGGCACCTTCCCATGCTCCTGAATGGAGACAGTGGCATTTTTTAAAAAGAAATATGAAATAATTTTTTATTTTCCAAAATATAAACATACAACAAAAACAATTCCAAATGTAATTATTGAGATCACTCTGAATCTCCTGACTTTTCCCCATCCCTTCCATGGGTCCTATTGATTCTATTTTTAACTGCTTATCAATACTTCTCCAGTTTTCCAGCTTCCTAAATTAACCATTTTGGCATGGTCTATCAACTTGCCTTAGCCTGTCATTCACTCTGGTTGTGGTTGCTTCTTCCTTCCATCTTTGGGCGAGACAGTGGCATTTAAACATATCACCTGCTGCATGCAAAATATGGTTCCAGCTGTGATGTATGCCCCTACCCAAATAAACCTCTGCTGGTGCCAAAGCCTGATTTGGCACATCAGCGTAAGAGTTTATGACTTAAGTGGTGGTGTACAAATTTGTGCTAGTGGCAAGTGGCTTGGCTGGCCTGTTTGCCCAGTGCCCGGTGCCATCTAGTCCTCTTCTGTTCAGCATACCCGTGTGAAACTGGCACACATTTCCTAAGCAAATAAATCAGCTTTGTTTTTCTGGAGATCCAGTGTAAGGGAGGGCGGAGGGAAGAATCACAATGTGCTCACAGTGCTCCCTAATCAGCTGCTGTTGACGGATTATTTTGCTTCCCAAGACAAATGTTGGTTTTGCTGTTGACTTTGCCCCGAGCGCTGTTGGAAAGGAGAATAACTAAACATGGTAGGTTTGGCCACAATCCCGAGGCAATAGTCTAGCTTGAGTCTCTCAACTGGGGGATCCCTTTAGTAGCTGATATTAAATACCAACCTGGGAGACATGTAGCCCCTTGCTGATATTAATATCCAGTTGCATGGACCCTCTTTAGTGGGTATTCATTAAAGCAGCAGGTCATTTCCCCTGGCGAGTTAATGTGCTTTGGAACATTTCTGAACTGCATGATCAAAGCGTATACGGTCTTGGCTCGGAATTTTTGCAGCGCTAAGACATGTTTATTAAACTACGTTTTGGCACTGCTTCTTTCGTAAAGTGCTGAGTCTGTAAAATGGGGGAGGGGAATATTCCACGTCAGGTGCATGAGTAGGTTCAGCTTCATGCCTCCGTTTGAAACCACCAACATGAGCATCAAAATGTGCATGAATAATGGACTGTGATGTGGTCTCTTTATAGCTACAGGGGAAATTGAAAGTTACAAAAGAAGCGTCACCTAGCCACTTTGAGACTCCTTAGGGTAGTGATAAAGCGGGATATCAAATCCAAACTCTTCTTCTTCTGCTTGTCTGCATGATTGTGGTTTGTGTATTTTGTTTTCAGTCATCAAAGGTCTGTGGTTTTTCTGGCTCTATATCTAATAAACCTCCTAAAATCAAAATGCCACTTTGCTCATTTGAAAACTGCCATGTTTCTCTTTTCTGGTGCTTTCTTCCTAATATAGAATCTGTGCTGTTCACTTAAGGCGAGAGATGGATCTGGGTAACTGCTGGGTGTTAAGAGTTTCAAAAATGGCAGAATCAGCCATTGGCCCGGGTGGCGCTGTGGGTTAAACCACAGAGCCTAGGACTTGCCGATCAGAAGGTCGGTGGTTCGAATCCCCGCGACGGGGTGAGCTCCCGTTGCTCGGTCCCTGCTCCTGCCAACCTAGTAGTTCGAAAGCACATCAAGTGCAAGTGGATAAATAGGTACTGCTCCAGCGGGAAGGTAAACTGCGTTTCCGTGCGCTGCTCTGGTTCGCCAGAAGCGGCTTAGTCATGCTGGCCACATGACCCGGAAGCTGTACGCCGGCTCCCTCGGCCAATAAAGCGAGATGAGCGCCACAACCCCAGAGTCGGTCACGACTGGACCTAATGGTCAGGGGTCCCTTTACCTTTACCTTTTACAGGCCTTAGTATACCATAGCTGAGCAATTGGCAGACTACCTCTGATACTGGAGGTAATATAGCCATTGTGACCTTTATCCTTCATGGATTTATCTAATTCCCTTTTAAAGCTGTTCAAGTTGGTAGCCCTCACTACATATTGTGGCGGTGAGTTACATAGTTTAACTGTGTGATGTGTGAAGAAGAGCTTCCTTTAGTCTGTCCTGAATCTCCCACAATTCACATTCATTGGACGACCTTGGGGTTTAGTATTATGAGAGATGGAGGAAAGCCTCTATCCATGATCCCATGCCGTCATAATTTTATACATTTCTACAAGACCTCACCCCCCTTAAATTAACCCCCACCCTATCCATGTGTCCATCTATCTATTATTTCCTGTTACATTGTTTTCAAAAGTAGTTTGTTGTGGTGCTCAGGCAAACAGACAATGCGGGTAGAAACTTGCTTTTAATTTCTGAGCTCTCTGGGGGGAGAGACCAAATAGGCTCAGAAAAGAATAGTGAGGCGTTTGAGGCTTCCCTTGGCCTTAACAAGTTTGCAGATGTCAAAAACGGTCTTCACAGGTGATTCACACAGGCATTGACTCATCAAACCACTTGGGCACATTAAAAGCGGGGGAAGGAAGGCAAACAAGTTGCAGAGACTTGGTGCGAAACTTCTCTTGTCAAAAGCTCAGCATGTGTTGTTTTTTTTGGGTTTTGCTGGAAGTATTAAAAATGAAGGGCAAATTTGCAAATGTGATTCATAGAGCATGAAAACTTCTGACGCAGGCATCGCCTCAGGAGGTGGGATGGGGGGGGGTCATAATAACTCAGTGGCAAGACACATGCTTTGAATGCAGAAGATCCAGGACTTAATTGCTAGCAAATCCAAAATGTTTGGGAAGCAGGACAAGATACCCACGTACCACCATCCCATGCAAAGAAGCTGATCAAACTGGTAGATGAATTTTACTTGGATGCTATTGATGGCCTCAACCACAACTGATGGGCAACAGGCTGGTTTGGGAGGCACAGGGCAACTTCCAGTACAGAATTCTCTCCTCTAGTGCCTTGGAACCTTGTAACCTCACACACAACCTCTGCCGCCTGAGGCAGCTGCTCCCCTCTGCCTAATGGTAGGGCCAGCCCAGAGCATATCCAGTTAAAGCAGCAGTAGGCAACGTGGTGCCCTCCAAATTTTGTTGGACTACAATTCTCATCAGTCTGAGCCTACATGGCTAATGGTCAGGGATGATGCAAGTTATGGCACAGCAGTATCTGAAGGAATCCATGCTGGCTACCCCTGAATGAAAAGGATATGGGAGCAGTGCTGGGAATGAACTCTTGTCTTCACAAGAGTTCTGGAGAACTACTGCAAGTCATAAGAGTCTGAGTTATGGCAGCCATTGTGGTGCAGCTTCTCTGGGGAGTGAGAGGGTGCTGCTGCACTTCTTCCTTGCCAGAAAACAGCCAGCCCCTTTGTAGCCTGAAAATAGATTGTTTTCATTTATTTGTTACATTTATTACATTTATTACCAACCCTTCCTCCAAGTAGTTCCAAGTTTTATTCTCACAACAACCCTGTGAGGCTCAGAGTCGGTGGTGGTCCAAGGTAGGTAAACCAAAGCAGCTTCATGCATGTCCGAGTGGGGATTTTAGTACAGATCTCTACAGTCCTGTTCTGAAACACTAACTTCTCCCCACAGTGACACTGGCATCAGGTCAAAGGAACTCTCTTGTCATCAATGTGGCCCCACCAGGAATTGTCCTTTTTTTTTTTTTTTTTTAGTCATTATTACATTTGTATGCCACTTTTCCTCAAAGGAGTTCTAAGTGGTGCACATATCTATCTCTCTCTCTGTTTTTCCTCACAACTCTGTGAGGACCGTGAGGCAATGACATGCAAAACCAGCTGTCTGAGGCAGCTACCTCAATCTGCCTAACTGTAGGACAAGACGTGACAGAAATTCAGGTCAATGGCCCACCCATCCTGTTCTCACAGCGGCCAACCAGATGCCTATGGGAAACCCGCAAGCAGAACTTGCATCACTACATCTTGTGGGAGCAAATTTCATAGTTTAGCTACAGATAAACTAAAAAGGTTTGCTGTTCCAAGCATGGTTTTCCACACCTGCCCCCAAGCTTGCACAAGCTTCCCTCTGTTTTCAAAGACTCCTTTCTGCCCTATGACTTTCCTAAATCATCTTAGCCTCACCTTACCTGACCCTCCACTAACACCTGACTCCCTGTTCCTCATGATGACACAACTCATTTGGCAATCGACCTTTCGTTTCACTCGTGTTTTGTTTGTCTACTGTAGATTGTACTGTACTAAATGGGAAGGAATGGGCTTAGTGTCTCAACCACAGGCCTGCCCTCCTTTATTTATAACAAAAGCCCATTTCCTTTTCGTTTGTTTGTAACGCTTCCAACATCCTTAACAAACTACAGTTCCCAGTATCATTTAGGGGACAGTCACATGCTTTAAACATGCAGTGTGTATGCTTTAAATGCAGGGAAGTATCTATCCTCTGTCGCTTTTGCACCTGGTTCTGATTGGTAGATCCTGCGGTTCTCATAAAAAACAACAACCCACCAAGTAGATCTGGCAATCCTAAACTCTGCCCTCCCAACAGAATTTGGAGAAGTACTGTAATGATTTCCTTTAACCTTCTGCTGATAAATAAAAAGTGTTCCATGTTCAGAATAATGAGGGCTACATTTCTGCCAATACAGATATGAGTAATTAAATGAGGTGGGGTTTTTTGTGGTTGTTTTAGGAGGGAAGAGGAAACAGAACTCTAAAGACTTTGTTAATGCATCCTAGCACACACAGCATGTGTGGGCTTGCTGAATCCTTTTCTGCTTTCCATTCCCCACTGCAATGGAAATAGAGCTCCTAAACGCTCAGTCACACCCTTCTCTCTAGAAGTAGCAGTTCTGTTTTCTGGGATCGCAATGCAATTCATGAAAGCGCTACACCTGGGAAACAGATCTCCGGATAATGAAGGATGCACTGCCCCTAAATCAAAGAAACATATAAATAAGCACTAACAAAGAGCTTATTGTCTCGGCAGACCAGGGGGCACCTTGATCTATTCTTTTGTTTGAGGGAAAGCAATTAGGCACCAAGGATCTTCTTACACTGCCTTTCCCTTCATTGACAGGCTTCCTGGCTGATTTCTGTTAGTACAGCTTGAGGCGTGTTACACCCAGAGAAAATGGTATGGTGTTGGGGTTTCTTCCCTCCGAACCCTGCTGGGCACTCCACTCAGCAACTGGATTCCTGCACCAAGGAGCCTGAATGCCTTGGCTGGCTGGCCAGAGCAGCAGAGACATAGCCAGACTGCAGCAGAGGGCTACAAAACACTGACTCCCCATCATATGTGACCATGAAAATGATGCCTCTACGATACTAACTTCAGCTTGCACCTATATGCTGAAACTTCTGTGTATATAACTAGGTAAAAGGTAAAGGACCCATGGATGGTTAAGTTCAATCAAAGGTGACTATGGGGTTGAGGTGCTTACCTCGCTTTCAGGCTAAGGGAGCCAGTGTTTGTCCACACACAGCTTTCCAGGTCATGTGGCCAGCATGACTAAACCGCTTTTGGCGCATGGAGGACCGTGACGAGTGCCAGAGCGCATGGAAACATCGTTTACCTTCCCGCCACAGCGGTACCTATTTATCTACTTGCACTTTTGGGCATTCTTTCGAACTGCTAGGTTGGCAGGAGCTGGAACAGAGCAATGGGAGCTCAGCCAGTTGCGGGGATTCGAACCACCGACATTCCGATTGGCAAGCCCAAGAGGCTCAATTGTTTAGACCACAACGCCACCCATGTCCCTGTATATGACTAATACTTTGTGGCAGTGAGTTAACAAGCACCAGCCATCCATTGTTGGCTACCAGCAAAAGCACCGTCAGTCACCAGAGTGCCATAGAAGAAGAAGAAGAAAAAGAGTTTGGATTTGATATTCCACTTTATCACTACCCGAAGGAGTCTCAAAGTGGCTAACATTCTCCTTTCCCTTCCTCCCCCACAACAAACACTCTGTTAGGTGAGTGGGGCTGAGAGACTTCAAAGAAGTGTGACTGGCCCAAGGTCACCCAGCAGCTGCATGTGGAGGAGCGGAGACGCGAACCCAGTTCACCAGATTACGAGTCTACCGCTCTGAACCACTACACCACACTGGCTCTCTTATTTGTTGCCACAGAAAACAAGTGCAACACAGCTACTCCTCTGGAATCATAGAATTGTAGAGTTGGAAGGGACCCTTAGGATCATCTATTCCAACCTCCTATGCTGCTGTCCCATACAGAGATTGAACCTGCAACCCTTGGCGTTATCAGCAGTACACTCTAAGCAACTGAGCTATCCATGCAATGAAATGGAACTTGATTAGCTTATTTTATTGCCAAGCCAGCATACGCTTTGCATTCTGTGCACAACTCATTGTTTTGTTTATCGTTTTATGACCCCACTTGATTGCATCACCTTTCTAGGCTAAGCAATTATGGGCTTCAAAACAATCCTTGCTGTGGAAGCTCAGGCATGTTGCATGGACCCAAGCCTGTTATTTTGCTAGCAATTTTTAACCTACCTATCTGAGTGTGGCATGAAAGACAGGTGAAATTAGGATCCTTACAAAGCCAGAGATGTTTCAATCTTTGGCTTTAGCTGAAACAAAGACTTAACACAGCATCTAAGATAAACGTGTGGAGTCTGTTTACCTTGCTGCTGCATTTCAGTACTTTCACAATATTTATGCAATTTAATCTGTTTAATCTCTTTTTATGGAAATGAAGGCATTTTGCAAGAAGAAGAAGAAGAAATGTTCTCACTCCTCTCAACTCTTCCCCCATCTGGTAGATAACCCAACATGACTAGCTCAAACTTTAAATGCTTTTGGCTTTCTTATGTAACACAGCTTTTACTGGAACTTTTTCTACTTTAATGTTTTTCCCCACTGCTAATTAACATTTGTAAATCAAAGCCTAATGATACAGCCCATAGCTATGCATACAGTGTGGCAGAGCCAGGGAGGAGGAGGAGGAGAGAATAAGGAGTTTGCATTTGGGATGGGTTGCTGCAAACCCAAATAAAATGCTTTGCAATGTTGGGAAATACCTGCATGGGTGACTTGCTCTGTTGAGATGTACCATCCACAGCCATTTTACACAGAATCACTATTGATGATTGCATGAGTAGATAGTAAAATAGAGAGGACCATTGCATATTATGAGGAACACTGCAGGCGGTATACAAAATATTCAAGTGCATTCCATCAGTTTCCATTGGGGGTGAAGCATCTTTTAGTTCACCCACTGTCCCATTTTCTGGTTATTGGGTGTTTTTTTAAGTATGTAGTGGACATCCAGGGATAGCTTTCCCTGCTTCTGCTTCAGCACAATAGCACCAAGCTTGGTTTAAGGGGGGGGGGGGACTTGGAAGGAAGAAGATACATTGTCAGTTAGGAAACTCTCAGTGCTACTTGCCAGCAATGGAAGCATGAGCCTGCCTTGGTTCTGCAGCCAACCTGATCGGAATTGTGGGTGGGCAGGAGACTAAGGAAGGCTGAATCTCTCCATGATTGCAATGAATGGTAGTCCGGTGCACTAAAAAGACAAGAGACTACCTTACACTGAGTCAGCAGCAAAGTGCTATCTAGATGTTGTTCTCAGCCAGTATGACCAGTGGTTGGGATGGTGAAGGTTATAGTCCAAGAACACCTAAAAACCTCTGGAGGCCATTCTGGAGAACCACTACCAGTCAGAGGGTTAGGCAATCTGGTTGGCTGCATTCACATCCCAGTTTATTTCATATCCCCAACATTTCCCTAACTGTTAATGTCTGCATTATATTTCACCTGTCACGCGATGTAAAAGCCACTTCTAGAAAAAAGAAAGCGTGTTTAGCATTCATTTCCATGTTACTTGATTCCAGGGAAAAAAATATGCAACCTTAAAAACTGTGGGAATAAAGTGATGAAATGTGAGGCAGTATGCCAGCATACAGTTCTTTCCTGTTGTTGGCATTGGAGAGCAGAAATGTGCATGTGTGGAAAGGTTGGGGCAGTAGCCACATTGTTCTATGACATTGGTTGTTGTGTCAAACCACATCCACTGGTTTGAATGAAGTTTTGTGCAACATGCTGATATGTCCATCAGAAAGCTACAGTCCCATAAGACATCAGGTACTGCAGTGTGGAAAAAAATTAGAAAATGGGACAGAAGCCCTGATATTATAATCAGGAAAACTAACACAATATTACACACGTCTGAATGCATTCTTGTTGTCTCCCACTCTGACTGGCATAGGTTCTGCGGGATTGCAGACATGGGACTTCCCCCGCCATAGCTGGAGATGTCGGGGTGCAAGCCCACAACCTTTGCATGGAGAGCTCTGCTGCTCAGCTCCATCCAATTCCATTTTGGTTCATGCCATGTTGGGGAGGAGATCCAGTCAGTTTCCTGGAGCACTTTTGTGGTTCCATGCAATTGTTGTCAAGGGGAGAGCGGTGCTCAAGCAAGGTTTAGTTTGAAAGGGAGGAAGGGAGCCATTCCAGTTGAGTAGACCAGATCAAAAGAAACAGTCTGGCCAGTTCCCCTTTCCCTCCCAAGTTGGCAGATTGCTGGCAATTCTTCTAGGGCCTGATTTACCACCCTCAGAAACAAAAAGCTGTAGATTGCAGAGCCTTCCTTGGCACAAATACAGGATGAACAGCCATTGACAATCAGCGGGAATGTGTGGTTTACACAACAAAGGGACAGTTATGATCTTTCTAAATATTTGCAATAGCTCCATTCCCAGGCAGTGTGTGTGTGTGTGTGAGAGAGAGAGAGAGAGAGAGAGAGAGAGAGAGAGAGAGAAAGGGGAAGGGGGCTCAGATTTGCAGAGACCAAAAGCGCGAAAGCTTGCAGCAGTAAAACTCTGTACATCAAAGATGAGATTCCTCCCTATATAATGTTATTGCGTGTGCCAAAGGAAAACATCTGGCTCCTCTGATATACAGTTTGCAACAAATGCCTTTTCACGGAGGGCCGCCTCTCCCTTTCTAATAAGAGCGAGCCCATTAGTATCATTAAGTGTGGCGTGCGTAATCCTGGCAATCAAAAGAAAAACAAAGCAGGTGCAAGAGCAGCTCCAGCAAAATGAAAAGAAGAAGGACATCTGAATTTGTTTTGATTCACTGAACAACAATGCCTCATTTTCTATGCATAGTAAAAAAAGAAAAAAGTCGTAATTGTAGTGTTTTAAATGGGAGGCAGGGGTCTTTCCAGAAATCCAGAAATACCAACTTGCTGTTGATTTTGTTGCAAGGGAAGGGGGGGGTGAGAGAGAGAGGTTGCTTTCTTTCCATTCATTCACAGTTGACTTGCTGTGTTTGAACAAACCATTTTTGGGGCCTGATTTTGAATCTAATCCAAGGAAATGTCTGTCCCTCCCCGGTGCTAATTAACTAACACAACTTCAATAGGGATTTTGCACTTAAAAGTAAATAATTGTTTTATGGCTGGCTAGGCTCATCCCTTCTGCTTTGATAGTTCCCAATAAAAATGCAATGGGAAATCATGGCGTTCTTCCACCACTGGGGAGAGATTGGCTTTTATCGCAGGACTCAATCTGTCTCACGAAATGCAAATATATTCTAGAGTTGAAAGGCACCAAAGATAACAGTTTGCTTTTGCCAACTCCCAGGATGGTTGCACCGAGATCACTGTGCATAGTGTACCTAGTAGGGATTGGATGCATCTGCAAAGTTTGGTTTTTCCTTTTCCTCATGTTTCCAATTTTAATTTTGCACGAAAATTCGTGCTCATTTCTTTGTGTGCATTTTTAGATATGTTTTGGCCCAGTCAATTTTTGCAAGTAATTTTCAATGAATAAAATGCATTTCCATGTATTATTTTCACCAGCACACACTTTTTAATGTGCTTTTCACTCATATTCATACACACTCTTTGTTGGAGAAATGCACCGCAAAATTTGGAGAAGTACGAATTTCAAGAGAGAGCTGAACAAATTTATCACCCATCCCTAGGGGTGGAATTCTTTCTTCCTTCCTTGCTTTGCTTTTCAGTGGGTTTCTCACACTGCACTTTGAAGCTGCTGAATCAAGGCTTGTTCCCTGGGTTGTTTTGCAATTTCATAACATCGCCTTCGGCTCATAGTAGCAGTGACATGCCTGACTTGGAATAATGATGACCTTCTTGGCTGTGTCGAGATGAACAAATCTGAAATGGGTGCCAACCAGGTGAAACTGCATGCAAGGTTTCCTCTGATGATATACTCAGGTGCAGAGTGCCAACAGGACTGAAGCTAAAACAGGGCTACTGAAAAACAACCCCTGCATAAGTTGCAGACCTAGTGTATAGTTTTGGTGTGCAAATAGTGTACCACTCTCAGTCTTGATTGCTCCAAGGCTGTCTGATTCCTCCTCCTTATTCTCAATTTTGACCTTGTAGAACTCAGTAGGGAGGGGGCAAAACTAGAATTAGTTGCCTCTGACTGCCATTAGCTCTGGCTCTACCTACTTCTGGCCTCCCAACCTTCTGCCCTTCAATCCCCATGGGCACCAGCCACCACTGAATGAAATCACATTTTAAAGCATAATCTGTGTCACTTGCTGCACTGTATAAGCAACAAATAAAAAAGGAATAATTCAAAACCTTTGTTTTTAGAGAAATGTGAGTTATTCTCTTTTTTTATAGAAATATTGTAAC
Source organism: Podarcis liolepis (assembly GCF_965112155.1). Taxonomy (NCBI): domain Eukaryota; kingdom Metazoa; phylum Chordata; class Lepidosauria; order Squamata; family Lacertidae; genus Podarcis; species Podarcis liolepis. The sequence goes on from NC_139563.1 coordinate 31,560,799, forward strand.
TTGATCTTGTTCCCAAATCAGCTTTTTCATTGATCACGCTCTTGCATAAAAACTTTGGTCATGTTAAGTTTCAATAAAGATCTTTGACATTTAAAACAAACAAACAAACAAAAAACTTTGGTCATAATTAAGTGGGTGTATGGTTTACATCCTATGACCTCAAGCTTGCCACTTACAACTTAAAGGCCAGGATCTTTAGGTTTTCATACTGAAACATGTTCTACTATTTGTAGCAGGTTCTTCAAACTAAAACTCGCAATCCGTGGCGTATGTGTGTCTATGTGAAATATTTCATAAAGGTTTATACAGAGCATTAAAGAACGCTTGAAGAAGTTGCTTGCTAACTGGCTAGCACCCTCCATTGATATCTATGTGCAGGGAGAAATGCTAGCCTGTGAGCCACCAAGGGCTTCAGTGGTTCTGATTCAAATGCTGCTTATCTCCCAATAATTATCAGCAAGGATGATTTTTCTCCTTCACCCCTCAGTCATATAAACGACATCTCTGGCAGCTGCTGAAATGACCGACACATTTCAAATAACCAGCATCAATCTGTCAACAGGTGGTTTTAGTGTGAAACTGTGTGCCTTGTCAAGTTTGCTGATAACGGGTGTTTAAAAATCAGTGTTTATTTGATGAGTGCTCCTCATGTATGCATAAAGGTAAAAGGACCCCTGACTATTAGGTCCAGTCGTGACCAACTCTGGGGTTGCAGTGCTCATCTCGCTTTATTGGCCAAGGGAGCCGGCGTACAGCTTCCGGGTCATGTGGCCAGCATGACTAAGCCGCTTCTAGAGAACCAGAGCAGCGTACGGAAATGCCGTTTACCTTCCCGCCGGAGCAGTACCTATTTATCTACTTGCACTTTGATGTGCTTTCAAACTGCTGGGTTGGCAGGAGCAGGGACCAAACAACAGGAGCTCACCCCATCACGGGGATTTGAACCGGCGATCTTCTGATCGGCAAGTCCTAGGCTCTGTGGTTTAACCCACAGCGGCGTCCCCATGTATGCATATATATATATATATATATATATATATATATATATATATATTGCAGGTTTTGGTGTCTTCGGGTGTCTTCCCGTGTAAGAGTTGGGGTGTCTAGGCGACGTTTCGACGAGGTCTCACTCGTCATCTTCAGGCTGGTGCTTTCGGCTTCTTGTTACTGGAACAGAGCGGGATCTCAGTGTTTGAGTTCCTATAAATACTGTAGAGGGGTGTGGTGTATTGCCTCAAAAGTTCTGGGCAGAGGGGAAGTTCCCAGGCTAGTGTTCTTTTCTTCTTTTGTTCCTTAATTACTTGAGGGATATCTTGAGTGATTTCTTGAGTGATATTCTGAGTACCACTTAGGTGGGTCATTAGGTGTGGATTAGTTGCTAAAGCCTTCGTGTCTTGACCTCTTGAATTTGTGAAGAGTTTTTCTGGGAAGATGGCTGTACTGCACTTAGTTGAGCTTTGGCTTGGCTTCGTGTATAGGGGCGAGCTGTGGTTTTGTGCCCTGTGCCAGCCAGATCTGTGTAGGGATTGCAGGGGGGTGCAGCATCCGGAGGTGCCACTATGGTTTGGTTACTGGATGGTGTCTGTAATTTATCTGTGGAGAGGGTCTGGGTTTGGGTCTGGTGTGGTTGATTGGTGGTGGCGTTCTGTGTGCCTCTGGATCTGGTGTCGGTTTTTGTGGGGAGGGCTAATTTCCAGATGTCTGGCAGGCGGGACGTGTCGTCACGCTTGTTCATGTTGTGAGGGTGTTTCTCTATCTCGATGGCTTCCATGATTATTCTCTTGTGGTGATGTTCCATGTTAAAGAGCAATTTGGAATCTGCAAAATTAATTTCGTGTCCTGTTTCTTTCATATATATATTGCAGTGTCCACATAATGACATTGTTATCAAAGGGCAAGTCTCTCATTTAAGCCAGATTTACGCTTTCTAGGAAAAATCCAACAAATAATAATAAAAAACAACAACCATAGTGTCATGGCCTATTTGTGACATCTGAATGACCCTTGACAATATTAACCTTCCCCCATTAGGAAGTTCTCATTACTGTTGAACTTCCAATGTGTTAATTTTTTGGTCTTTTTGTTATATTACTGATATCATGGTTGTATTTTTCTATTGTGGATTTTAACTGATGCAAGCCACATTATGTAGCATATGTTGATTAGAAGTGTGTGGTATCAATGTGTGTGTGTGTGCATCTCTCTCCCTCTCTAATTATTTAGTGCTAGCCAAAATATCCAACAATCTTCAAATTTAATGTATGCCATTTTGCTGAATTGATGCCCATTTCTATTCCCCTGCACTCACCCAGAGATCAATCCCTCTTTCCCAGGAAATTGGGAGTGGCCCTCAACTGGGCATCTGCCCCAAAGTCCTGCTCTGATGGTACCACCATTTATTAGCAGGCAAGAACAGGGTCTACTTGTTATCAAACTCAGCCAACCAGTTATTTCATGTGCAAATTACTTGATTAGATCCCGGACACAGCTTTTGTTTCAATATGAAAACTACAAGAGGCCAGAATGAGGCATGTACCCAAGATATGAATGTGCTAAGTGTGACATGAACTTTCCCCCACTTGAGGATGTGAAGGGGCAGATTCTGACATTCTCACAGCTGGCTGACAAAGGATGGCTGTGTTTTTGCAAAGTGGCTGGAATCACCAACGGTGGCGATTTGAATCAAAGAATTAAATTAGGCTGCCCAAAAGCACAGGATATTGCTGACCTCACTATCCAGCGAGTGAAGTAGTACAACACGTAACGTTGCAGTAGCTCTCTGTTAATGATCCCGTTATTAAGATTTGGCCAGCGTCCTGGAATAAGGACAATGGCTTGGCAATAGCAGAATGATTTCGAAACAGCAGGTGTGAGCTGCAGAGTGTGAAAGCCAAGAGGTTGGTTGGGGAATCTAAAAAACAGGCATTGTGAAGCACTGCATATTGACAAGTCTTTAACAGACTGATAAGGTCTTTCTTTTTTTGTCTTTAGGAAGAAAAAGGCTGTCAAGTATCAGACAAGTATTGGTCACCAGATGTCATTCCCATTTCTCTCTTCATCAGCTTTCTTCTGACTATAAATGGGTGGAAAGAAAAACAAACCTTGTGTGTGGGTGCTACAAACCTAAGATCCCTCGCTAGAAACCAAACAGGACCACTGCTCACTGTTTACCATTTTGTGTCTGATTGCTGGTGATCCAATGGAAGCTGAAGTTGATTGTGTTAGAAAATAGTTTCCTGTGTAGGGATGTCAGAGAACAGGGATGAAGACAGGAAAGCAAGTGGACATTGCGGGAGTTTGTGTCTTCTGTGGTCGGGAGCAGGAACCAGTCAAGCAAATACAATTGATATCCATTCATACCAATGTTGTTTCTAAGTCTGCAAATGAGATCTTTTTAACATTTCCTTCACATTGAAACAAGTTATGTATATTTTTATAAGTAGCTATAAATAGCGGACATTGAGGCAAATAACATAGTTTGGTGGAATCCAAACTGCAGCAGAATAGAAGCATTGCTGATTGCAACAAATACAGTCAGAATGGAAACCACTGACTTCTTATGCGTATGGAGTAGTGATGGCCAGCCTCAGTGTCACTCAGCTTGCTATATTTGGCATGCCAGGTTTTAGCAGTAGACGGGAGTACTTGTCAAGAATGCCAGCTCTATTATTATTATATTTTATTTATACCCTGCCCATCTGGCTGTGTTTCCCCAGCCACTCTGGGTGGCTTCCAAAAAAAAACATTAAAATACACTAATTCATGAAATATTAAAAGCTTCCCTAAACAGGGCTGCCTTCAGATGTCTTCTAAAAGTCTGGTAGTTGTTGTTCTCTTTGACATCTGGTGGGAGGGCGTTCCACAGGGCAGGCACCACTACCAAGAAGGCCCTCTGCCTGGTTCCCTGTAACTTGGCTTCTTGCAGTGAGGGAACCACAAGAAGGCCCTCAGCCCTGGACCTCAGTGTCCGGGTAGCACAATGGGGGTGGAAATGCTTCTTCAGATATACTGGACCGAGGCCGTTTAGGGCTTTAAAGGTCAGCACCAACACTTTGAATTGTGCTCAGAAACATACTCTTAAGCAATCTTGCATTTGGATAAAGTTGTAGCAACCCCCATCAATGAGATTACTCCCTACAGCCTTCCAAGCACAATTCAACGTGCTTTTAATTGTGTTTTTAACATACCTAAATGGACTGATATATGTAACATGCATTAAGCCAATGGTCAACATGGCACTCATAGGCACTTATGCTCCCACATAGGTCTTCCCTAGTGCCCACAGGGTCTCTTCCCCACTTCTCCCTTCTCTTATAAAAGGAAAGAAGCATTCCTTCGTTGTCACTGTTTCTCTGGTTTGCAGATGTACCCACAGGCCTCAAAAGGTTAGCGATCTGTGTGCTAGGCACTGTATAAAAAACAGAGAAGACACAAGTCCTTGCCTTTAGGTTTACAATCTAAAATAAAGATGCAATCCAAGTAGGGAGTTGCGTAAGTTGGAAGGAAATACAAGAAGTAAAAGAGCAATAATTAACCTCAGAATATGAAGAAACAAAGTCAAATATTACCTCAAGAAGGAACGGCAAGAAAGAAAATATGTCCTAGAGCAAGTCACCAGACATACTCACCATCTGCCTCCCTGTACTTTCTTTGTTTATGCCCTCAGTTTGAAATTTGCCCTAGCTTATAAAGACACTTTCAACGTCTTTCAAGGATTCTTTCCACAGTACCTTGAAACTAAGATGCTCCAACTCCATGGCCCCTTGGAGACTAAATAGATTATTGTGTGGTAGTCAACAGCCTACTTCATCAGACTAATAGTGTCTGTGCATTTGAGAGATGGAGAAGTGGTGTGGAGCCAAGCGACTGTTGATGTTTCCTTTTTGTATTTTCTTCCTTTACATGCTGGTTTCAAGGGCTTTTTGCTACCTCCCCAGGAAGCAAGCCTACTCAATCATTTATAGTGCTGTTGCTCCCCACAGGTCATCAAGCAGCCTCCTAACAATAAACAGCATCTGTTGCTTCCCTCTTGGAGATTGAGTCAGGTGTTTACATCCCACCATCATTCTTCTTGTCTGGCCTCTCAAGGACCAAGTTGGTTCCTAAATTAGCTGCTCCAGAGCGGACCTTTAGCAATACAGTTGGCCATACAAATAGGCGTCTTCAGTAGCAGGGAGGATTCATTTCCTCAGATGGCTCCGCTTAGGAAACTTATGTTGTTTGAGTGCTACTGAGAACCTTAAAGAATAAGCTAAACATTCTTCTTCATGACACTTCATCTCCCACTCAAAGGCACATCTGACCAACAGGAAAAGGGAAAAGGCCATTATGGAGCAAATGGTGCTTCCTCTGCAAGAGAACTACCTGTTTAAATCACAAATCTAAAGGATTATAGCAATTAAAGATGGACAGATCAGTCTACTTATGTTCCACGTTAGTTTCACCTGCGCTTAATCATAGGTTCTGTCTCCTTTTCTGTGGATTTGTTTTTAAAAGGACAAAATTGGTTGGCACCCATCTCTCTTGGGAGACAATGGAAGTGTGCGCCTTTGGGGGTGAACTCAAACCATTGGAGAGAAGAAGTAGAGTTTGGATTTGATATTCCATTTTATCACTACCCCAAGGAGTCTCAAAGCAGCTAACATTCTCCTTTCCCTTCCTCCCCTTCAACAAACACTCTGTGAGGTGAGTGAGGCTGAGAGACTTCAAAGAAGTGTGACTAGCCAAAAGTCACCCAGCAGCTGCATGTGGAGGAGCAGGGAATCGAACCCTGTTCACCAGATTACTAGTCCACTGCTCATAACCACTACACCTGCAATGGCTGAAGAGCTCAATATAGGAAAGACATGTTTTGTTGAAGCTGGGGCAGATGAAGGCACCTGCTTGTGCTGATGCAGATGTCCTGTGGTGTTTCGTCTTTCTGAGCTCCTCCTAGCAGTCATTCCTCCTCTGGTCACTGCTGTAGATACACAACCTGACTGATTGTCTCCAGGCACTGTGGTTGTCTGCAAGGGATTCCCACAAAGCAGGGTTGATGCTGCCAGCCTACATGCCACACTTGCAGACATCTTCATAACACAGAGTTGGTCTGCCAAGGGGCCTGGTGCCTTATAACACAGAGTTGGTCAGCTCCCTGTAGAAATTGTCCTTGGGGATCCGGCCATCTTCCATTCTGTGCACATGACCAAGCCAGTGTAGATGTTGCTAAGAGAGGAGTGTGAACATGCTGGGAATGTGGACTTGGGAAAGTGCATCTTTTGTTTCAGGTGCTGTCCTGCCATGTGATGCATTGAGGAGTTGCTCCTGGCAGGTGTATGTTGCTCGTGTCTCCCAAAATATTGAATTTTATTGTATGCCTTTTATACACATTTCCCTCTTGAGGCACACATTTTTATATGCTTTTCGCTGCACCTCCCTCTATAGTATACTTTTTTTGTATACTTTTAGCATAAAATACACATTTTTGTACCAAAACTGCATTACAAAATTCAGAGAAGTGTATCATCCAATTGAGAGCCGTGTTCTGATCTGCATGTAAGTCCAGAACAGGTACATCAGGTTGGTTCACTTTAAGAAGTGGACTGAATGAATTTCTCCTCTGTTCCTAAATGCAATTTGACAAGTTTATGGTTTCAGATCTCAGGAAAGGTTAACGGGAAGGAATGTGTGGAGGCCATGGAATGATTACATAGACAACAATATCTTTAAAAGGCATTTGAACAACTCGCATTTGCAAAAGGTCACCCCATTGGGTCTGGATTTATGAGGCTATGAATAATTTTAAAAGAGATTATGCTGGAGTTTTGTATGTATAGATTGCGGCCACAGCAGGAACAACAGCTGCGATCGTTTATACATGCTATTTTCTCTTCTGGGTGGGAGTTTAAGAGAAATTGGGAAATAGAGGGGTTTTCACTAAGCTTTCATTCCGTACCTGAGATTTCCCCAAGTACTGTGTGTACAACCATAGTTATATATCTAGGAAGGCACAATGTATCACCAGGATGGGAGACCTTTTGCCGTCTGAGGACTGCATGCCTCATGGGCAAGTTTCTGGGGGCCAAATGCTATTGGTGGGTATGGTGATCAATCATGGTACGATTGAATGATGTTTGCTTGGAAAAACTTTAACCACAGTCACAATCACTTCAGGCCCCTCCAGACGTCTTTTTTATTGTTCATTCGTGATCATTTGTGCTCATGATAGCAGACCCTCCCTATTTTCCAGGGATAGTCCCAGATTTGCAGAAGCCATCCTGGTTTCTGAGTTGATCCCAGAATGTCCCCCTTAGGACGTCCCTATTTTTATTGGAGAAATGTTGCAACCCCAAGCCAAAGATATAAGTAACTATGCAACCTTTAGAAGACATCTGAAAGAAGCCCTGTATAGGGATTTTTTTTAAGGTTTAATATATAAATAGTAAAATGCAAAAATAGTAAATGTATAAATAGTAAAATTATCATTGTGGAATGGGACATCCCTATTTTCATTGGAGAAATGTTGGAGGGTACGTGCTGGTATCAGAGTGGTTACACACAATCCCACGTTCTATACTGTTTGTGCCTGCAAGAGTTTGGGAGTAGAATGCTTTATTTCCTATCAGTTCCTGTTCTGTAACTTCCTGTTGAAATCATGCAAGGTTTGATACCGCAAATATTCTAAGGTTGCTGTTTTCTCTCCTGCTTTTGTTGTGGTGCTGTGCAAGGCAGTCCAGACACCGATGAGGTGATGATATTGAGAAAGCATTGCAGAACAATAAGAAATGCTAATACACTATTATTTTTTAAATAACATGTTGCAGAAGCACCCATGAAAAGACCGCCAGTCAGGACTGGCCCTTTGTTATTTGAAAGCAATTGTCACTGCTGTGTTCTGTGAGGACTGGATATGTAGCCACTTGACTTGACAACCATGTGCAAAGTTTGCCTACACAAAAGTCAGTATGGCAGAGTGGTTAGCGTGCTGGACTAGGACCTAGGAAACCAGAGTTCAAATCCCACTTAGCCATGAAGCCCACTGGGTGACTTTGGGTCTGTCACCAGGGCCGTCTTAACCATAGGTGCCAAGGGTGAGGGGCACTGGGCTCTCAGGGGTGCCAGGCCAAGAGTCTGGGGCCTGAGAGTCGGAGTCTGGGCAAGAGCCCACCTGTTGGCCGGAGTGCTATGATGGGCTCTTCTGCTGCTCCGTGAGTTCGGGGACGAGCGAGTCAGTGAGGCGCTGAGTTGGCTGGCCAGCTCTGCCCTCCTGCATTCCTGGGATTGGTGTAGGGCTGTGGAGGGCCCCCCCCCCAGTGCATGCTGTTTACATCACGAGCTGGAGATAAGTGTGGTGTCAGCAGCTCCCTAAAAAAAGGTCAACAACTGGGGGGGGATCTTTGCACCCGGGCGCCGCATATGCTTAAAACGGCCCTGTCTGTCACTATCAGTCTAATTGGTAGTCTAATGACATAGTTGTTGTGTGGATAAAACATGGAGCCATGTACACTTCCTTGGAGGGAAGATGGGATATAAATCAAACAAAAAGAATTAAAACATTGCAAAACTATTGGTGCTGTCAATGCAAACAGCAGCCCCCTGTTGAATTCCTTCTATTCTGTTGTAAAGTGTTGTTCCACTTCCCTTGCATCCTGATGACCTGGTGACACAGCTTTCTCACCCCATTCCACAGCTCTTGCTGCTCTTCTTTAGTGCTGGGGTTGGTAAACAGGGCAATAATTTGAACTGCACATTGCAGACAAAGAGGAGGGGAACTCAGCACTGGGCAAGCACCGGGAAAATGCGTCATTTTTGTAAGGTGTAGGCCCTACCCTTACAAGGAGAAATCCTGAGGAATGCTCACCTAACAACAAGTGAAATCTGTTAGTCTTTAATTCCTGTATTTGCACATTACAAACCATTTTATACCTCTGCTCTGATTGGTAGTGATTCATAGTCAAATTAAACCTGAATACAAAGGATTATCAAGTAATTTAATGACAATTACTATGACAGTGTGAAGATTGAATGCAACGAGTAGCAATTTTATTTCAGCTTGAGACGTGGAGTTCTGTGGAATTGCTCATATGAAGAATGTGAAAAGAAGATGAAGAATTTCAACTGGCTGGCATCCGTCTGTCTCAGGAGACAATGAAGGAGTGCCCTTTGGGGGTGAAGGTAAATTTTTGGAACCTGCTGTTGGCTGTAGAGACCAATACAGAAGAGACATGTTTTGTTGCAGCTGGGGCAGATGAAGGTGTCCAGTTGTGCTGTTGCAGATGCACCATGGCATTTCTTCTCTCTGTGCTCCTCCCAGTGGTCATTCCTCCTCTGGTCACTGCTATGGATACATGATCTGACAGTGTGCACCTAAATGACCTCTCCAGGCGACAATTCCTTTCCTGGGGGGAGGAATTTTCATGCATTGAAAAATGGAAATTGGCATCTTTGAAAGATATGACTTATTCATCAACTCTGTGACAGCATTTGTTTCATTTAATCAACAATTATTTAAACGAAAGTATCTGCAGAATGAACTTAGTGGTTACCAACGGAAGGAAAACTGCATTTTAAAAAACAGCAACAATCCACCCTTGTATTATGAATAAGTGTATGATTGACCTCTGTATAGTATTACTGTAATAATCCACATCACAGAGACTTCATCGCTTCAAATCACTCCAGCATGGCAGACAATTACTTTCAGGTTGAAACTTTCAGAAAGTTTCTTGTGGGAGAGTACCGAAGGGCACTGAAGGGAGTCATTAAATCACCCTGGAAACGTTACACCTTTGATTTATAATGATTTATAAAGTCACAGGGAGAGATCAAAGGAAGGCAGGTGCTTTGTGCTACAGAAGTGCTGGTGTGGACTGAGAGATACAAATTTGGAATTTGGGGTGGTGTGAGTTCAGAGGTTATAGGTCTAGTAATCTAATGCAGCAACGTAGGGTTTTAATTAGCCTTTCCTAACTGAGGAAATGATTTTCAAACAAGATGGTGCCATAGTGCTGTCAATCTCATAATTGAGTTTGTCGATTAAGATGGAAGTCCTATTGAGCAGACACAGTAAAGGCTCCTGTGTAGTTGCCAAGCTGCAACCTGGAAAATGAGAATTTACCTTTAAGCAGGCTATTAAAGCCAGTGGTGCAGAAACCACAGCTACTCCCGGCTGTTCCTTCCCTTTTGTTCAGCTTAACTGACTTCATTTTGTGTTTGCAGCATTTGAGACTTTTGGGTTTAGGTCAGGGTTGATGGGATTTGTAGTCCAAAAACAGCTGGAGGCGCAAGTTTGGGAAACCCTGATTTAGAGAAAAGGCAACTGAGAAATGTCACAGCAGAAGTTTGTAAAACTATGCAAGGCATGGAGAAAGTGGCTAAAGATAAGTTTCCCTCCCTCTCTCATGACAGAAGAACTCATGGGCATGGAATGAGACTGAATGATGGGAGATTCAGGATAGATAAAAGAAAGTACTTCATCACTCAGTGCATAGTTAAGCTATAAATGTTGCTCCCACAGGAGTTAGTGATGGCCATCAGCTTGGATAGCTTTAAACGAGGATTAGACAAATTGATGGAGGACAAGGCTATCAATGGCTATTAGCCACAGTGGCCATGTTCCACCTCTACACTCAGTTGCTGGAAATCTTAGTTGGGAAGAGAGCACTCAGGCATCAGGTTGGCCACTGGTTACTGAACCAGCTGGATCATTGGCCTGATCCAACAAGCTCTTATGTTCTTCAGGCCTCAGTGATGGGGCAGGGATATAAGGGGTCAGGCAGTCTCCGAAGTACAGTGGTACCTCGGTTTACAGATGCTTCAGGTTACAGTCTCTGCTAACCCAGATGCTTCAGGTTACAGTCTCTGCTAACCCAGATGCTTCAGGTTACAGTCTCTGCTAACCTCGGGTTAAGAACTTTGCTTCAGGATGTGAACAGAAATTGTGCTCCGGCGGCACGGCGGCAACAGGAGGCCCCATTAGTTAAAGTGGTGCTTCAGGTTAAGAACAGTTTCAGGTTAAGAACGGACCTCCGGAACGAATTAAGTTCTTAACCAGAGGCACCACTGTCTACTGGACCCAGGTTGTTATGGGCCTTGTAAATTAACACACACAAGGTGGTTCCAGGGGTGCACACTGCATCTGCCTCCCTCCCCCATTTTTCAATTCAAACTTTTAAAACAAGGCATCTAGCCACCCACACAGCCTGTAGTACATGGGGTCTGCTTGCCACTTCACATCTTAAATGCACATACAGCAAGACTACCTGGGAGTGGCAAGTCTTGATGACATCCTGTCGCTCTCTGGGAGAATTGTATGGGGAAAGACATGGCTGCATCCACAGGGGACTTGCTGCATGCACACACCGTGACTAGGGTACAAAGGTGGACTGGAAATAGCCCTCAGCCCTCAGATCACCTCATAAAGGAATCCCCTGGACAGCAGATTTTGAAGTGAAGCATTGAGCTGATGCAGGTCATGATCCATCTGGACTGAAACAGGTCTTCTTTGAAATCTGAGTAAGGTGGATTCCCCTCCGCCCCATCTTTATTTGCAACCGGGCAAATGTGGAGTCCTGCTGACTAATACAGGAGGTAGGCAACTTTGGCAGAGGAATGCACCAGGAAGGGCAGAACATATAATATCTAGCTTTATCTGCATAGTTAAAGGTAAACACAACCTACAGGTTTTATGGGTTGCAACTGACAACCCTATATAGGAATGTTATTGGTCTGTAAAAGGAATGGATCACCTGGAACGTCCACTTGGGCAAGTGCTTTGCCCTGTCACATGTAAACTGCCTGCACCCCATCCCTTATTTTGACACTATTTCACTTGACTATAAGCGGAAGTATCCCAGAGCATAGAGCATAGCTGTCAACTTTTCCCTTTTCTTGCGAGGAATCCTATTGGGAATAAGGGAATTTCCCTTAAAAAAAGGGAAACGTTGACAGCGATGCCATAGAGATTTATTGCTTGGAAAGTGGAGTGGAGCCCCAGTCAGAAGATGACTGCTAGCATGACACAATGGTAAGGGATGATGGGAGCTATAGATGGTTTTTGGAGAAATAATTTGTTTTGCACAGAAATCTTTAAAAAATAACTCATGTGAACCCTGCAGCTTTGAGCAAGGTGCCTTTTCTGAAACAGGGGCAGGGAACCTCCAGGTGTTACTGCACTTCTCCTTCCATTCAGCCCCAGCCATCATGGCCCATGGCCAAGGGGATGATGGGAGTTGTAGTCCTGCAACATCTGGAAGCCACCAGGTTTCTTCCTCTTGAACTAAAAGGTACGGATTCACATTAAATTATAAATTTATATTATTATGAAATTATAAAAGGTTTGATAAAGGTTTTTGCATATACTGGGAGCCCAAATGATTATTTTTTTTTAAAAAAAAGATTCACCAACACCAACGGAGCCGACATTAAAAGAAAATCAAACAGCTCCCCCTTTTCTTTCATGTGACTGCATTATTACCATTGCTTGCCAGAAAAAATGCAGATCAAAGAATCCCAGCTAATTTTGCATTCAGATTCACAGCCGGAATTATAATTCACTCATTGACATTCAGTGTGGGTGCCATATGGACTCTCAAGTGTTCCAGCAAGTACAGATTGGTTCAGAAGTAGCTAATGGCATCTTTAAAACGATTACCATAATCAATACCAGTCGGGCCTGCTCAGCACCACTCCCATCCTTACATGATTCTGATTGCCACCATCTGCAAATCAAAACCTAATTAGGAATACCAATTAAAATGCTGTTTCACAAACACAGAGGGTAGGTGGCAGGTTAAGAAGGGCTCCAGCTCTTATGGGCAAGAGTCATGTAGAAATCTGACTGAATATTATACTGGAAGGGGCGGCTGTTTTTCATTCTGCAGACATGGTCATTTGATGGCTTCCTATCTGGCCAGCACAATCCACTAGATAGGTGGAATGTGATGTGGGGAACTAGGGTGTGAGTCCTACCTTGGACACCAGTTTGAATTGTAATGTGGGCAATGCTGAGGATATGGGGTCTGCTGAAGGAGAAATGCGTTTGTTGAGTGCTTGCATCTCTGTTGGATCTGTAATTCATTTCCCATCCGTGTGTGGTCCTCCAAGTCCTTCTACCTGGCCCTTGGGAGTCTCCCCAAGCCACACCCCTTTATGGTTACACCCTCGCTCTCCAGGCCACACCCACACTTGCCTTACTTTAAACCCTTCTTGATTATTTTTTGCTTGACTGGGATGTGTCCATGAATAGTGATAATGATGCTTGGTTGGCCAGAGGGTAGAGAGGGGCGAGTGTTTGTATAGAAAGTAGCCTACTGCACAAAGGGAGTTGTTAGGAGACCCCTATTCCCCTTACAGAGCTGCAATTCCCAGAGTGGTTTAAATCAAATCCTTTTCATAGGGAACTCTGAGACGTGTAGCTCTGTGAGGGGAATAATGGGCCACCTGTCAACTCTCTATACCCTTAACAAACTGCATCTCCCATAATCCTTTGGGGGAAGCCATGGCTGTTTAACATGGTATCATACAGTAGTGTTTTCAATGTATGGTGTGAATATGGCCCTAGACTCTAGTTACTAGATGAGTACAAATGTCTTGCGTAGATTTTTGTTTGCAATTGGCTACAACTGGGTGTCACTTTGAGTCGAGATGGCGGACCGAACCTTTCAAAACTGCACTGATTTTAAAATTGTATTGATTTTTTTTAGTTAGAATTCCCAGTCAATGATGGGTATAAAGTTACCAGTCAATAATAAACAGGAAGCATGTAGAGAAAATTATTTTCACCCCAGTTCACCTTTCTAGCTTTGATTGAACGAGACACTTTTCAAAATGGTTTTCTTCGCTGTCTAAAGTTGTGGGCTACTTCCCATCTATTTGAGCAGGCAGGGAACAAGGTATTCTTGAGAGAAGGCACTCCTTTCTTCCTTCCTCTTTCCCCTTGCATGTTCTCAGGGCTTTTAAACAAATAAATGCCGCCATGTTGCGCACAAGAACAGTGAAATCCAAAGGTGCAAGGAATAAGGTTCCATTTTCAGCAGGCAGAACATAACATGATGTACCTAGTAAGGAAAACAAACCCTTATCTTTGAAAAGCAGCTGAGTGTACCCAAAGCAAATATTTTGGAGGTTTGTCGGCATTGTTGAAATATACTAGCAAAGAGTTCCGGGCCGTTCCCCCCCCCCCTCAGATGTAGATGGAGAGAATGACATCTTATTTGCTGACAAACCTCCAGTTGCCTCCTTTTCTCTCCCAGAGTTTTCCACCCACACAGTGGAGACTGGTCTGTTATGGCAGATGGGGGACAGCTCCGCTAATCTCAGTCTGCTGTCAATCAGCCCTCACCCGCCTGCCTTCTTACTTCCAACTAGCTGAGAGAGTGGTGCTGGCTGCCAGCTTCCGCTGCCTACAATAACAGAATACACATAAGGTCACATATACACATTTAAAGCACTATGATACCACTTTAAACAGTCATGGATTTCCCCCAAAGAATCATGGGAGCTGTAGTTGGTTCAGGATGCTGAGAATTCTTAGGCGATCCCTATTCCCCTCACAGGGCTACAGTTCTGAGTGGTTCAATGGTCAATCCCTCTTCACAGGGAACTCTATCAATTCTAGCTCTCTGTGGGGAACAGGGGCCTCCAGTACCCTGAACAACTGCCAGAATTCCTTGGGGGGGACCATAACTGTTTAAAATGGCACCACAGTACTTTAAATGTATGGTGTGAATGTGGTCTTAGGTGGAATCTACACACATATAAAAACCGTTCTGAAAATGCTTTTTTAAAAAAAGGTTTTTAAAAATACATTGAGTTTTCCATAAGGCTCACCATTGCCATCTAGTGCCCCAGTGTACATTGCACTTAAAACACACTTAAAACGTTTTATTGGCCTCAGTATAGCTGAGTCTCAGTATTGCCCTTGTAGAACTCAGCAGAAGGGAGGATGGGGATGAACCTAGGATTAATTGGCTATGCCTCTCATTTCCTCCATCTCCACATACTCTGAATTTGGCCCAGCCAGTTTGAATGGGCACCAGCTACCATTGCCACCAACTATGTAAGGGGCATATTTTTTCACAGGGAAGGCCCTTTTCCACTGTTCGGGATCATTAAATGAAACCGAGAGACTTTGATATTGTTTTCTTTTTCAATGTATGTGTTTCTGCATTCCATCATCATTCCTACATCCTGGCAGAGAGATCAAAGAGATCTATCTAACATCCAGCTTTCTAACCGAGCCAGGAAAAGCCTCAAAAGCAAGCAACATCTGAAGATTTTACATTTTAGATTTACAAAGTGGCTGCTATTTGTGTAAGGGAAAACAGAGAAGTTACTCGCTTGATCCTATTATGAACATTTGTATTAAAATGTTTAAGTGCATCTTTTGAAAATGAAGCCTTTGGTAGAGATGGTAGATTTATTTGTCCAACTTCTTCATAAGGCATTGCGAGGTTTGGAGGATTTCTCATAATTGGGGAGAAATCTGGAACAGATAAACATGTATATTGCATTAACATCTCATTGGGGACAAACTAAACGTGAGATTAGGAGAACTGCTTGCTTGCTCCTTCCATTATTTTTAATTATTTTTCATGACAAGTTGCAGCATGAGGATAATCTGATTAAGACATGTGTGCCAACTTGAATAAAATATTGGGGGGAGCAGGTAAGCCCCACCTCACATAATTGATCACTTGATGCAGTGTGCACACACTATTTGAATGGCAATGCCCATCAACTTTGGGGGACCTGGCCTCCTCAAATATTTTATGGGACCCCTCAACCTGTAGGAGTTGGCTCCTGTGGTTCAGGACCATAGTGCCAGGGAAAGGACTCAACCTTTGGTCTTGCATGGTTTTCCCAGTGAAAATTACTCTAGGGCAAGCTGCTGCTTAGAAAAACATACAGTAATGGTGCTTGCATATTTTGATTGGCTGGGCAAATTGCACTTGGGGGGAGATATTTACCAGGAAACTGGCAACATGGAACAAGTTAACCCCCGCCCCACTAATATTCAGGCTTTTCTGTGCCAGCTGTTAAACTTGTATAAAACAGGGAGAGATTTGATCGTGGATCTCTCAATGCCTTGCCTAGACGCACCCTCAAAATACATCTGGAAACAATGAACACAGAACCTTTCTGATATGAGGTATGGTACAAAACAGTTTCCTTTGTTAAAGATGCTTTGCAAAACAAAACAACTAACCTACTGAAGCACACTTATTCCTTTTCAAATCAAAGCCAGCAACATCTGCAGTCACGCTCACTTTGTTTCAGTCTTAACTTTCTGTGAGTCCTTTCCATTTTCTGAAGGCCATGTTTAACATGATAGTGCAAAGGCTGTTGCTCAGTGGTAGAACATCTGCTTTGCATGCAGAAGATCTCAAGTTCAATCCTGGGCATCTCCCAGGTAGGACTGGGAGAAATTCCTGCCTGGACCATTGCGAGCTGCTTCCAGTCAGTGTAGACAATATTGAGATAATTGAAAAGGATGTTTAAAACAACATTTGTTAAAAAAGTCCCTGGAAGTTTTTCTTTTGGGAATTATAGGGACAGAACTACCTAAACTGTATAGAAACTCATTCATGTATGCGACTACAGTGGCAAGAATGTTAAGAAGCAGAAGTCCCAGCAAAGGAAGAATGGATACAAACACTTATGGAATATGCAGAAATGGTGAGACTTTGCGGAAGAATAAGAAATCAAGATAACAAACTTTTTAATAAAAGAATGGAAATGGTTTATTGAATATTTACAGATAAATTGTAAACAGATAAGAACATTGGCAGGGTTATTGTAATAACCTGCAGTTTTATAAGAGTATATATTTAAAGCAGATGAATAAATGAGCAAATTACAGTGGTGCCTCGCAAGACGAAATTAATTCGTTCTGCGAGTTTTTTCGTCTTGCGAATTTTTCGTCTTGCGAAGCACAGTTTCCCATAGGAATGCGGTTTTAAGAAAAAGAAAACAAACTTGCAAGACGTTTTCGTCTTGCGAGGCAAGCCCATTGAGAAATTCGTCTTGCGAAGCAACTCAAAAAACCAAAAACTCTTTCGTCTTGCGAGTTTTTCGTCTTGTGAGGCATTCATCTTGCGAGCTCCCACTGTAAGTTAATTTGGGTATGCACAAGTTATTAAAAAGAAATTTAAGGAACCGCAGAAAAGGGGGGAAGGAAGTCAAGTTTTGAAATGTTAAAAAGATTGTCAAATTAGTGAAATGTATGAACCTGAGAAGCATAAATAAAAATTTAAAAGAAGAAGAAAATACTGAGATAGATGCTTCCTATATTCCTGCTATCTTGTGAATGAGTCTATTTGTCTGAGCTTTGCTTGATGTAACCGTCCTTCTGATCCCAACGTTACAGTTGTCTGCCCCAAATACCAAGGTCTTCTGCCATAAATCTCATGCCAGCTAATTAAGGAGAAGAGGTGCCATGAGGGTGACTGTATATGAAGGGGGGCATAGGAGCCTGGGAGGCTGTTGTGTATTGAGTTGGACCATTGGTACACCTAGCTAAATATTGTCTTCCCTGACTGGCAGCAGATCTGCAGGATTTTAAATGAGCTCCTAACCTGGGGACTCCAGGGATTGGTTGTGGGACCTTCCACATGCAGAAGAGATGCTCTACCAAGGAGCCCTGGTCTTTCCCCAAGATTCCTGCACCTATAATAGTTGTAAAAGGTAAAGGTAAAGGGACCCCTGACCATTATGTCCAGTCGTGACCGACTCTGGGGTTGCGGTGCTTCCGGGTCATGTGGCCAGCATGACTAAGCCACTTCTGGCGAACCAGAGCAGCGCACGGAAATGCCGTTTACCTTCCCCCTGGAGTGGTACCTATTTATCTACTTGCACTTTGACGTGCTTTTGAACTGCTAGGTTGGCAGGAACAACAATAATAATAACAATAATAATAGTTGTACAGAAAAGGAAATTTCAGCACCTGAAGCTTGCATGGCACCCCTGACTAACACACAGGACCAGAGAGACAGGAAAGCCAGAACAGCACAAAAAGTCAGCTACCTTGTCATCATCAAGGGAAGCTACACAAAATATTTACAAGGAGCCTTGTCTACATTTCTGTTTCACATCTTTAACTTCCTTTGATGTCAGCATCTTCTACCTGTTAAGATGCCACTGTGTTACGGCAGACATTCGTCTTGTATTTTCATGCTTCCTCGAATATGCGCAAAGAATCTGTAATGCCTGTGTTTTGTAAATTGGAAGATAATGTGCCGGGAGGAATCTATTCCAGCAAAGCGGCTCATCTGGAAGATTTCTTTTTCTTTTTTCTTCTTTTAATGGTTTGCAACGTCCGCTTTGTGTTTGCTTCCTGTGGATATAAAACCATGGCAGGTCAGCAGTTGTTATTTCTGGAAGTAGCAATTCCATATCCTTGCTGCTATACAAGAAAACATTTACATGTGGCTGCATTCTAGAATTTCAACTACCTTTTTTTTTTTTGGCTGTCATGGCAGAAAGGAAGGCATCACAAAAAGATGGCCTTCTCGGACAGTTCAACCACCTTGGTGTAGTGGTCAGAGTGGTGTGTTAGGACTTGGGAGACCAGTGTTCAATTCGCTGCTCAGATATGAGACTTGCTGAGTGACCTTAGCCCAGTCACCCTCAAAGGTAGCCCCAATGTAGAGTGCATTGCAGTAGTCCAAGCGGAAGATAACCAGAGCATGCACCACTCTGGGAAGACAGTCCATGGGCAGGTAGGGTCTCAGCCTGCATACCAGATGGAGCTGGTAGACAGATGCCCTGGAGATAGAATTGACCTGCACCTCCAGCTGTGAGTCCAAAATGACTCCCAGGCTGCACACCTGGTCCTTCAGAGGCACAGTTACCCCATTGAGGACCAGGGAGTCCTCCACACCCACCCGCCCCCTGTCCCCCCAAAACCAGTACTTCTGTCTTGTCAGAATTCAACCTCAATCTGTTAGCTGCCAGGGATCCTCCAACTACACGTATTCTGACCCAATAGGTGCTCATCCTCCTAAGTTTTGATTAAGGGCTGAAAAAGCAATTGCGGGGATGATCAGGTATATGGCTAGTGGGCCATCCACAGCTTGGTGGCTCCATTTTACTGTCCTACTCTGCCAGAATGAGTAGACATGGTCCAGCAACAATGGGCTGAGCAGGATTCCTCTGCAGAGCCAATGGAGTAAAAGTGAGGTTGTGCAGCTACAGGGCTCTGAGCAACGTGTCAGCGAGTGAAAAATTAAATTTGGGGGAAGCACAATTATCGTGGCTTCATAATTTAAAGGTCCAAGATTTAAATGTTCAGGAATTCTCCAAAGGAACCTTAACCCATTATTTATTCATAGCATCCCAACAACCTATAAACTCACCAACACATAAGTCTCCAGTTTTATATGGCAATTCAATTGAATATTTGCAGGAAGCCCATGCATAGTTAATAAGGGTGCCGAGTGTTTATGAGTTGGGCGCTCTGCATTTTATTGTTACCCTGATTCTGGACTAATGCATGCCCTTTGTGTGAGGATTTCCTTTAATGTTGGTAAAAGCCTTTTTATGAGATCTTGGTGTGAGATAAAACTTCTGGTGCATAAACAATCTAAGGCGCTTTGTATTAAATTGCAGGCTCATGGAAAGAAAGTATAAATGAGTGGCTGGGGAAGTCCGGCCAGATGGGTGGGGTATTTATTATTATTATTATTATTATTATTATTATTATTATTATTATTATCCAGCTGTCCAAAGGTCTTCTTGTTTCTGAAATGACTCCACCTTTTCTCTCTTACTGCCTCTTATGCCTGGACCTGTCTACTGGAATGGCTTAATGTGACCGATGCCCTTACTTCCTGCAAGATCTCTCTTCAAAACTCACCTGCTCCATAAAGTGTTTGGAACAGTCCCATGGGACAGTCAGTGCTATTTTTCTGGAGAGGTGCCGGAACTCACCACAAATGCCTCCCTTGTTCTCTTATAATGACAATGGCACCCATCTGAGAGGTGCTGGAACTGAGTTCCGGTGAGTTCCAGCTGAAAAAAAGCCCTGGTCCTAGTACTGCAGAGGTGGTGAAACTATGGCCTTATTTCTGGATGCCATCATCCCTGATCAGGCACGGCAATCTAATAGAAAGGAGGAGAGTCTGTGGTGGAGGTCCACCAGAGCCAGAAATGGCTTTCAAGGTGAGGGAGAGTTTTCCTGGCAGAGTGAGGTGAGGCAGCAGAGGGGTCATTGTAGTGCAAATGCACCGGTGGAGCCAAGTTGCTGCTCCTGCTGCTGCGTTTGCACTGCACTAACCTCCCAATCATCTTGCCCCTCTCAGTGATTTCGGTGAACAAAGAATTGCCCACATTTCGATCTACAAGATCCACAGTATGAAAGCCCGCTAGGGGTTGCTTAAATAGTACATCATTGCCACGAAGGGTGAAGACAAAGGCAATCCTTAGGTTGTATGGGATGTATACTTTCATTTTTCTTCATTTCATAATTTCCAGTGAAATTGCCATAGTTTATTGTGCCAAGAGACCAACCGTAAGGCGAAGGGCCACAGCTCAGTGTTAGAGCATCTTCTTTGCATGCCAGAATGTCCCAGGCATCTCCTTGTTGAAATCCTGGAGAGCTTCTGCCAGTCACTGTTGACCTTACTGAGCTAGATGAACCCATGATTTAACCCAGTATAAAGGCAGATTCATATGTTTCTGAGCTGCTCTTGCAATTTTTTCCAGAATGCTCAGTGCATCACTTGGAATTCCTTCTGGTCTTTCTGCAGCTGCCAATGATCCTTTTCCAGAGCCCTGTTCCTTTGTCTTAAATCCTTGTGCCTGCCAAGATATGATCACAATAAAATACCTGAAGAGCCTTGTAAAAACAGATCCATATCTCTTCTTGTGCACCGCTGCACTTTCTTTCGGGAGAAACCTGTCAGAGGCAAAAGGAATTGATTTTTGATTCATAGATATGGAAGCTTTACAAAAATGTGTCTGCTTGCGTTCAAGCGGACCTAAGCCTTGAAAATGATTCATGCCAATTTTTGTGAAGGAAGGAAGGAAGGAAGGAAGGAAGGAAGGAAGGAAGGAAGGAAGGAAGGAAGGAAGGGGGCACTGCTTTCATAGCCATCCTCTTTGAGAAAGGCTGGCTTTGCTCGAGCACAAATTGTGACAGGGTCTGAGGATGGAGAGCAGGATGGTGGTGCCATCAGGGCAGGACTTGGGGGGGGCAGATATTTAGTCCCTCTGCCTCAGCAGAATGAGGAGGAAGGCTCACTCACCCCTGGTCATTCTGCTGAATAAAGTGAATAATTATGCATTACCATGTAAAGAGGAGAGCCCCACGTAAGACTGTTAATTCCAGACTGTAAAAGGACCTGACTCCATCGCCAGGAACAGAAAAAAATAGATTGTGAACCCAACTCTTTGGATCTCCCTTTCTAGGACAATAAGCATGACCACATCGTTGCTTGTTCTCAATACATTTTTATTCCAGGATGTGTTTGGTTAATTTCAATGTGATGTGCTTTTAAACATTTTGTTACGTCAGTACATTTAAAGCACATGGGTCCCCCCCTCCAAGAGTCATAGGAACGGTAGTTTCCCAGGGTTCTTTGAGAGAAGCCATGTGCTTTAAATGTTTTTTAAAAGTATCTTGATTGCTGCTGCTTATATATTAGTGGGGTGAGTGTATGGGTAGGATGTTTGCTTGTAGCAGTAGTTGTTGTGCTATGAACCTCCCTGGGAGAACAGCATGTCCTGAAAAAGCAGGTTAAAAATGTTTTTTTTTTAAAAAAAAAATAATTACTGAAGAGTTATGCTAGGTCTGGCTAAAGGCCCATTCAGTTCAGCATCCTAAACAAGGGGGAGGTGCCCTCCAGATGTTGTTGGACTACAATTCCCATCATCCTTGAACACTGATCACACTAACACTGGCTAGGGCTGATGGGAGATGGAGTCCAACAATGCATTGGCTGCCTCTGCTCTGAATTGTCCACAACAAGGTCAAAAAGGCAGCTGCCCTCCCCCTGTGGTTTGCTGGAGCATCTGGAATCCAGAGATATGTTGCCTCTAAACATGAATGTTCCTTTTAGGTATGGTGAGTAATCGCCACTGATGCACCTGATTTTGTCTAATCTCCGTCGAAAGCCATTTAAGGCAAAGGCCATCACCACGTCTTGTGAGACTGAATTCCATTGAATCCCACAAGCCAATTATGCATTGTGCAAAGATAACAGCAGTCCTCTCCCTTCCACCCCATCCTGATTCTGCTTAAGCAGGAGGTGGCTGCTTCAATCCAGGCAGCTCCTGAGAAGCCTCCACCTCTGTCCTTACACAGATCCTTCTGTCTCATTGTTGGGCAACCACACCCAACTGGCCCTTATTTCCCCTGAAGTGGCTTTTGCTGCTACATCATCATGTAGGGATGGTGGAGAAATTTAACTCTGTTCACACTTAGAGGCAAACCTTCACCAATTTGCACTTTCCAAAACAATATGAGAACCAGAACAAAACTATGCTTTGAAAAATACACTTGATTTTGCAATGAAATTTTCTAGGCAAGTAATGGATACAAACATTTATATATCAACACCGATAATCTCAGTGATACAAGCTGGGATATAAGGGTTCAGGTGGTCCCTAAGGTACCCTGGACCTATCCAGGGCTTTGTAAATTAATACAAGGACCTTGAACCTGGCTCAGTAGTAGGTGTTTTAACAATGGTGTCTGGCTGCCATATTCTGCACCAGCTGGAGTTTGCTATTCAGGCTCAAGGGCAGCCCCACATGGAATGCATTGCAGTAATCCAGCCCTGAGGTTATGAATGCATGAACTACAGTGGTCAGGCTACCCCTGCCCAGGAGCAGCTGCAGCTGAAGACTAAGCTGGTAAAAGGCATTCCTGGTCACTGAGGATACTTGGCTGTCAGGCTTCTGTGAATCCAATCCTTTCTGCCCCACCTCACAGCAGACAGCCAAAGAGTAGACAAGGAAGCTCTTACCAAGTCTTTATTCAGTATCCACAGCAAGAGGCCCATGTATGTTGCCTCTAAGGTTAATGGCGTTGCTCCAACTGAGCTCC
Organism: Podarcis liolepis; assembly: GCF_965112155.1. Lineage (NCBI taxonomy): Eukaryota > Metazoa > Chordata > Lepidosauria > Squamata > Lacertidae > Podarcis > Podarcis liolepis. The sequence continues at coordinate 31,583,825 of NC_139563.1, forward strand.
CCCCCTCCTAACAACAGCACTTCCCCTTACAGTGGCCGCCAGGGGCTAATTGTCTCTGAGTCCTTTGCTCTTCCACTTTCAATGCACGCTGGGTTCTGGGTGAAAGGGTGTGTGTGTGTGTCAGAAATGATGTCTCCAGCGATAACGTGTCAACTGGGTGCTCTGTCTCTGTCTCCCCATTCTCTTCTCTCAACACCTCCCAATTCTTCTGTCCACCTGTCTCTTAGCTGTGACCTTCCTCAAACAACTGTTGTAATTTAATTCTGCCTTCCTCTTCTCTGGAAGCTTCAGGAGAAGGGCAGGGTGTGTTTGTGTGTGTGATCACCACCATTCCTCCTCAACCTCGTCCCCTTCAGTCCAGTCTCTGACATTGGCCCTCCTTTAGAGGGAGTTCAAACCCATCTAGAACAGGTAGCTTTCCCAGCTCCCGGACATGGGAGCCACCCACCCAAAGAGTCTCCACCTTCCCAGGATTTGAGCACAATTTATTGTCTTGAATCTAGTCAAGCACTGCATTCAGACACCAACCCAGAGCTTTGACAGCTTCTTCTGATTCAGATGTTTCGGAGAAGTAGAGCTGTGTGTCATCTGCCTACTGGTGGCACCTTGCTCCAAAACTCCTAATGACCACTCCCTGTGGTCTTAATAGAGCTTAATAGAGTCCAAATTTGCATGCAATAATGCTTGTAATCCTGATGCAATTTCTCATTCAGTATACTTGCTTCTGTGTATTTATTACAGTGGTACCTTGGGTTAAGTACTTAATTCGTTCTGGAGGTCCGTTATTAACCTGAAACTGTTCTTAACCTGAAGCACCACTTTAGCTAATGGGGCCTCCTGATGCCGCTGCACCCCTGGAGCACGATTTCTGTTCTCATCCTGAAGCAAAGTTCTTAACCTGAGGTACTATTTCTGGGTTAGCAGAGTTTGTAACCTGAAGCGTATGTAACCTGAAGCATATGTAACCCGAGGTACCACTGTATTATATTAAAATTACAAAATTCCATGGGTGAGATCCAACATCTGCTTGTGCAATGGAGCTTTTTCTTCTCCTCCCCACCAATGAAGGCTCCTCCACACATCCCAAATCTGCTTCAAAGCATTGGGGGACCCTTCAGAGCAGATTCTGGGGGCACACAGATGGGCTGCAGGGTGGAGAAGAGAAACCAGAAGCGTCGCTGGGCAAGCAGATTTCCATTGCACAAATGGGCATAACTGAATGTTGTGCATGTGCACACACACAACTAGTGAGAAGAAATCCTCAATAGTTTGAAGATCAACCAAGGTCAGGTTTAGGATTGCCATTGAATGCAACTGCCTTTCAAACAACATGCCTCTGAGTGTGCTTTTGTGTGTGAAAGTATTTGTGGCAGATAAGAACGATCAACAAGAAAGAGACCCTGCGTTGCATCTGTTCATGAGATGCAGGAAACACACCTTAAATCCTCCTGCATTGATTTTTTCCATCTAAAATGTTTGAGGTGATCTCAATTTTTATTTTTAATCTTTTGCAACTGAACTAAACTTTCGTTGAACTTTTGCATTGGGCAAGCTCTCCAAGAAAGAGGTGTGTGTGTGGGCAGGGAGGGGGGGGGGGTTCACCTGCTTTGGATCACGGTTTGCTCGCTGAAAGCATTTATGTGTTCACATCTGCCAGATTCCTAAAACACAGGTCAGAAATGATGAGGCATATGTTTGGAGGTCATTTAGGTGAAGAAAAACAACATCGTTTCCCAACCTGCAGCTGCAGATTCAGCAAAACAACCAAAAGATGCAGCAGATGATAAACAACACATACGAGAACAATGTGATCTCTCTGGGGGTGGGAGTGCCATTGCAGAACACCCATGCAACATGGATTTAATCTCAGCTGGTGCAAACTGCACTAAAACCTGCTGATTCTCTGGAAGTAAGGAAAGGTTGTTTCAGGGCTCTTGATAGAGGTGGAAAACATACCTTCTTCTTCTTCTTCTTCTTCTTCTTCTTCTTCTTCTTCTTCTTCTTCTTCTTCTTCTTCTTCTTCTTCTTCCAGTTTGACTAGAATCTTCCTTTCCCGTTTGTCCATTCGCAAATTTATTCTGATTTACAACACCAAATAAGACCTGAATTGAGAAGACCATGAACACCCAGTCTTTACTTCTATCTTTTTGGGGGAGTAGAGAAAGAGAAGCTACTGCATGATTGCAACTACAGTACTCTACGTCCCTGGATTTCTTCATTGTTTCCTATGGGCGCTTATCACTTTTACGCAGCAGGGCAGAAATAAAAAGGCATCAGGAGTAATCAGAAAGTCTGCTCTGCAGACAATGGAATAGCAACTCTAATCTCAACCTGTCATTAGTTTACTGTTTGCAGTGGCCTCAGCTGACAGATCATCCTCGTGTGCTTTGGGTTTGTACGGCCCTTGGTAAATATACAGTCTTATCTAATTTTAATCAGAGCAACAATGAGGAATAGATTTGGATGAGAGGCAACAAATTCTTCCAAGCATAACAACCTTCTAAAATGCATTGATACCATTGCAATGGCAGCAACTTGTTTAGAGAGGATATATATGATCAGCAGACCTGTGTGATGTGTCCCTTGTCAGATTATGTCCACCTTGGACTGGCTGGTAAGGACTGGCTGCTGGAATGCTCCTCTGCAAAATAAACAACAACAACAACACCGAGTTGTTCATTCATATACAAATCCTCCCAGTCAGGCAGGTTATTTTATTTATTTCACAAAAATAAACAAAAATAAATAAAAGACTAGAGACAAAGCCATCACCTCAGTTTTCTTCTTCTTTCTTTCTTAGGATGAATGTGTAGGTTCTAATCACAACTAACAACTAATCATAGGTGTTGCCTCCATGGATTTATATATTTTTCTGTTTTTTTAAAGCCATTAAAAGGGCAGAAATAGATCTGGTCAATGTATACAGTGGAATGAAGTAGTAGAAGGTGTGAGATGAGGCAGGGGATACTGCCATTTTAGACTGTAGAGATGGAAGAGAAATTTATTATTTGTTTGCATTTCAATGACAAGCTACGTAACTCCTTTGTAATTTGCACTCCTCTGAATTTTGCCATGCAGTTGTCTAACCAATTATGTGTACAAAATGCATATATTAGGGGAAGGTTTGCATAAATATGCATACATCCAGAAGTCGATTTTTGTGTGATGGGACTGTGAGCTCAGTTCTAGCATTGATAAGGAATCCCAGGGCTGAGCATCTGTTCAGAGGTAGCCTCTCCTCCATCATTTGTTATCCCTAATGAAACAAGTTTTCCACACAGCTCCAGCTGAATGGTCTCAGGACTCTCTCTCTCTCTCTCTCTCTCTCTCTCTCTCTCTCTCTCTCTCTCATTAAAACAAGAAATCAAAGTAGATCCCGAAAGCCTGAAGTCTACCCACCCATGGATTAGTGTTAACATGACCTCATTGTACTGCACCAAAACCCTACAATGAGATAGGATGGAGAAGGATGCAACATGATTATGCCTAATTATGCACTGTGTTAACTTTAGCCATTGAAAGGGAAAAAAGAGTTGGAAGATCAATTTGTTTTTCGTTTAAGATTGTTAGGTAACTGTTCTTGACTCCTGTCCAAGTGAAAATGAATCAGTCTCAGGAATCTGCTCAATGTTTACTTGACTATGGGAATCTTGAAAATGTGCTCCTTCAAATAAAGTGCAGCTTTATAGCCTAATTCTTCTGCTGGGATTTTTAAAAGAGCAAGAGTCACTGACTTGCACTGACAGAATTGTTACATAACCTTGAGCCGCACAGCTTAGCCAAGCAATCCTTTGGAGTGAAAAGAAAACAGCGGTATCTTTGATCTTGTTTTCCATTATGCCTTTTGGTCTGTGTGTGCAGAAAAGGCCAGGCAAAGAATGCCAGTTTCTGAAAGTTGGTAAAACTCCCAGCATGGTATATTTTTTAAAAAGGAAGGAAGGAATATTTTTATGTCTCTGTGCCAAACAGTCAAATTGTATGTGTGTGTGTTGTGTGGTTGCAGATATTGCCACTTCCCCCTTCCACCCATCAACTGCTTTATGTCTTAGACCCCAGTCCACCTGCCTTGCACTGAGGAAGGACTGGGGTCCTTCAGAACAAGGTATTATGGGTAACATAGCCCAGGGGATGGCATCAGTATTCTTTAAAAATAGAAATTATTCTTCAAAAAATAATAATAGGCCTTTAAGTATTTAAAACACTCCAGTAACTTTAAATTAAATGTAAAAGAGAATTTCTAGCCAAAGCAGCAAGGCTGAAGTGGTGCAGGCAATATTCTGGACCACCTTGTCTTGAGCGCCTGTCTCTGAAGGATCCCTGACACTTCTTAGCATGAAACAGAAAGGAAGAGGAGCCAGAGACTGTGAAATGGCTGGTTGTCTACTGCTGCACTAGCAGTGGCAAATAAATTGACAGGGAGAAAACTGGGCAGTGCAGAAAGGTGGTGGCAGACAGGAGGACAGGAGGGGGTGTCTGGAAAGCCATATATGATTTGGGTGGCTGGGTGGGAAGTGGTGACTGGGTGGCACTGGGGACCAGAGAGGCAGCAAACTGTTGCCCAGTTTTGCTTAATGATGCAACTGGCTCTGCTTCTCTGTAAACAATGTCAGTGAATATAGCAATGAAATCTCATGCATGCAAGAGGACTCTCACTTTCAGCAATGACAGGAGAAAGGTGCTACACTTGAAACCAGCAGAAGATTAGAATAGCTGGCTACATTTAACATCATTCAAGCAGCTCAATTACTGCCCTGTTTTGCTCCAGCCTTTTTCTATCACGATACAGAAACCCTATGATACTTCTTAGGTCAAAGAGAAGCATTGTGCAAAACAGGAAGCAGGTTACAGTCTGCTCTGCAATGCAATGTTTATTAATGAATCAGCAGCTGTTCAAAAAGAGCACCAGCTTTTTAACTGGTCTGTGGTTCTGAAGACATAGCATGCCTATCTCGCTGTGAAGTACAACAGTTCTTGGAAGGACCATAGCTCAGTGACCGAGCATCTGCCTTGCATCTCCAGGGTAAATCCCTGGTTGAATCCCAAGCATCTCAAGGTAGAGCTGAAAAAGACTCTTTCTTGAAACCCCCCAAAGCTGCTGTTGGTTAGAAGTGAATTAGATGGCCCAAAGGTTTGATTGGGTGCAAGGCAGCATCCTATGTCAGTGACTCTATTAGCAGCCACCCCGATTATCCTCTTTATGGTCACATACACACCATACATTTGTAGCATTATGATACCACTTTAAACTGTCATAGTTTTCCCCAAAGAATTCTGGGAGATGTAGTGTCTTAAGCATGCTGAGAGCTGTTAGGAGACCCAAATAATCGCCTCACAGAGCAGCAATCGCCAGAGCAGGAAATAAGCACAACTTAGGACTTACAAAATTCCAGAGATATTGCATTTTTCTGTGCTGCTCTTTATATCAGAAAGTAGACTGGTAGCCAGTAATTTTCCACGTTTCATGCCCTCACAGTGACCAGTAGCAAGCAAGAGATTAGATTCCTGCCTGTCTCACCCTTCACCTTTACAAAAACAAGAAAGGCCAGAAGGCTTATGAGGAAAGATGAAATCGTTGAATGACATATGTAGCAGCTGTAAGCAACAGACTGTTCGGCTGCTCATTGGAATGGCTGTTTCTTTGCTTGAATATGAAGTGACCTTTCCACTGAACTCTTATCTCTCTATGAAAAAGGGGGTCAGAATAATCAAATGAATGCTGGGGCACAGCACCGGATAACCAAAGTGTCCCATGGCACCTTAGTGGCAAGCACATTTTTATTATGGAAAAAGCTTTTGTGGGCTACAGCAATGGAGGTTGGTCCATTAGGGCGAATGGGGTGCCACCAAAAATCTGCTTTATATTTTGTTAACGTGCCTATATTTTGGCCATCCATCCATCCATCTATTTCTCACCAGTGATATAGAGGATAAGTGCTGAATTTAGATTCTGGGAAGCAGCTGCCTGGGCTTGTCCTGAGAGACATACAGGGTTGGCCTAGAAATATTTTGCTTCCTGAGACAAAAGACAGAATGTCTCTCCTTGCTTACTTACATATTTATTTATTTGGTATCGCACCTTTCCTCCTTGAAGTCCAAGGTCATGTACATGGTTCTCCTCACTTAATCTTTGCAACAACTCCGCAAGGTAGATTAAGCTGGGAGAGAGTGTGTCCCCTGCCCCAGGGTCACCCAGAGAACTTCAAGCCCTGGTCTCCCAGTCTGATACTCTAACCACTATACAGCACTGACTCTCCAGTTTGTGTATAGAAGTTGACAGGACTGGCAGTTGCATTGTTCACCAGCACTGGTTGTTGGGTTGGCTGGGGGCTAGGACGACCCCTAGGCAAATGACAGGAACGTTTCCAGCCTGTCCCTCCCACTGGCATGCAGCTCTAGGGAGTTCCGACAGCCTTCCCTGACGATTTATAGTGACTCATGCCTTGGAGACACTGAGGACACATCCAGAGTCCAGCAGAGATAAAACACAGTCAGAGATAGGCTGCAGTTGTAAGCACTAAGCTATGTTTATTAAGCAAAGGTCAAGGGACCCCTGACCATTAGGTCCAGTGGTGGCCGAATCTGGAGTTGCGGCGCTCATCTCACTTTATTGGCCAAGGGAGCCGACCTACAAGCTTCCATGTCATGTGGCCAGTATGACTAAGCCGCTTCTGGCAAACCAGAGCAGCGCATGGAAATGCCGTTTACCTTCCCGCTGGAGCAGTACCTATTTATCTACTTGCACTTTGACGTGCTTTTGAACTGCTAGGTTGGCAGGAGCAGGAACTGAGCGATGGGGAGCTCACCCCATCACGGGGATTCGAACCGCCAACCTTCTGATCCACAAGTCCTAGGCTCTATGGTTTAACCCACAGTGCCACCCGCGTCCCTTATTAAACATAAAGCAGAACAAAAGAAAACATGTCTCCTCTCTTGTCTTCCTCAGAGAGAAGTCAGAACTGAAAGCAAAAACAAACGGAAACAGAGTACAGTAAACATCCGCTCCTGTGATTCCAACAGTCGGTGCTGGAATGCATAAAACAGACATGATATCTGCATGGTGAGAGGAATAGAAACCCAACACGGGTGATGGGACAACAACCTGAGAGTAGCAGGCTAGCTTAGAGGGCACAGGTAAAAAAGGTAAAAAGGTAAAGGACCCCTGGACGGTTAAGTCCACTCAAAGGCAACTATGAGGTTGTGGTGCTCATCTTGCTTTCAGGCCAAGGGAGCCGGCATTTGTCCACAGACAGCTTTCCGGGTCATGTGGCCAGCATGACTAAACCGCTTCTGGTGCAACAGAATACTATGATGGAAGCCAGAGTGCACAGAAATGCCTTTTACCTTCACCCTGTCTCGGGGATTTGAACCACCAACTTTTTGATCGGCAAACGCAAGAGGCTCAGTGGTTTAGACTACAGCACCACCCACGTCCCGGGGGGGGGGGGGGAGCACAGGCCAGGTTGCATGGCACACAAACTTTTGCGCCCTGCCTCTAGCATCTGCCTCATTTAGTCTAGTGGTACGACTTGCCCTGCTCACTAGATAGGCACACTAATGGTGCAGTATAATTAACAAAAACCACAGTAGCACACCACACAGAGAAATGAAAACAAGGGTCTGCTCTGCCACAAGAGAGGACACTCCTTCCAGACAGCAAGCATCAATGAGTGCACTGGTGTTGCCTTCTTACAGATCAATATTCTTTTGTCTCAAGCTTCAGTTATTTCAGGAAATAAACTGGCCAGTCATTACCATTCAGCGATGTTTGTATAGCATTGCTCCTCGTGTTGATTTTGTTTTGCTGCTACCCCAAGATCATTTTGAGATTTCATCATGGCAGTCATCCATGCCTGTCCTATTTGTGGGCAGAATCAGGGCAGGATGGATTTTTGACATGTTCCATAATAGAATTATTTTGCACATCTAGTCTGTTTTGTTCCTGAGCCAGCTTTGGTTATGAGAAACAGCAGTTCAGAGCAGAGGTGTATAAATGAGTTTGCTTTTTGTCATTGCTGTTTCTTAATGCGTTCCTGACACCATCTCCACCGTGTGCAACATTTGCGATGGTAGAAGAAAATGCATAAATTGTGCTATAAGTTTTATATGCCTTTTAAAGAAAAGGCATTCCTGCAGCTGAGATTACTTTGCTTTTGTGGCCCTTTTAAAGCCAATTAATTTATTCATAACTGCACCTTTTATAGCATAATAGGAAATGTGGTTTGAGCCACAATTTCCCAGAATTGTTTTCTCACTGACACATCTGCTATCCTTATGCCACTCAAGGGATATTGTATAGATTTGCTTGTCTTTTCATTAATAAATCTTCTCGTGCAAATGCTGAAGACACATCTCTTTCTCTTGACCTTTGATGCCTGATATGTGTGTTTTCAAGAACCACCCTATTCCTTCAACTGTAATTGGTTTTAACTGTTTTTAATACTTAATTATAAATGGTTGTAACCTGTCCTGGGATCTGCTGATGAAGAGCAGGTAATAAATTTAATAATATTACTAATAATACTAATCATTATTACCCTACATGGTTATTTTGTTTTGATACTACCATGAGATCATATTGATATTTAATTGTGATGGATAGAACATGGTGCTTTGAGCTGCATACTTGAGTCTGTACTGGATTTATGGCTGGCGATTTCATTGTGTATGTTTCATGTTGGTGAATGTCCTCTTTTTTATTTTGCTCAGAACAAACTTGAGTCTTCCAGAGGACATCTTAATGTGGGAACCAGCACTATTAACCCTTGTCATTTGAGTGTGCTTTCAAATGATACATTCATTTGAAAAATAGATGCTGGAAGAAAAAGCAACCATCTCTTGATGTTAACCAGGCCTCAGTGTAGTTTGGAGACACAAGGGTTGTACTTAGGAGGACCGCTGAGTTCAAATCCTTCCTCTGCCAAATCAATTTTCAGTACTGCACTGGTGATGTCACTGAGGTTCCAAATATGAATCTGTGTATGACTTGTTTGGAACTGAGCTTCATTTTCATGAAAATTGATTGTCTGGCTTGGAATGCAAAATAAGCTCTTGCACATGTGTGATAAGTGCTCATGCTGACCAGATTGTTTTCTAGGCAGATGAGCACAGGTTCTTTCACATTAGATCCTTATTATTTTCTTTTTAGACCCCAATTGTCCAGGAAACTCTTTCCCTACAAGAGACAGAGATTGTTGGTAGCTTTCATGTCTTTAAAAGAGGACTGGAAAAATTCACGGAGGATAAGGCTATCATTCGTTACTAACTGTGATCGATATGTTCCACCTCCAGTGTTGGAGGCTACATGAAGGAGCATCTCTACCCACATCATTCAGCCCAGACACTGAAGTCCAGCTCCAAGGGCCTTCTGGCAGTTCCCTCACTGCGAGAAGTGAGGTTACAGGGAAGCTTCTTGGTAGTGGTGCCCACCCTGTGGAATGTCCTCCCATCAAATTTCAAGGAAATAAACAACTATCTCACTTTTAGAAGACATCTGAAGGCAGCCCTGTTTAGGGAAGTTTTTAATGTTTGATGTTTTATCGTATTTTTAATATTCTGTTAGGAGCCGCCCTGAGTGGCTGGGGAAACCCAGCCAATGGGTGAGGTATAAATTATTATTATTATTATTATTATTATTATTATTATTATTATTAATCTGAATATGACTTGCTGGGTGTCACAAGCGGGGAAAGTGAAGTTTACCTGCTTGTAAGCTTCCCATAGGCATCTGATTGGCCTCTGTGAAAGTGGGATGCTTGACTACTCTAATTCTGTTTGTATATATCAGATCTTCCATCACCACTCTCCCATTTTAGAAACATAACATGATGCTCTCCATACACAGGTGTTTACAGTCCTGACAGGGAACCACTGAATAATGACAAGGAGACACATCCTTTTAATCACTAATTAGATTAAATAAACACTTTCTCTAGCTAGCAGCTGGTAGTAGCTGGCAGAATTTAATAAGGCTGGGTGACAGAAAGAAAAGGCAAGTGTACTTGGCAAAGTGTTCTGTCAGCTGTAATGCTTCTATAATACACCCAGCCTAACTGAGAAAGAAATGTGAAGCAATAGGTCTTCTCAAAAAGAGAGATGCCAAGCATCCTTGTACCCATGACAACTACTTACACTGGAAGTGCTATACTGAAGCAGTGGCTTATAAGATCTGGACCCCAGAAGGTTGCCCACAAAATAATGTGGCTGAAAAAGTCATCACCCTGGCATAAGGAGATGAGTGGCTTATGCCAGAACACTAGAAAGAGCTGCTCTGCTAGGTCCAGGCACCACTGTGAGTGTTCCCTTCAGCATTCTGCTGCCAACATCCTCTATTTCTTCCTTCCCTCTGGATCATGTGATTGACTTCCTCCCTGCTCCCAGATCAACTGCATGCTCCTTATTGAAAAGACTTCTGTGGCCTTGCCTCCGTTATTTCTCCACTTTAATATCCCGTTATCTCTTTGCTCCTCCAGCTCCAGCACCTACAGCCATCCAAACATCTCCTGCTCCCTCAAAACACTCAACCCTTTATCTACTACTGAACAGAGTCCACTGGAAGAGGGGGTGAAGAAAAAGAGAATTCAAAGCTGGGGTTCAAGTTATGTCAGGCTCTTCTCTGGAACCCTCTGGAGTATACAGGTTCAGGAGCACAAATATAGTGAATGGCCAGCTAATTCACAATGTGTATACACCAAAAGGAAACAATGTGAAAATCCAATTCGAAACATACAAGAAAGGAATCCTAGAATATCAAATCACAGTGAGTCTATGAGCCCATCATGTTATGCAGATTAGCACCACAAAGACCACTTTTGGTGTGAAATTGAACAAAGTTATGATGCGGAAGAGAAATTTAAAAAGAAGCCTCCATTCAGTTGGTATACCTACAGTTCTGCGAGAAATTGTAGTCTTCATTTTTAAAGGGAAACATCTTATACATATGTCATTTTTAATCTACCCTTCTTTGAAGGAGCTCAGAACATGTGGCCCTCATATTAGCCTCATTTGAACGTGAGAAGGGCCTGCTGGAACAGGCCAATGACAGATCTAGCTCCGCATTCTCCCAGTGGCCAACCAATGCCTGTGGGAAATGCACAAGCAGAAACAGAGCATGAGATTCCCCCCCCCCGTGGTTTCCAGCAATTAGTGGATAGCAACCCTGTGAGATAGTTTTAAGCTTAGATTGACTGGTTCAAGTCCATCCATTGACTTTCACTGGTGGCTGAGACGGGATTGGAAGTCACATTTTCCGAAGCACAATTCAATGCTCCAGCCACTATATGCCAGTGAATTGTGAATACTAGGGTAATATGAATAAAGTAGCAAAGTTCAGAAGTGAAATGAAAATCCCTGGTAGCAGACTTTTTTTTCTAATTTTCTGGACATTTGGGAGACCTTTTTTTTTTTTTTTAAGTTCCATGTTGCCCTTTCACTCATTACTGTTCCTGCAGATCGAATTTGCATTTGCACTGTTATGATTTTAACCAAGTTGATGAAGTCGCCATGATGGAGGCCGGTATGTATAATGGAAGCCCATTTGCATTCTCATCTTGTATGTATGACAGCTGGAATCAAGGCGGGAATGTGATGATCCTAACCGAATCTGACAACACTTTCTCTTAGATGCCAATAACAATTTTTTTAACTCCAAGCACCTTTTTCACCCGCTCAAATTTCCTCCTGTGTCAGTGTAGAAGAGCCAATGCATTTACATAACGAGTTGGAGAAGAGGGGTCAAAGTCATTAAGATTTCAGCAAACACGTTTGAAAGGAGGAAAATTGAAATCAATTTAGAGGAAGACTTTCAGAGATCTGGTTTTTAAGGGCCGGCCCTTTTTTCTTTTTAATTCTCCACTCATTGTAGGCCCTTTAGACATTCTCCATACATACATTAAAGACATGATGACGGCAGGAACCACTTTAGACACTCATCATTACTTATGTAGCTAGTGTTCTACAAAGAGCACATATACATGTAAAGCTTGCGGACCAGCTATGTACATATAGCCAATGCATTGGCTATATGTACCAGTGAAGGCCGGTCCATTAATGAAAGTGGGGCACTGCCCCACCAACCTCAGCCTTCCCTCAGCCAGCCCCCACCTCATGTCTTCTTACTTGCATCTAGCACAGGTGGTGATGCTTACACAATGATACTGGACTCAGCTATACAGCTGCAACTCAAACACTTTAAATGTGTTGTACAGTGCAATATACAAATGTGACACCAGATGACGACAGTGAGATATGCAAAATTCATTGTATTTTTCAAAACATTTTTTTAAAAAGCATTTCCACAGCATTTTTTATATGTGCGCCGATTCCACCACTGTCTCTGTTAGCTTCCTCCTCTGAAGTCTCAGTGTTGCCTTCTTAGATAACAACAGGAAGGAGGTAGGGGCAAAATGATAATTGGTTAGCTCGGCCAGTCACTGGCTCTTGCATTGTCTTTCCATGGGTCTAGCTGCACTACTGTTGGTTCTACCAACATCAATAGGCACATACCACCACTGCTGCTCACAGAAAGGGAAATTTGAAGCAAGGTGTTTGAAAGCATTTGAAGGCATGGGAGTTCAAGACTTCGTTTCAATTTTATTCGTAAAAATGGGAGGATCACAAGCTCTTCTGAAAGTTTATATATCCATGAAAGCTACAACCATTAAAAAAAAACACACACAAAGGACTCAGCTACATTAGTAAAGAAACGACAATTTGAATGCACTATAAGCATGCAACACCAGCTGGAGAAAGAGAGCAGGAAATTTTTATACGTGTTTTTCCATAGGGTGTTTTTGTTTGTTTGTTTGTCATAATGATCTAATTTCTGATTTATTTATAGCAGGTTTTTTCCTGTGTGTAGATCCACTCAAAGTCTAGTTTCTCAACTTCTCTTTAATGGTGAAAATCTGTCTGGGCTGCAGTAATTTGGAGTGGAGAGTTAGGGTGATTTCCCAGGGTGGCAAAAAGATCAGTTGAGCAATAGGTCAGGGAAATACAGAGGTGCCACACATACCAGATGTCTCTCTGCTATTAAACCGAGGGTGGGGAAACTGCTTTCCACCCAAGGGGCACATTCCCTTGTGGAAAACCTTCTGAGAATCACATGCCAGTGGTGGTGAATGGGGTCAGAGACAAAAATGGACAGGGAAAGAGATGCAGCTCTTACCTTTGCACAGGAGGTGCCATCAAACAGAGAACTATCATCCGGCAGTCCTTCCAGCAGACACCTGTCCTCTGTAAAGTAGGACACTAATAAATAAAGAACCCCATATTGTCATTAGATCCTATAAAAGTGATTGCCCAGGTGTTTGTGCTCAGGATAGCTGAAGGTAGTTACACTTTACTTTGGAGCTGACCTTTCAAGCATCTTGGGGAAAACAGCAATTTTTTTATCATCAAGTATGAACATCACAGCAGTAGGGAACAGATTGGGCAATAATTTGTTCTGGTAGTGCAGAAAAGCTGTCTAGGGAAAAAGCTCTTGAAACCGTTCTTGAGTTTTTCTCTGGAACGGGTGTTTGTATAACACTTCAGATGCCTCACTTCCACACATCTCCAGGCCTGGGTGGGGCACCGGCAAACATACCTGTGTGCCTTTTTGAAATCAACGTGAATCAGATTCTGGGGGTTTCCTTTTTGTGGACTTCATATTTCAGTGAAAGCCATGTTGCACTAGCTCCCTCTGGCAGGCGACAGAAGGGAAACACCATTTTAAGCACCACCAGTTTGACAGGCCTTGTTTTCCCCAGCCTCCTGTGCTAACGAATCCTGCCTGCCCTTCTCTGATTAAAGCTAGTGATAAATTCACAGTGATAATGAAAAGTTCATGGTGAGCTGATGATAGGTTCACAAATGAGAAACTGTTTTGCAAGTAGGCCCCAGACGCTTTGGGCTGTCTCCGCACTAATTTGTAAGAAGTTGCCTTTAACAATTTATTAACTCTTCAATGTAATTCAGGGAGAACCCACCTGAAGAATAAGCTCTGATGGGCAAATTGATTTTTGTTTTTCTCACTCATTTTAAAATGCCATGAAATTAGAGAAGCACAACAGGGAATAAAACATCTGGAAAGCCTTCTATGTGCTACATTTTTTATATCTGGGAGTTTGATACAACTCACCCCTTCCACTGAAACTTAACGAAAGGATACCTTGATACACAATGCCGCAAAACCAAATGCATGCTGTATTTGAACATGACAGCTTCCTTTGCATTCTTAGTGAAGATGATCCAGGTGTTCCCTTCATCATTCTGTTACGCATGCTCAGGCTGGCTTTGAGCACAGCCGTCCATTTATAGGAGGGCTACTGAGAAGAATGTGAGAGAGGAAGAGGTGAGTTGCCCAACTTAGTACTGCTGGGCACAATCCTATATTAATATTTCACTTTCCGTATCTCCTTCCCTGGTAAAAAAAGAAGAAGCAAAACTCTCAGATTATTCAGCATGCAAGAATCCTTGATGCCATGAGGCATTTAGTGTAAAGCTCTTAACTCTCTCTGTCTCTCTGTGTGTGCTTCACACCAGGTAAGGAGGTAAGGTTTCCCACTGCCTTCATGTTGAATTGAAAAACTGTTAGTGATGGAAGGATGATTATCAAGTATCTGTAAACAAGCCCTGCTGGTTTGGTGCCGACCTACAGAGGTGATGTCACCACTTCTCTGTGGCTAAAGCTGTGGTGTTACGGGATGCGCTCATTAATTACGGACAGGTGTGTTGTGCTGGGAAATGTGCACCTGCCAGAATGTGACAACAGCCACCACATGCGCAGACACACATACATGCACACACACATGCACACACACAGAGAGAGAGAGAGACAGAGAGAGAATAAAACTGCGATGGGCACCTGCATTTTGTAATGACTGCCAAGTCCCCCATGGCAAGGAAAAGAATAAGAATAAGGGAGTCAACCCTACAAAAAGACAGAGAAAATCCTGAATTTAGAGATAAGAACTTGTTGGATAAATATTTGGACTTGGAATACAAGGAGGGGAGGTGAGGGGAAGTTGCGGAAAGAAGTTATTGAAAATGGGACTGTAAAGAATGAATTCCCCCCCTTTTTTTTTGCTTTTTGTTTTTTGTATTACTTGAAATTCTAATAAATATTACTTTAAAAAAAAAAATCCTGAATCAGCTAAAATGAAACTACTTCAAATGCCACATTCACACCGTACATTAAGAGCGCTCTGGTGCCACTTTAAACCACCATGGCTCCCTCGAAATTATTGTGGGAGCCATACAGTACAATCTCATCTTATGCACATTTAACTGTTGTGATTTCAGCCATAAAGTTGAAGGCTGGCGAGTTAAATGCAAGAAAGGCAGAGCGCTTTAAAGCTCCTTTTGCAACAGGTTTTCCCAGCATGAAAGTAACTTTTAAGCTTTTTGCCTTGCTTGGCTGTCAGCAAGCCATCTCTATTCCCATGAAACCTTGGGGGGCTCTCCAAGTTCCCTAGCCTTTCGGAGCCAGTGTGCCGAGTGGGTCTTGCTAAAAGGATGCATTTGACACTGAGTAGCCATGGGTGTGTTAACATTTGTTGTTGTTGTTTAGTCGTTTAATCATGTCCGACTTTTTGTGACCCCCTGGACCAGAGCACACCAGGCACTCCTGTCTTCCACTGCCTCCCACAGTTTGGTCAAACTCATGTTAGTAGCTAACATTTGTTACATTTGTATAATATATGAAACATTAATTTCCCTTTTGTTGGCTGTCCAGAATGTGAGCAACATTATCATTAATACTGTAGTAGGGGATCTTTACAGAAACACAGTGTGCCTCATCAATATGATGGGCATCCACAATTTATTCGTGGTTCATGTTTTTGTATACACCACTTAGTCCTAATGCAAACAGTCCACATGAATCTCCCTGTTGAGCAACTCTGCAAATTCCTACTTTGGACATTGATACCCATGAATACTGGAAGCCTGCATGACTCACCATGCTCATTGTATTCATGCATATCACGAATGTGCAAAGTTACTCTATAGCTTAATTTTAAAATCTGTTGATGCTCTGAGCCTAATTATGGGTCAGCAAATCCCACTGTGCTCTGCAGGGCTTACTTCTGAATAAACATACAGTGGTACCTCAGGTTACATACGCTTCAGGTTACAGACTCCGCTAACCCAGAAATAGTACCTCGGGTTAAGAAATTTGCTTCAGGATGAGAACAGAAATCGTGCTCCGGCGGCGTGGCGGCAGCAGGAGGCCCCATTAGCTAAAGTAGTGCTTCAGGTTAAGAACAGTTTCAGGTTAAGAACGGACCTCCGGAACAAATTAACCCGAGGTACCACTGTACTTAAGATTAGGCTGTAAATGTGCAGTTGTGTTTTTGTAGGTAAGGCCAGTCTTCCTTCCTTCCTTCCTTCCCTCCTTCCTTCCTTCCTTCCTTCCTTCCTTCCTTTCACAGGAGCTACTTGCGAAGTGGTGCCATGAGAGTTTTTCAGGGTGGTGTCAAGGTCAGGGCTGCAAAGCCACACTAAGTGGAGCACTCAATTGACTCTGCTCCTGCACTCACACAGACCTGAACTTGCTCCCACCCTGCCCCACACCTGCAGCACCCCAGTGAGCTAGTGGGCAGATCTGCACTATACATTTAAAGCACATCAAATGCACATGACTTCCCCTGTAATTCCCCTTCTCCCAAAGCTACCATTCCCCTTGACAAACCTACAGTTCCCAGTATTGTTTGGTGGAAGCCATGTGCGTTGGGTGTGCTTCAAATGGGTGGCTATGCGCAATGACACTTCATCCTTTTAGCTATGCCACCTCTGCTGTTTGCATGACAGAAGCGCCTGAGAAAAATGTCACATCAGCATTTCGTCTTGAAACATTTGAATGGTAATTCTCTCCAGTGGCAGTGATTGATGGGCTGGGGCAGGTAGTAGTAAATGGGCACCACTGCTGGATGTCAGCCAAGAGGCAGAAATCTACCTGGCCTTAAATTCCCAGGGGGGATTGCATGCTAACGGGATATAAGAGGAGCCTAGTTGCTTCTGCGCAACTGTTGAATTACCAGCAGTGCTCAGCACATGCCAGTCACACTGGATGCAGGCTGCCTCTCCAACAGCCATGTGCCTGCATGCAGTGGCATAGCAAGGTCAGGTGGTACCCAGTACAAAAATATTTTTGTCACCCCTCACTGCAATTTTGGGGAACATAGCCCAGAGTTGTTGAGCTTTTTGGGGGGAGGGCCCCTCAAAGTTTTGTTGAGCTTTTTTTTAGGGAAGGTTGGGCACGAAACAGATACGCCTGCCGATTGCACTGTGTCAGCACCACCAGCCGGGGGTGCCAGTGCTGCCCACTGATCGTGAAAATCTGACTGCAGATCGTATAATAATGCCTGCCGGGGATGCAAGCGCCACCCACCAGGGGTTGTGAACACCACTCACCGGAGAGTGCCAGGCTGACCGACAGGCATATTTGTGAAATCAGCAGGCGGATTTTCACAATGACAATCGCACCAATTGTGAAAAACGGCCTGCCGGGGGGTACGAGTGCCACACCGATCCACCCGGGGGGATTTTGTCACACCCTGTAGGCATGACATCCGGGGCAGACCACACCCCCAGCACCCACTTGCAATGCCCCTGCCTGCATGATGTGCTCCTGCATCTGCTACAGGCAGTGGCGTAGCGTGGGTTGTCAGCACCCGGGGCAAGGCAAGTAATTTGCACCCCCTAACCCATGGATTTGCGCCCCCTAACCCTAACCCCCAGGTGTTGCGCCCAGTGCGGCCGGCCCCCCTGCACCCCCCATGCTACGCCACTGGCTACAGGTATGGAAAGCTGCCAGTGGCAATGACCAGTTACTACCACCTTCCTCACTGGACTACTTAGTCTTAGCCATGAGCTGAGCTAAAATTACTGGAGTGAAGAACCAGTGGTATCCAGATGTTTGCTATAGACTCCAACTCCCATCGTCCCTGACCATTGGCCATGCTGGCTGGGGCTGATAGGAATTGGAGTTCAACATCGTATGAAGGTTCAAGCAGCTATGCTATACCGGCTTTTGGACTTGCACAACACCAGTGAAATGTACACAATCATGCAAGATGGGGCAGTTTCAAAATCTACCCTTTC
Organism: Podarcis liolepis; assembly: GCF_965112155.1. Lineage (NCBI taxonomy): Eukaryota > Metazoa > Chordata > Lepidosauria > Squamata > Lacertidae > Podarcis > Podarcis liolepis. The sequence goes on from NC_139563.1 coordinate 31,601,906, forward strand.
AGGGTTGTGTTTTTTTTTATAAAAAAAAATAGTTTTCAGGGTTGTAGATTGTGTTTGTTTTCCGAGTAGCCCAGAGAATGTCCTCTATGAGGTGGCTGTATACATTCAGTTAACAAAATGGATACTGATAAATAGGTGTGCTGGCTCTAGAATCTCCCTGGTGTGTTTTTTAAAAAGGATATATATAGATATGGATAAGCCAGAAACATTTATGTAACAGCAACAAAAGAATACTGACACGCTAACATTCCAGCAACAATGCAAGTTTTAGATGAAAACAAAATTGTCTGGGATTACCTCCTAAAGCTTTGGTTACATAAAAAGCAGAAGAACAACAGGAAATCAAAGGCGAATGAGGTTTCGTTACATAAAGTAATATACAAAGTTGTACTCGGCGAGTAATCTTCCTGTCTTGTGCTGTGCAAAGGATGTCTGCAGGTCTTTCAGTCACAGCCTTCACAGTAATGCCCCTTATTCTGAAATGCAACAAGCGAAAACTTCAACAAATTGGCACTGAAAAGGATTTTGAACGCAAATCACATTCAGAGTTGTGTTGCCTTGTTCTCAGGATACCATCTTTTTTGTTATTTGCTATTTATTGAGTTTTCTTTCATTATACAGTTACAAATTCACATCCATATTTTCACTTATATTTAATGTATAACAATCCATACCCTACTTACTTTTTCTTCCCCAGTGACTTCCCACCACCACACTGTAGCTTCTTATATTTACATTCCGTTTTCTATTGTGTTGTATATCTTGTTATCACCTTTGTTCCAAATAAATAGCTTGTCTATCTGAGTTTTTACTTTGCGAAGTTTAGTCAATACATACCAAGGGTTTGAATTTGGAGCAATGTTTTATCATATATTCTTCTACATTTCCCCATTCTTTTCTGTTTCTGGTTTGATTGTTTTCTAATTACCGCTGTCATTTTAGTCACTTCAACGTACTCGTGTAACTTGTTTTGCCAGTCCACCTTTGAGGGGACTATGTCCTGTTGAATGGTTTCTTTAAATGTAAAGGTTCATCATTGTTCTACTCCATGTGTATATCTTTAAGGGGCCGGAGCAAGGGCCAGAGCAAGATAACGAGACCCAGCTTTACAGCTGTGAACCATAGCAGGTGCTGCTGAGTTGTATTTGATTAAGGTGTGTCAGCATCTGGGTGTAGTATATAAGGAGCAGCACCTAGCTCTCCCATTACCCTGGGGGATGGGTTGGTGGTTGGGTCATGTTTGTTTGTTAATATATTTAGTGTAAATGGAGTTTTTGTTTTTCTTATTAAAACCTTCTTTAAGTTATTTTTGAGTCCCTTCTTTTTAATGCATGGTCTCCCCAGCAAGCTCTCTGCAGCGTCACTATACTGCAAAAAGCCAATTCCTGGCAATTATCATTCTGGCAGCAGCTGTGGTGTAAAGTAACACCTTTTCCTTATCATTAGGAATACCAATTGACAAGATTCCTAATAAGAAAGTTTCTGGTTTTTTCTCAAATATGATCTTAAGCATCTTTTTGAGTTCGTCATATACGGCGTTCCAAAACTTTTTGATTTTCTCATATCGCCACCACATGTGAAACATTGTTCCTTCCCCTATGTTGCACCTCCAGCAAGTATTAGATTTTAATTTATAGATTTTAGGTAGCTTACTTGGGGTCATGTACCACCTATACACCATCTTCATTAGGGTTTCCCTTATTGTGTAGCAAGCTGTAAACCTTATATCCTTTCCCCACAATTTTTCCCATTCATCCATATGGATGGGGTGTCTGACCTCTTGAGCCTACTTGATCATCACCTCCTTTACCTCCTCATCCTTTAATTCCTATTCCAATAGCAAATTATATGTTTTTGATAATAATGGTAATGATAAGACCTATTCTAGTTTCTTATAATATATTGTTGTCAAACCATCTGGGCCTGGAGATTTTCCTGACTTACCGTATTTTTCGCCCCATAGGACGCACCGGCCCATAGGACGCATCAAGTTTTTTGGGGGGAAATAAAGAAAAAAAATTATTTCCCCCCCAGGCGCTTGTGGGGCAGGCAGCGGGGAGAAGTGCTCTTCTCCCCCCCGCCCGCCTTGCGATCAGGTCCGGGGACAGCAGGGAGACGCAGCGCGTCTCCCTGCTGTCCCCGGAGTGGTGGGGCAGGCAGCGGGGAGAAGCGCTCTTCTCCCCGCCGCCCGCCTTGCGATCAAGTCCGGGGACAGCAAGGAGATGCAGCGTGTCTCCCTGTTGTCCCCGGAGTGGTGGGGCAGGCAGCGGGGAGAAGCGCTCTTCTCCCCCCCGCCCGCCTTGCGATCAGGTCCGGGGACAGCAAGGAGATGCAGCACGTCTCTCTGCTGTCCCCGGAGTGGTGGGGCAGGCAGCGGGGAGAAGCGCTCTTCTCCCCCCCGCCCGCCTTGCGATCAGGTCCGGGGACAGCCAGCGGGGAGAAGCGCTCTTCTCCCCGCCGCCCGCCTTGCGATCAGGTCCGGGGACAGCCAGCGGGGAGAAGCGCTCTTCTCCCCGCCGCCCGCCTTGCGATCAGGTCCGGGGACAGCAGGGAGACGCAGCGCGTCTCCCTGCTGTCCCCGGAGTGGTGGGGCAGGCAGCGGGGAGAAGAGCCGTCAGCCTCTAAACCACTTCGGGAGACAGCGGGATGGCGGCGTTCCGCCTCCCTCTGTCCCCCCGACCTTGTGGGGCTGGCGCTGGGGCTCTTCTGAAGCCTGGAGAGCGAGAGGGGTCAGTGCGCACCAACCCCTCTAGCTCTCCAGGCTTCAGTGAAAGCCTGCATTCGCCCCATAAGACGCACCCACATTTCCCCTTCATTTTTGGAGGGGAAAAAGTGCGTCTTATAGGGCGAAAAATACGGTAGCTTTCATAATCGCTTACTGTAATACAGGCATAGGCAAGCTAAGCCCTCCAGATGTTTTGGGACTACAATTCCCATCATCCCTGACCACTGGTCCTGTTAGCTAGGGCTCATGGGAGTTGTAGGCCAAAAAAACATCTGGAGGGCCGAGTTTGCCTATGCCTGCTGTAATTCCATCATTGTTATGGGTGAATTAAGTTGTTCAATTTTCTAGTTTGTTACTTTCAGAATTTTCCTCTGATTAAGATATTTTGTTATTTCTTCTTTGTCTTCTGGTCTTCCCTGATATAAGTCTTTAAAGTATTTTGTGAAACTTTTAAATATTACTTTCCCTTCTTCTACAAGTTTCACAATTATTTTTCCTTTTGTTTTTTCTTTAAATGTCACACTAGCATTCTGCCTGGCTTATTCGTGAATTCAAAGCTCCTTTGCTTCAACCATTTTATTTTGTTCTCAATCTCATAATTTAGAAACATGGAAAGCTGGTTTTGTAATAATTTAATTTTTTGCTTAGCAGTCTCAGGATACCATCTCATTAGTCTTCTACATGCCTGCCTGCAGTACAAGGGAATGAAAAGGTTATCAGATCAGAAACAATCAAGACAAGATACAGACTGCAGAGGAAGCAAATGGAAATATTCTACACACATACATGGGCACACACTCATATGCACACACACTGTTAACATTTTCTCCCCTTTTAGGCATTTCCCTAGAGAAACTCTGTTTTCTATGGGTTCAAGCCACCTTATTTTGTGGTTGTAAGTTGTTTTAATTTGTTTTCAATGTTGTAACCTGCCCTGGGACCTTAGGGAGAAGGTAGTTAATAAGAATAAGAAAATGCTAGGAATTTGAGGGGCGTATGCTTGCCCTGTGGAAAGAGGCAAAATGAACTGAGCTCAGTTAAGGTCACATGGCCCTTTGAACATTGCCTCTACACTCCTATGGTTATTGTTTGTCCTGATTTCTCGGATGATCTGTGAAATTCTTAGGACACTACCTTCATGTTCTGAGTACAATTTGATTCCTGAATATAACCCCTCCTCAGACACGCCAATTTAACAGTTCAGAAAATATGTGACAGAAGAGTGAGCATCATTTTCCCATCACCATTTTTTCCTTTGCCTACAAACTCACGGAGTGCAATTGCCTCACTATAGCAAGAAGCCTGCTGCACTTCTTAAGCCTTCCTGTGTGTTTGAGAAAATGTTCCACCATTTTTTTTTTTTTAAAAAAGAAAAGTCACCATGCAGAAACCTAGGTTTCAGGGAGAAGGGCTTAGCCTAGTTATTTTCCTCTGACATGTTAATTTTCTTGGTGCAAGGAATATATACAAGTCTCCACCTGCAGTTTGAAGTGGCATAGCTTACATCATGGACGGGAATCCCTTCAGAGGTTCTTGAGCTACAGTACCTATAATCTCTTACCATTGATCACGGTGGCTTGAGATGGCGGTAGTTGGAGTCCAACAGCAACGGAGGACCACAGGTTCCTATCTCTGACTTCACTAAGGTGGTCTTGCGGGGAATAACTCTCTATCTAAAGGTGTCCTCTATCTAAAGGGATGTCTGGTTCAAGTCTGGTTTAAAGACAAAGAACCGAAAGAAGGACGAACAGAAGGCCTTGAAGTTGCCCATCAACAGTGAGTGCTAGGAGAGCAGGCTGAGCAGCAGCCACAAAGTGGGCCACACTTTTGTTTCCCACTGTGGCGAGATGTATTGTAGCTCTATTCAAATTGCAGGAATTATTTCTAAATCTGCACCTATACATATATATTAGCCTAGGCAAATGATATGAAAATCGGCACCCTATTTCATCCTCTTGTTTTGGCAATGTCCTTTCCCTTTTAGGGTGATACCTAGACAGAAGCTCTGAAAAAAGTAAAAACTTCCATGGAATGTGCAGTTTGGAAGAGATGTAGCCAAGCAGCACACAAGACATTTGACATTATGTTATCATCTACAGATGCAAACAGAATGCGGACACAGCACCAAGGTGCTTTGTGCAAATGTGGCCCTGGTAGGGAACAATAGAAAAGAGACAAAAAAGAGACAGTGCTAATCTGTGCTCAGCTCTTAGTGAAGTATATACTTTGGAAAGAGAACCTCCAAAGTACCTTAACCTATACAAATCATATCGATCCCCCCCCCCCCGTATTGCCGCTTCATTCTGGAGAGTTTAACTAGGTCAGCATCCAATTTATTTCCCTAACTTTCTCCAGCATCAAGCATTTTCTCCATAATGACTTGCACAGAGGTTCGAAATAACTTATCTTTCAGGTGAGGAAACTTAAGTAATAGGATTAGATTTTCGATCACATGTCCCTTTCTGGTGCCTCTTCAATAAAGGCCTCTTTCATTTGTTTAATTCAATGGCTACAAGTAACCAGGGATTCAGATTCTCAGATGTGCTTTTTTTGGTTCAAAAGCCTACATTGCTCAAGCAGGGAGGGGGATTAATTATCAATAGGTAGGCAGGAATATAATATGTAATCCCTAGAGGCTGGTGGTGAGATTCAGTGCATTTCAACAAATCAACACTTCCAAGAATTCATAGCAAGTGGGGCCTGGACGTGTAGGGAAATTTACATGTGACTGTATTTAATTGCACTTCAGAGGAGATTTGATCTACCCAGCGACAGATAATTCTGGTTTAAAGCCTTTCAAGATTGATTATTGAATTAGTTCACAAATGCATGAAATTTTACATAGTAGTTTAAAGCACTGAAGGGGTGGTTCTCACCAGAAATTCCCATAACCAACTGGGGCGCTTACATAGTAAAGTATGCCATTAGGCTGGAATGTTAAGACAAAAATCTCATCAATCATTCATCTGGATGAAGATCACAGCAATAGATCAGTTTGTACCATTCAGTACATTCTTTCCATCTTCAGAATTAACTTGCCCAAAGCCCTGAAGGATATCCTAGCGCTGGAATGGGCTGCACATGGGTTAATAACACCCCCTGAAATATTTCCGTGTGCACCACAAAGGTCTTAGCAGAATGTTGAGAATCTCAAGATTTATTATGTATAAATCCCCAGTCTTTACAGATGTCAGGATAGATAATGTGGTCTTTAACCCTGTATTTGAAAGGGAGATTGACGTTTCTTATCAAACTTGTATCTGGGCTGTATCCATTCAGGGAACATAGGAATCTGCTTTATACTGAGTCAGACCAGTGGCTCTCCAGAGTTTCTGGAAGTCTCAGGTTCAGTCTCCAGCCTCTCCAGATGTGGCTACAAATTACTCATGTCTGGCACCCAGAAGAACCATGGCTAGAAAGTGCAGCATGGACCATTGGCCTGACTTGATGAAATACAGCTTCCTTATCCTCTCTCACGCGCTCCTTCAATATGCATATAACATTGAACATTGTCATGGATGAATATGCATCAGTTTTTAAAAGTGTCCCACAAATTCAATAACTGGAGAAATAAAATGTGCCCCCCCCCCAAAAAAAAAAATTAATGCAAGCTTTTTATATCATTCAGATTGTCCCCCTAATGTATAATCTACTATGTGTATACAGTGGTACCTCTGGTTACAAACTTAATTCGTACTGGAGATCCGTTCTTAACCTGAAACTGTTCATAACCTGGGGTACAACTTTAGCTAATGGGGCCTCCCACTGCCGCCACACCTCTGATGCGCAATTTCTGTTCTCATCCTTGGGCAAAGTTCTTAACCCAAGGTACTACTTCCTGGTTAGCAGAGTCTGTAACCCGAAGTGTTTGTAACCCGAGGTGTTTGTAACCCGAGGTACCACTGCATTATGGAGAGCTGGTGGCATGAATTAGGGGTGTAGGAGGAAATGGATTTCTGGGAATTACCGTGCATACAGGTCCTGATCTGCACCTCCAAGGGTCAAGTATAGATCGGAACATAAGTACCCTTCAGGTTTTGCTCCTCTCCAACTGCAGTGCAGTTCTTTCCTCAAAAAAGTACCCAAATGCTACAAAAATGTTTATTTTATGATAAAATATGTTTAGAAATGCATGGACTGAAATAAACGATGTATTTAAACACATACGTAGTATTTAAATATACATTTAGTGATAAAGTAGTATTCTTGTGCTGACATATTAATGTACAAACAGCAAAGCACAGACTTATGAATGAACCAATGTAAAACTGACATATACCAGAAACAGGCTAATCTATCCATCCCTAATATAAATAAAAGAGCTTTCACTGAGCCCTGTTAATGAACTGCAATCTCCATAGAAACCCACGGCTGAGAGCTGTTGCCTTGCAATATGTGCACAAACTACCTTAGTTGAAATGCATCAAACTAATATTTTGAATTATGAATCACAATACATCTATGTCTCACATTCCTATATAATGTGTTTCTAGGTGACCTTGATCCCCACCCCCTTTTGTGTGTGAATTACTCTTACAACTAAGCAAGATGAAACGCTATCAGAAGAACTTGAAAAAGGAAATTATTATTTTTTGGCAAGGCCATCTTTTTAACGGCTGCTACTCTATCCAGCCATACAAAATTTTGTTTCTTCCACGCTCTTCTTAGCCCCTTTCCCAATTGCTTAGCTATGTTTAACCAACTCAGCAATTTTTAAAGAAATATTGATCCCTCAAAATTGTAACTGGATTTCCACGAATAAAACTATATTGCTAAGGAAGCATTTGTCCCTTTGAGTCACATTGGTAAACAAAATAGTTCAGCTATATTCTTATTTTCCTTCAATCCTGCCACTTAGTCATTTCCGTTAAACATTTTTGACACTTCAAGGATAAAGCCTAACAATAAAAAGCACCAACGGTGATTTTGTGGTGCAGATGGTCCAGCTTTCAGTTTCTGGCATCCCTGTGCTCCCGCAGGAAGCAAGCCCTTCTTCAGATGTGGATGCTCTGAACTCTCTCCACAGTAGGCTCAGGTGTAAATATGTGCAAGTAGACCATAGTTCATAAAGACACTGCAGTCTCCACTGTGCCTGATTTCTGAAGGTAGCACAAAGCCTGGTTGAGTGTCAAGACCCCTGGAGGCCAGTAATAAATTTTAAGCTGATGTAGAAACACAGAGAGCTGAACTTAAGAGTGGGAAAACGAGGAGAAAACAAAACAAAAAAAACAGATTTGCCCTAGTACTGATTCACCTGCTGAAGGCAAATGGTCTACTGTGGCTGGCAGCAGTTGTCCAAACTCTAAGGAAAAGGGAAGTCTTTCTTATTATCTTATAACTGACCATCATTTCACTTATGATATTCTGCCTGGGCATCATGTGCTTTTATTGGTGACCTTTTAAAAAGCATTCTGAAACACTTAAAACAATCTAAATATAGTAAAGGTAAAAGGACCCCTGACCATTAGGTCCAGTTGTGGCCGACTCTGGGGTTGCGCCGCTCATCTCGCTTTACTGGCCGAGGGAGCCGGCGTACAGCTTCCGGGTCACATGGCCAGCATGACTAAGCCGCTTCTGGTGAACCAGAACAGTGCACGGAAATGCCGTTTACCTTCCCGTCGGAGCGGTACCTATTTATCTACTTGCACTTTGACGTGCTTTCGAACTGCTAGGTGGGCAGGAGCAGGGACCAAGCAACAGGAGCTCACCCCGTCGTGGGGATTCAAACCGCCAACTTTCTGATCAGCAAGTCCTAGGCTCTGTGGTTTAACCCGCAGTACCACCCGCATCCCAATCTAAATATAATTACAGTTAAAATGTCTTTAAAATATATATAAAAACAACTCCACTTAAAAACATTATTTCATCCAGTGATCTCAGGGCTGCCAGGAGCATGTGTGCAGATGAACAAATATCAGACTTGATCCAACTGAAATTTGAGCACAGGGGGAAATGTGGTTTTCCCCACCTTCAAAAAATAAGCTAATGTTCTTACAGGAAAACAAGGTGTCATTGATGTTCAGTAGAGCTAACGGGGAGTGGGAGGAACCACACATTTCTGAATAACCGTATTCAGGAAACAAAAAATCATTTGAGAAGGACAAAGAAAAACAACTCTTCCCTTTCATCATTCAACAGCTGTTTTATTAGTACCAATTATTATTGTAGTTCAATCTAAGCTGACGGGGGGCGGAGAACTCTCTCAGTTCATGAGACTGGTGATTTGATTTTACAGCCATATTTCATACTGATCTCCTTTGCATCAGAGCATTACAATCCACATTCCTTGCTCAGTTCTCTTCCAACTTCATGCCACTGAACAGATGGGAGGCAGAAGAGGATGCGCAAAACTACTTTTTGCCGCATTTTCCATGTCATAAAATGGTCTTACATAAATGGTATGCCAGGAAAAGTGAAAGGTACCACTTTCTGTAAAGGTATCATACCTGCATGTGATTCCCCACACAGTGCAACAAATTCCAGCGTCCCCTGTGAAGCCGGCTTGAACCACTTTGGGAATTGAAGCTATGGGAGGCGAAGAGGGATCTCCTAACAATTCCCAGCACCCTTAGCAAACTACAGCTACCCAGGATTCTTGGGGGGAAGCTATAGCTATGCAAAGTCATTTCTTTAGTCAAAAAGCCTGTTTCTCTTTTAGTCGTCTGCCTCATCTCTGTACACCCCAATCTTTGGGCCTTGTGTGATTTTTTTCCTCCTTCTAAACTGACCTTGCATATCTCTCACAGAAGCTGTATTAGTTATTAGCATTCCATGACCAAACTTTCTGCTTTGAAAAAAGAATCTCTTGTGTCACTCGCAGAAGCAGTCTGTGTCATTGTGGTTAAAAGCGGTAGACTCATAATCTGGTGAACCGGGTTCGCGTCTCCGCTCCTCCACATGCAGCTGCTGGGTGACCTTGGGCCAGTCACACTTTTCTGAAGTCTCTCAGCCCCACTCACCTCACAGAGTGTTTGTTGTGGGGGAGGAAGGGAAAGGAGATTGTTAGCCGCTTTGAGACTCCTTAGGGTAGTGATAAGGCAGGATATCAAATCCAAACTCTTCTTCTTCTTCAACCAAGATTACTAGGGACATTCCAGTAAGTGACACAAGATGGCTAGTTTTAAGTTTGTTATATAAGAAATCAGCACCTGGCTATAGGAAGTGTGTTTCTTTATTTCACTTCTTTTTTTTAAATATTTTTATTACATTTTCAGATACACAGTCAGAAATATAAAAAACAGCAAAGAAGTAAAAGAAATAAAGAAAGAAAAAAGAAAAAATCCAACTATTTATTTCACTTCTGTCCAAAAGGTTCTGTCCCTTCCTATTTTATCCTCACAACAACCCTCTGAGGCAGGTTAGGCCAAGAGATAGTAATTGGCCCAAGCTCCCAGTGAATATTGATCTGTTTTTCCCCCTTGCGTGAGTACTATGTCACTTTTAATTCTCCCCCTTATTTCCCCTCCTTTGAACAGCAGCGAGGCAATTTAGACTATTCATATAATGGAGCTTAATATCAGTCGTGTTTTATTTTCCTTTAAGAAAGAACAGGCAGCTGGAAACTACAAAAATGTAACATTGAAATTGTGCTTTCGTGTCACAGACATGAGGACATTTTAAAAAAAACAAAAAAAACCCTCAAGCTGCCTGTATCCTTCTCCATCACCACTCTGGAAGAGACGGAGGAGGATTTGAGATTTATTGATTAAAAGAGAATACTGTGCCTTTAAAGCTTGTGTTGCTATGAAGGATGGTGAACATTTGTGAGTTCAAAAGCTCCAAGCAACTAATGTGCCAAAGCAGAGATTTTAACACCACATTAGAATGCAAAACCCACCCACATAACTGAATCCTTTTCACAGCATTCTCAAAATGGTTACAATTTAAGCACCGGCAGAGGCTGAAGGACATGCAGTTGCAGAAATGTGAAGTTATGCTCAGCCTCTATAGCCATCTGTCTGGCATGTTTTTGACTACAAGCAGGATATTCTCCAAGATCAAAATGCAAAAGGATTGATTTCCATGCTATTAAATCCCACAGCAATCCGTAAACTGAACTGAAATGTGCTTCCCTCCTTGTTAATCTCAGACTGATCCTGGATAGTTTCTGCAACTTCCAACAACAAGCAACATTATCCCTGTGCACTGTTGGTTTGTATTTAAAGGTGAAACTATCAAATTTGCACTGTCAGAAGCAACACGTGGACCAACACCAGTCAACCTTCAAAATTCACACTTCTCCAAATTTTGCAATATAGTAGGGTAAAGGTAATGGTAAGGTATGCACATAAATGCATCTATTTCTAAAAATAGCATATAGAAAATAGCATACCTATATATTCCCATGCACGTGACCCAGAGCTTCCTCTTTTGGCTTGTGCATTCGGAACACCCGCCCACCTCTCCCTACTTTTAGGGCATTGTGCGATTGACTATCTGTCATTGGGACAGGGGCACGGCAGGAACTTCCCCACTTGGCTGATTGGCTGTTGCCATTTGGGTTTTGCCTGCCGCGTAGCAAATTGTCACAACTTGTGACGTTGTGGATAGGCACTGGTTCAAGTGATAGGGATGGGAGAGCGGTCTTGCCATCCCTATGTGAAGGGTATTCCATTAAAGGAATCCAGGGACTCAGCTGGTTTGGTCAACCCCCGAGAGGAGGTTGTGCCCATGCCTGAGTCCAGGGGGGCATCTGGGTGGTGAACATTGTTCCCGGCTTTTCGCCTTCCCAGGTGTTCACCCTTGGCAGACCTATGCTGGTGCCCTGGGTCAGCGCTGCCTGCAAGGGTGCAGGGAGCTAGTTGAACCAGAGCCTATGCAACCACTCACCTTCTGTAATCAATAAAGTTGTGGCCTAAAGTCTGCCAAAAACCAAAACTAAAATTCGAGTCATGTGTGAATTTATTGGGGGGGGGGGTCTCTGGGTCTGAACATGCAAATGGAGAAAAGCAGAAATTGGCAAGATTTTCCCATCTATCCTAACTGGTTTGGTTAAAAATCCCTAGACATCTTTGCTCCCAGCCTCACATATCTGTGATTTCCAGGGCTCCTTTAGAAGACAGAACCAGTAATAAACCAGTTTAAGGCAGCAATCTTAGAAATGAAAGTAAATACCATTGAGTATAATGGGACTTACGTTCAAATAAGCTTGCCTAGGATTAGACTATAGTGTGAAAATGGCCCAAGAACATATTGATGACAACAGTTTCCTTTGGGCTTGGATGCAACTGATGTCCACCGCAAACCATATTTTTAACGAATGCCTGCAAAGTCAGGCCATTTTGTACTCTCATAAAACACACATAGTGTTGGCTCAGGTCTAGTTTGGAACTGGTCCATCATTTAACATGCAAGTACAGAAGGCCCGGTGGTAGCAACCGAGAAAAAATTACTTTGGTGGTTCCCTATGGTGAAAAACATACATCTTGCAAATACAATATTGCTAGTTCCACACCATATTATTAGAGTTAGGGCAGGAACGTTTCAACTGCTTTATCAAAGTAATTCCTACTAACTTATCATTCCCCTACATAATAGCCTTTGTTAATGCTCTTGCAATTAGTCTTTCCCTCTGAATATATACTGCCAATTTTAACTTCTCAGCAGATATAATTATACCACTCCTGGAAAAGGAGGAGGCTTTTTAGATTGCTCAAATTAAAATCATGCACAGAATGGAAGTATGAAACCACAACCGTATCTTTCTGGAGCTACAAAAAAGCCACGCTAAATCTAACAAAACCCATCTGTTCTTTTCAATCATTTCTTTTTAATTCAGTCATGCAGCTGCCATTAATATTTATCACCTATATGGCCATTCTAATATCGCCATGTCCTTTATGGCTTTTATTGCATTTCCCTCCATTACAGTCCCATGGGACAGCAACACACTAGCCCTCCTCAGCATCCTACATGAGGGGGGCAGTAACTACATGAGGGGGGCAGGCAGTGGAGCTGAGCATGTTAGCTCCTCTCCCTCCATCGCTGGATCAGCTGCCTTCTAACTGGAAGGTGATAGCATGCATTTCGTATCAAGTGGAGGCTCCATGTGGGATGCTGGGAAATCAGAGTTCCAAAATGAATTGTAGACCTCTGTGGATGCAAGAAGCCCTCTTGCTTCACACGGTTACTTGACACAAGTTAATACAGTGGACCCTCTGGTTACATACCGCTCTGGATATGTAACTTCCGTGTTACGAATGCACCAAACCTGTGTATATTTCCAGTTTTAGCTGCGCGCACATGCGCTGAAGTGCCCTGTGTGCCGTGTGCATGCGCAGAAGTGGTGCGGCAACTTCTCAGGTTGCGGACGGACATCTGGAATGAATTTAATACATATCCAGAGGGTCCACTGTAATAAGAATTTAATCATTTATAACCCGCCTATCTGGCTGGGTTGCCCCAGCCGCTCTGGTCAGCTTCCAACACATATCTGAACATAATAAAACATTTAAAAGTTCCCAATACAGGACTTCCTTCAGATGTCTTCTAAAAGTTGTGTAGTTTTTTATCTCCTTGACATCTGATGGGAGGGCGTTCCACAGGGAGGACGCCACTGCTGAGAAGGCCCTCTGCGTGGTTCCCTATAACTTCACTTCTTGCAGTGAAGGAACTGCCAGAAGGCCCTCAAAGTTAGGCCACATTCATACAATGCGAAGATACCATCATCATCAAGTTCTGGGCAGATGTGTTCTAGAAAGCCAAACAACTTATCTGAGTTGAAGTTTGAGTTACAGTACTGCTAACTAGGGAATATTCCCCAGTACTGTAACTCAAACTTCAACCCAGATAAGTTGTTGCAGCTCAATTGGTTGAGCATGAGACTCTCAATCTTGGGATTTATGGGTTTGTGTTCCATATTGTGCAAAAGATTCCTGCATTGCAGGGGATTGGACTAGATGAAACTTGTGGTCCCTTCCAACTCTATGATTCTATAATTTAGATCCCAGCCTTTCTCCAGTGAGCTTTGGGCAGTACCCATGGTTCTTTCCTGTCTCCTGCTTTGTTCCCACAAACAGCCCTAATATGTGAGGGATATTAGTCTGACAGACAGTGATAGACTCAAGGTCACCCAGGGAGTTTTTTGGCTGACTGGATCCGTCTGTCCCATCTTTGTCCAGCAGAGGGCAGGCAGAGGACCTTCTCGGTGGTGGTGCACGCCATGTGGAGTTGCCCTCCCCTTAGATGTCAAAGAAATAAACAACTACCTGATGTTTAGAAGACATCTGAAGGCAGCCCTGTTTAGGGAAGTTTTTAATGACTGATGTTTTAATGTATTTTTAATCTTTTGTTGGAAGCCACCCAGATTGGCTGGGGAAAGCCAGCCAGATGGGCAGGGTATAAATATTATTATTATTATTATTATTATTATTATTATTATTATTATTATTACTACTACTACTATTACTACCATCATTCTAACTACTACACCACACTGGCTCTTATGATCTCCTTTTGCAAGTGGCAGCTAAAAAGGCAGACTTAGATGGAGAGCTCTAGTTGCTCTCTTGGCTCCCCTTTGCTTTTTCCTGTTTCTTCTTCCAAACCTTAGCCCCACCCCTTCTTCCTTTTTTTGCAAGTCTGGTTCAGCAGCCGTTCAGTGTCAGATGAATTAACCTTGCCCCAGGAGCTGATTATGGTCAGTCCGACCGAGCCCACTAACTGTTATTTCCTAGTTTCCATTTATAAACATCATGAAGGACAGTGTTGTTTTCCTTCCCTGATTGTCTGCTGTGGGTTATTTTTCTCCTGCCCCTTTTATGAAACACTGTGTCAAGAAGACACAAAGGACCTATTTGAGAAAAAACGATGTGACTCATGTAATAGAATACCAGGCATCGGGGCATCACATTAAAGTGAGAAGCGTAAGGGAAGCAAGAAAGAAGCCCCAGGTAACTTTAAAAAATAATTACATTGTGCTTGTTCCAAGAGCGATAGTTAAACCTGTTGTTTGCTAGCAACTTGCTGCCACATCTGGAAATATCATGCACCAAGTCTTGCATTTAATGTTTGATGTTATTTATTTTGTGCCACATGGGTGAGATGCTCAGATTGTTTGTGCACCTATTTCCCAATGCTTTCATTTGGTGGCCGATCAATAATTTTCCTCAAAAATTGCACCTAATCACCCTCTTTAGAAACAGCGTCTCAGTTCATTATGTTAATCTCAGCATAATTTAATACAGAAAATGCCATTTACTCTGACATGATGTTCTGTGGAGATTTCAGACATAACGGAAGGGAACTGCAGTCTGAAGGCAGTTTATTTTACAAAAGTATAGGAGGGGGAAATGCATAGACATAAACACCGAAGTTCTGCACTGCGGTAGACCCTTGCCCCTTGCCTTTTCATTAACAGAAATGGCTTACAAACTTTTATGACAATGGCATTCAACACGCCAAGATTTATACAGCTTGTAAGGATAATTGCTTGAAACGTGGAAATAATAGGGCAGTTTTCTTACACCACCTTGTCATAGGAGGGGCAATTTTATCTGTAAGCCACCTTGAGTCCCTGTCTGGAAAAGAGATGGAGTACAGTTATACCTCATGTTACGTTTGCTTCATGCTACGTTTTTTCAGGTTGCGTCCCATGGCGACCCGGAAGTACCGGAAAGGGTTACTTCTGGGTTTCGCCACTCATGCATGCACAGTAGCGCTAAATCATGCTTCGTGCATGCGCACAAGCACCAAATTGCACCGCGCACCTGCACAGATATGGTGCTTCAGGTTGCGGGCTTTTCATGTTGTGAACGGGCCTCTGGAACGGATCCTGTTTGCAACCAGTTGTACCACTGTACAAATAAATATAATCACAACAGCAGCAGCAACAGGAAGAAAGGCCACTGGATCAAAAACCCTACTGATATGCCAACAGGCAGGAGATACTGGTGGGAGGGCATGGCATTTTACCATATTTTCTGCCTTCATGGCTGGTTTTGGGGTTGCCAGAGCTGGCGCATAGATGAGTTAGGATGAAGCAGCTGTCTCAGGCAGCATAAACACAAGAGGTGGCACCCCACTGCTGCTGCTGCTGCTGGAATGCCCCACTCTCACCCTTGTCGAATTCCTCACCTGTGCACTGTGGCGAGGAATTGCAGGGGCTTTCCCCCCTCAGGCATCAAAACACCACAGGCCACCCCTTGGGGTTGCAATGTGAGGGAAAATAGATATGCAAGCCTCAATGCTGTTGAGCTCACCCCTCCTCCATTCCCAGGGCATGTTGAGAGGGATGGAAATAAATCCGAAACATCCCTAATTGCTCCCCCATCATGTCCCTGTAACACCCACATTGGACAAAATCCTACAGCCCATGTGATGCCCTCCCAGGATCACAGGATTGGGCCCTTAGTTGCATTTGTTGTTTTCAAAGGAGGCAATTTTTAACAATTAAAAAGCACTGCATCTTTTTTAAAAAAATAAAATAAAAATGGATGTTTTAGCAGAAAGAAATTAAACTCTTCAACAAAAGCTATTATTAGCATGGTAAAATGAGCAAAGTTCTTTGATTATCTTGCAAATGGGGAGGGATTCTATGAAGATTTCAGCAAGTGCATTCAAGAACAGCACCTAGTCTTCTCAAAGGCAATTATTTCTATTAATGCACAAGGACACTTTTCCATTTTAATCCCAGCAATTAATGAACTATACCAAAAGCAGCACTTTAATCATTATTAGTGATGGAAGAATATAATCTAATAATTAATCATGTTTTCAGATTTAGTAGGGCCTGATGGAACAAATGGGGATGTTGGAGTTTAAGGCTGCCATGTTTTCCCCATCATTAATACTAAGCTTGCAATCCTGCACACATTTACTTGGGAGTAAATCTCCCCCCCCATCCTAATATATATGTTTGAGGTCATAATTTCTCCCTTCGTTTACACATCTGCTTATTAGTTGCATTTCTACTTCAAAATACATGCACCTCTCAAAAATCAAGAAAGTTTGAAAACATAGTTCATCCCATTGAAGCCAGCTCTACATGTGACTGGAGCAAGCAGGACGAACCGTTCCATATTACATTTCTATAGAGTTTAATTTGGTCTCCATCACAAATGCATTCTTTCCATCCAAAATATACTAAGGCTATACTATTGTAACACATTATTTGTTTAAAAAGGTAAAGGAGCCCTGAATGGTTAAGTCGTCAAAGGTGTCCAGTCAAAGGTGGGGTGCATCGCTCATCTGTGCAAGAATCATCAATTTGGTTTGGACCTAATTCAGCAATTCACATTTGGGTCTCAATTAGGTTCAGATCAATTTGGACACAAAATCCAAATCAAGTTTCAGATATCAGAATATTTGGGATTCCCACACACTTGCATTGGAAACCGACATGGCTATAGTGTATTGGGTTCCAACCCCTCCCCCAAATAGGTTCATTAAATTTGAAAACATGGTAATTCCTCAGTGATGTAAGCATACCAATTTGTAGACAGGTATGACCATGTTTTGTTTTGTTTTTGGTGCTAGCCACCTTTAAAATTTGTTGCTGTTTTTCAATAATTTTTTAAAAAGCAAAATGGCCGTGATTTTCTTGCTTTCTCACATCAAAAGGTTCTTTTTCACACTGTGTTCTATGCCACAAACTATTAAGAAATCTATAGCAGCTGCAAGGAAAATACAAAAAGAAAAAGAAAAGAAATAGCACTCCACTCTTAATCATAAGAATCATCACGGTGAAGAAGCAGGGTATGAACTGGAATGTTTCTCTTTTAAAAAAAGAAAAGAAATAAGAACATACTTCTGCTAGTAACTTTAAAAAAAGAAGAGATTGGTGTGCTTTAAAACCAGCAAGGGGTTGGGAAGGAAAATATATTTCAGGCTTTGGTTCCCATCAAGAATAATTTCAATGATAGAAATGTATTTTTCCTAATTCCGTTCATTCTATTTTTACAAACTAGTGCCCATATGGATTTGAACACTGCTAGTGGATGTGTGCTGCTTCTCAACACGTCCCTTCCTTTTCTAAAACCTCTTTCCCTTCTATGAATACATACAAAGAGGGATGCTAAAATTACTGCATAATGTGCTCATGGGGTGGAACCAATAAGTGATGCTGTTCAAGCATGCAATCAAGTTTATTATGCGTACACACACAATACCCTTGACAAAAGATGCGCTGAGTAAGTAAGTAAACTCGGAGGGATCCATTTGGCGCTGTGGATTTTTTGCATTTACATCATGTGTGTGTGAGCATGCGTGCGTCTGTAAGTGTGTGCTTTATTTAAACTCTCTTTTGAAACCCTCCTAGAGAAGCCCGCTGTGCTGTTTGACTGGCTAAGTAATTTCTGTTCCCGTATCACACAGTGTAATGACATTTTGGAGCCAATCAGAACAGCAACCGGGTGCTAGTCTGCTACCTCTTGTAGCCTCGCAAAATGTCATTTGCATCCTGCTGGGGGGCTTTTATGAAGAACAACAACAAGAAAAATGAGACATTCAAATGGCTTGTGCTTGTACGGTCTTCTGACTGAACGCTGTCGTAAGTTTAAAATTCAGAAGAAGTGTGCGTGGCAAGTACACGTTTAAAGACAAGACTCTCAGCCGTGGTTTCTAGCAGCTGATGATGCGACCCATTTGAAGCAACAGGGGTTGAAAAAATAAGCATTGTGCTATCTTCCACATACTGTTTTCCCCGTGGTCTTATTTTGATGTTTCGTTTATTTGCTCTGGTCAAGTGATTCCTTGTAGGCACTGGAATCTCTGTTTAAAGTGGCATTGTGGCACTTGGAATGTATGGTGTGAGCATGGCCTTGATTTTTCTCCAATTCCCTTTGCTTTTTATCAGAGGGTAATCACATCAACCCTCCCCCCCCCCCAGGCAGGAACTTAGAAACACAGGGTCCTGAATCAGATCATTGGTCCATCTAGCTCAATATTGTCTACACCAGGAATGGGGTACCACCTCCCAAGATGTTTACTGGACTACAGCTCCTTTTAGCCCTGAACATTGGCCATGCTGACTTGTTCTAATGGGAGTCTGAGTCCAACCACATCTCCTAGGCCACAGATCTCACAGCCCTGGCACACACCAACTAGCTGCAGCTACTTAGGGTTCCAAGCAGGGGTCCTTTCTGAGCCTTCTCTGGAAAAGCTGGAGATGGATTCACTTTTGCCCTAATGCTGAGTTATTGCTCTTGCCCAAGAAATCTTCTTCACATTTGAGATCATATGGAGTATGAGACAGAGATGCTAGTCAGAAAAGGGTCTGCTCTTTTTCAAAACAAAGAAATCAAGGGCTGGCAATTTTGTTGATGGTATGCAACACCAGCGGTGGAATTCTTTGAGTAAAATTGGTTTGTAGATTGTAATCTTAAGGTACTGGAATAAGAAAAAAGAAACTTCTATGTAGGTGTTCTATCACTAAGATGAAGTGTGGCACTCTATCTCTTTGATGGACAGAGCATGCCTCAGAAATGTAACTGAGAGCATTGTGAACACGATTTGTCAACTGTGTCCTCTACTGGTATGAAGGCTTACTGAAACAAAGAGTTTCTGGATGTGGAGCACAGTTTTAAAGCAGAGTTATTAGAACACAAGATCTACCCACTCTGGAAGAATGGCAGATGAAGGTGATTGACTATATAGAACTGGTGGAAATGACTGGCAGAATCCGAGACCATGGAGAAGAGTTGGTGGAAGAATATTGGAAGAAATTTAAAGACTATTTACAGAAATATTGTAAAATTAATGAATGTTAGAATGATGTTGGATAGAAACTAAGTGGTTTTTAGCTGCAATACTATAAGGGAATATGAAAAATGGATTACTAATAGGTAAAGATTTAATGTTACAATATATTAAGATTAAAGATTAGGATAAACAAAGAGGGGAAGGATTTGCTGAACCAACAAACTGAATTGGAATACAAAAAAGGGAGGCGAGAGGAGGTCCGGGAAACAAGCTAATGAAAAATAAGTAATGGAAAGATTGAGTTGTTTTTAATTATTTTTATTCTGTATTTTTCTTTTTTTAATTTTTATTTTGTAATATTCTGAAAATCTTAATAAATATCTTATAAAAAAGCAGAGTTATTAGAGTCTCTCTTCCTCCACTCCCAACTCCAGCAGGAAACATATATTTCATTTTGAGGCAATTTGCACTCTATAATGTATTCAGCTGGGACAAAATTTGTTTGGAAGAACTGAGAATGTGGCCTTCCTTCTTTCTCTTGAAAGGGCAGAAAGCAATCAATGTCCTGCCTGGGCTGTGAATATATCTGTCTGCCCTCAGATAACTTGACCCCTGTTCCCTTATGAAGGAAGCATCAAAGAATGCAATAGAATGAGTCACCCTCCTTTCTGTATGCCCCTGTTCTGGATCCACACTACTCAGTTGAGTCAATCCAACAGGAGTAAATCCATGTACATCCTGGGATTTTGCCTCAAGCAAGTGTGGATGAAGATGTAATTACACACACACACACACACACACACACACACACACACACCATTAAGAAGGCATTATGATGGCTGAATTGTTCTAAAAATAAGTAGGAGAGCCATTAGAGTTATCCCTTTTCCTCGAGTTTATCTTCTATGAAGGTCACAACATGCCCAAAGCCTGTCATCCTTTGGTGACCTGAGGGATATCAGGCAGGGATTCAGCCTGTGTGCTAAGAAAACAATGTTGAACAAAAGAGAATGTTTCAGGAAGATCAGCCACTCCAGCAAAAGGCATCTTCTTGAATTAACAGGCTAGTGTGTGTCAGGTGATCCCTTGAAACAGGAATGGCAAACTTCTACCCTGTGTACCAGATGCTACCTGGGGGAACCTCTCCATCCAATCTGCATTCTCACTCCCTTCTGCCTCATTCCCATGCAGCAATTAGGCTTTCAAAGAGCTTTAATTGGTAACTATTTGCTGCTTGGGAGTGCAGTGGAATAGAGCAGTAGTTCCCAAACCACTACACTACACCCCAGTTGGTGGGAGAAGCCCTTAGGCATGTAGTAGCCGCCACTTTCTCAAACACAGGACATCTCTGTGACAATGCCTAAATGTGAAACGCCTTGCCCAGATGTTTTTATATTGCCAGGCAAAGACCTTTTCTGTTTGAGGTGGGCCGTTGGCCTCATTTTTATGGGAATTAATATCTTCAGCAACATGGAAAGCAAGTCTTATGAGGAAATGTTGAAGGGACTGAGCATGCTTAGCCTGGAGAAGGCTGATATTTTTGTTGCCATCCAACAGATTGCATTGTACCTGGTAGTCTGCAAGAAACTGAAAATGAAGCCCTCAGCTGTCAATGAGTGTGATTAAGGTTTATACAATACAGCATCTGTTCTTGAACAGGACAATCTTCGCTTGGGTTGGAATCAAGAGTCCTTGCTCTCTAGGCTTTTTCTAGTGAAGATCAGACTGAAGTGGAGATGGAGGAGAAACTTGACACACTTTGCATTTAATAGTGGACCTGCCTAATTCACACTTTCACTTGCATGAACTGAAACACAAATGTGAATTGAAATTTGCATCTCTCTGAATTTTGCAGGGCAGTTCTCCAACCATGTAATGTGTACAAAAACTCATATACTGTGCTAAAGTGTGCATAAAGCTATGTATATTAGTGAAAATAACACACCAACATGCATTATATTAGGGGAAATTGCTTTGCAAAAAGGTGCACATTAGGAAGAAATTAGAACTGAACGGCTGGTGAATTTTCCTGAGAACTTTTTTGAAAATTGCAAACTGATGATAAAATGCAGAGAACTGAATTTGGAATTGGAAAAAAGAGAAACTGAGACAAACCCAAATTGATAGTTTCTCCTGACTGTTCTGATGAGTACCTGGAACAGGGCTTTTTCACTCCATAGCCTTGAAATTCTCTTTCTTGATACCTCCTTCAAGCCTCCTCTCTGAAAAAGCTTTTGTTCCATGCAGCTTTGTTTATTTGTTTGTTTGGGTATGTGTGCAAGAGAGAGCACAACATCAGCATGGGCGTAGCCGAGGGGGGCAGGGGGGCCAGTTGCCCCCCCAAACCAACAAAAACCAATACAACTCTGAGATTTGGCCCCCCTAAAAAAGCCTGCCCCCCTAAACAAAATTCCTGGCTGCACCCATGAATGTCACCTGGGTCTTTGGCACTATGGGATGCTGGAGATTATTTGATTATTCATTGTGTAAGCTACTTTGGATACATTACATTTTGAAAGGCAAGGTATAAATGATCTTCATAAATAAAGTAAAATAAAATAAATGGACAGGAAAAGGCACCGTCCCCCTATGGAGAACGAGCATATTCCCAGCTATGCCATCATATTCCCGATTTCTCATGGGAAACAAGCAAATATATTCAACAGCCTTGGTTCTGAACAGTGCCTACCCTGTTTTAGCAGAAGAAACACCTTTATATTTCTCCAGTCTGTATTCTGCTCATTGACAATATTGTTATTTCTCCAGGTGAGGCATGGACGAAATGACAGAATTCATTCTCCAAAACTCACTTGGGGGAAAAGAAAAATTCAAAGCCATACTTCCTCTTAACTACCAGACCTGATGATTTACTCATGGAAGTTTAATCGTGTGCAAACATGTCATCTAGCAAAGTACACACGGCATTGTTTTAACAGGCACTCAGAAATACCAAGCTGTCAGCTTGCTGTTGGTTCTGGCCAAAGTTTTAGCACATTTTTGTTACTTTGTCCTCCCCCCCTCTGTTTTTTTTTAAAAAAGATCTTATTTACAGAAGGCCAATACCACAGGGATGTTCACTCAAGCCCCAGTGAATTCAAATGGTGCACCACTAAAGAGAGCTGTTTCCCGAGTTGCCCAACTGCAGAGTGTGGAGCTGGAGACCATATAAATATATCAATCATGCAAAAGCACACACATAGCAGATGTGCTGTGCAACCTGTCAATCAGTGATCCTGTTAACACCACCTTTCTCCTAGTTTTTCAAAGCTTCAGTGCAATTCCATATAAAAATCTCCTTCAGCAATCCTATCCCTGTTGCCATTATTCATCACTTCTCTATCTGTTTCTCGGGGACTGGCTAGACAAAGAGAGGTGGTGGGAGGTACCAGCCAGGGAAGGCGGCAGTTAGACTGGTGTTTGGTAGTGGCTGCCGAGACCACATAACACCAGTCCTGAAAGACCTACATTGGCTCCCAGTACATTTTTGAGCACAATTCAAAGTTTTGCTGCTGACCTTTAAAGGCCTAAACGGCCTCGGCTCAGTAGACCTAAGGAGCATCTCCACCCCCATCATTCTGCCCAGACACTGAGGTCCAGTGCCGAGGGTCTTCTGGCAGTTCCCTCACTGCTAAAAGCAAAGTTACAGTGAACCAGGCAGCGGGCCTTCTCGGTGGTGGCACCCACCCTGTAGAACGCCCTCCCACCAGATATCAAGGAAAGAAACAACTATCTGAGTTCTGGAAGCCATCTGAAGTAAGATTACCAGGCGTCCCCGTTTTCTAGGGACAGTCCCCGGATTTACAAAGCAGTCCCCTGACAAAATCCTATCATTCCTACTGAAATTGAAAAGTGTCCCCAGATTCATTGAAAAAAATCTGGTAACTTTAATCTGAAGGCAACCCTGTTTAGGGAAGTTTTTAATGTTTGGTGTTTTTAATATTCTGTTGGGAGCCGCCCAGGGACTCTGAGGCTGAAGCAGAGAAGGGGTGGGTGGGTCAAGGGACTGCTGAAGAATCCAGAAAGTCTTTCTCTCCTGTTGTAACAAGCCCCCCCCCCACCGGTCTCCAAGAACATGCAGAGTAATGAGAAGAGCAGAACAAGAGGTCAAAGGTGTGCAGACACAGTTTGAGACTGCTTGGGAAATTTCAAATGTACTTTCTCTCTCTCTCTCTCTCTCTCTCTCTCTCTCTCTCTCTCTCTCTCTCTGTGTGTGTGTGTGTGTGTGTGTGAGAGAGAGAGAGAGAGAGAGAGAGAGAGAGAGAGGATGACTTCAAGCTGCCGTTTCATGGTATCATTTGGTCTTAATAGCAGATTTCTGCATTGGAGGTTCTCGTGTAGCTTACGGAGCTATCCTTCTGCAAGGCATTCGTGCATCTCTCTGGATCTAGACAGTCAAATGAATTATCTTTAGGCTTCCCTTTGCCTCGGGCCTGTAATTCATAGACTCCATTAACTTTTACAAGACATTAGATATCTCTAAGGGGGATTGAACAACAGCAATAGCTGAGGCTATATGATAATTTCTCATGGATTTTACAAAAGTCAGTGTTTGTAGGAATCTGTAGCAAATCCCATCTATTATCGTTATTGATTGAAAATAAGCATGGACCCACATGAGTCTGTAGACTCCAGAGTGCTTAAATTATCACCAACCGTACCTTTGGAGTTTATATGATAAATTTGTGGTGCTTGATGAATGTGTTGTGTTTTCTGTGGATCACTCTTGCTTAAGAAGATGAAACTTCTTTCAGTGACAGTTTCGTTAGCAAATATTATTTTTCTTTTAAAAAGATGGAGGGGGAGTCTGTTATTGATTTCTCTTGCATTCATATTTAGAATTGCAGTGCACAAATCTGACAAGGAGAAAGATAGATTTGTGTGTGTGTTTCCTGAAAACACACACACACACACACACACACACCAACACACTGGATTCAGCAACAGCAGGGAAGGATGAAATTCTCAGTTATGGAGAAGCACCAAATGCCTCTGGGATAGAATAAATTTGTTCTTGCTGTATTAATGAGGTTCAAGAGGCAGGTCAAGGGGGTCAGACAGGAGGAATAAGTGGGGTGGGTCATTTCTAGAAATCAGATTATGTTTCAAGCATGTCTTTGTGTAAGCCGGGGCTTGGGTCACAAAATCAAAAGGCAAGACACTGGATTAATGGAAATAAATGTTCCATCTCCATGGTGGTATTTTGTGTTGAAAGCTTTTAATTGTGATTGTGTGCGTATGCTGTTCAAAATACTGTTTTATCACAGCAGCTGACAGCATTTTAAACAATCTAAAACATGGGTAGGCAAACTAAGGCTTGGGGGCCGGATCCGGCCCAGTCACCTTCTCAATCCAGCCCATGGACAGTCCGGGAATCAGCGTGTTTTTACATGAGTAGAATGTGTGCTTTTATTTGAAATGCATCTCTGGGTTATTTGTGGGGCATAGTAATTTGTTCTTCTTTCCCCCTTCAAAATATAGTCCAGCCCCGCAGAAGATCTGAGGGACAGTGGACCAGCCCCCTGCTGAAAAAGTTTGCTGACCCCTGTTCTAAAACCATGTAAAATATAAGCAACCTAAATCAGTCACAACAACGGGTGCAGAATTTTGGCAGCCAGGCTGCTCACAGGACAAGATTGTTTGAGCATATTATACCAATCCTGTTCTGATCGATAAAGCCTTAAACGGTTTGGGATGGCAGTACCTCAAGGCTCGCCTCTCCCCAGACCCTGCAATCATCATCTGAGGGCTTTCTTCACGTACCTTTTTCATGAGAAGCCCAGAGGGTGGCAACACGAGAACAGGCCTTTTCTACAGTGGCTCCCCATTTGGGGAATGCTCTCCTTCGGAAGGTTTGCCTGGTACCTTCATTAAGTGCCAGGTGAAAATGTTCCTCTTCAGCCACATTCCTTCACATTCCTTGGTTTGTCAGATATGTTTGCGCCAGTGGCGTTATTGGTTTCTTTTTATTATGTATCTTGTATTGTCGTTTTGTATTTTTGCTGTTGTGTACTGTCCCGGGATCTTCAGATGAATGGTGATATGCAGATTTAATAAATCATAATTCAAAGGCAGCCCCCAAAACAAGTCCTTGTGATGTAAGAGGTGTGTGTGTGTTCTTTCTTTTGGCCAGTTTATATGTTCTTTGGCTGTAAGAGAGGAATGGGGTTGGGGGAGAAAAATGGTTTATGCTAAGCTTTGAATATTCTATAGAGAGGGTTTTTCTTTATTCTTGGGTATCCACAAGCCCCCTGGTTCCACATAGAGCAGTCCCTGGTGGATTAATTATCCTGATATTACTCATGTTGAATTCTGCACCAGAGCTTTGGTGAGCACAGCCGAGCAGAGATGAAGGCTTCCCAGGAGCTTCCTTTGCACTTTGCAAGAAAGATTCCTGTGGCTGATTTATTTATAGCACCTCCAGTCCACAATGGAGAGGGCAGAGAAGGCTCCCGAGGCATGAGCTGAGCGATAACATCTTCATTTCAATAACCTCTTTGCTTTTTCACCGTATCTCTGCAGTGGCCTCATGAGACTAGGAAGAAGGAAGATACACCTTCATGTCAATAGTGCAAGGCTTTGCTGAGCAGATGCATCTTTGAGATTGCCCCCAGCTCCCGAAAGAGAGCTTTTCTAAGAAAACTAGGGTATTCCAGACCCAGAAGAAGAAAATTCAACATCAGTAAGTGAGATGGGGACAGATGGAAAGCTTTGTTTCCCCTTCCACATTTAACTATGCTGACTCTCTGAAATGTCATTCATGTTTGTTTGCATCCATTTAAATTTTTAAGGAAACTGTGGTGTATCAAATGTAAGTTTAAGAGGCCCAGACGGAACAGGCTCAGTGTGGTTTAGTCCCACTGGGTGCAGATCTTGCTTGTTCCATATAGGCATATTGGTGCACGTGGAAGGCCGTGTGAATTGCTTTGCATCACTGCAAGATAGTTATTAGATGTTGAATCTAATAAAGAGGGATTTCAATTCAGCTTTGGCCCTGGAAACAGTTTCTCAGCAAATCATGCATCGGTGAAAATTGGGAAGAGCTGCCCACAGAGGAACAACCTGATTTGGCTAGACCTGCAAATGTACTATGAGGCAGCCTGTTTGTGCTGGTTAAAAGACTGGATTACACTGGATAATGCAGACATCCTGGACTTAGAAGGTCATGACTTAAAATTCGGCTGGCAGTGCCACCAGACGGAGGAGAAAGAACTTGCAGCAGGAGAGAACTGTGACAATTCCCTTTAGCTCTGCACGGTACTGCATTGTATTGTATTGTTTAATTCTATTTGACATTGTATAACCTGTATCTTATAGGTTAGTTAAAAGAAAGGGGAATAATCCGATAGGGGGACAGACTGATAAGGAAAGTTAAAAGCAGAAAGGGAGAATAGGAAGAAAATAACATGGGAGAAGAAATACTGCTGCGCTGATCACCTCCCTGGGTAGATTGCCACTGTGCCGATTGCCGCCGCGCCAATTGCCCCCCAGGCGGCTCGACCCGCCCCCGGCTGCAGGGCATGTGCGCTGCTCTGGGTGCCTGAGTGGCTAGCTCAGTCACTGAGCAGGTTGCCAGCCTTTTCTGTGTTTTCACCTGTCACACAGGTAAAGCAGGTGGGCCTCGCTTAGCAAAATCTGCTTTTCAGGCCAAATGGGGAGACCTGCCTTCCAGACCTCATTCATCCCATGGGCTGGAACAACCAGGATAACCCAAGCTCAGTGCAACAATGTGCTCCTTCAGCACAACACTCTCAGCACTCGCTTTCCCCCAATAGAAATGGAGCAATAATGCTCTGCATCCACAGGACAATGCAGGCAAGAAGTGGTAAGAAAGCACGATTTCATTTAAAGCGAGAATATAATCAACTGTACATTACAAAGTGTCTGCTTCCCCCCAACCATAGTAGGCATAGTTAACCTGTTTGCTCTCCTCCTCCTACTCCTCAGTGCATCAGTCTCATCCATGTTTTCTTGTAATAAGGAACGATGCAGAATAGAGCTATACTGCCACCCAGAGCATTGAGGAACAGATGGAGGGGAATATTTTTATTTGGTGTCACAAACTTAAAGAACTTTTATGTAGTAGCTTAAAGCTCATTTTTCCTAAGAGCAACGTGAGCGGGCTTACTCATCCATAACAATTTCAGAGCTGTTTTGGCAAGACTTTGTCTCCAAAGGACAGATCACTTCTTTGCCCCCCCCCCTAGTTTTGCCAGAATTACATGGCTGTATCTTGCTCATAATAGATTAGTTCCATCAGAGCTTTGTGCAAGCCCATTCTCCCATAACAGAACACACTTTTGTACATTGCTTTAGTTATGTGATGCATTTTAGCAGGTAAATGACATTTCTGTGCACTCTGGCTTCTGTCAGGGTGTTCTGTTGCACAAGAAGCGGTTTAGTCACACTGGCCACATGAACCGGAAAACTGTCTGTAGACAAACGCTGGCTCCCTCGGCCTGAAAGCAGTGATGAGTGTCCCACCCCATAGTTGATTTTGACTTGACTAAACCGTCCAGGGGTCCGTGACCTACCTTTACCTTCTCATCAATATTTTGTATACATTCTTTGACTGGAGAATGGCATTGCCAAATTCAGAGAAGTGCGAACTTTGAAAGAGAGCAGTGTTTCATTGATGTATTGCTTCAGGAAGAGTGAATTTGGTAGGTTTCACATTTAAATGAGAACCAAATGAATTTCTTCCCTGTCCCTGGTCCTGACTAACATATCCCAGTGATTTCAATGGTACAGAATCCTCTTTTAATGTCATCGAGGGCTAACACGGTATAGTGGTTAGAGCAACCAGGACCTGGGAGACCTGGCCATGAAGCTCACTGGGTGATCCTGGCTGGCCAGTCTCTCACCTGTTGCAGGAATTTATGTAAATGTTGGGGGGGGGGGTTGCTCCTCCAGCAGATATCATACACACACACACAGCCCGACTACCAGAATCAACACAATCACTTTGGCAAATGTCCCCACAGAACACTTCATCACAGTTTTCCCTGTCTCTGTTCAAAGAGCCTCTGCATTACATTACCAAATGTAACAATTCACTGATAAATGTATCTACGTACTGGCTCAGCGGGAAAACTTTAGAAAGGTATATAAAATTGCTCCAGTATGGATTTGCACCATTCCAATTTTGTTCTGTTCAGGAAAGGAATGGCTACCAAGGAATGTGGGCAGCCATAATCCCTGAAACTTGGGATCATGTATACAGCAGCCTCTTGCATAAGAGGTAATCGCTGGCATCCTGGCAATTGGGTGCCAGACAGGCAGTCATCCCATGGACAATGGCAAACCATCCAGGAATGGATTAGGTTCTTGGTTGGGACAAAGAGGTGTGATTAACTTGGTCTGGGGAACCAGGAACTTCCTTTGTCTTACTTGATGGGTGTGAAGTGGAGGTCAAGGGAATGATGGGGACAAACCTGATGCTCAGGTTTCTGTCACCAGACCCTCCCAATTGGTGATGTATTTGTGATGTATGCATGATGTACTGTTAGGGGTGTTGTAGGTATCTTTGTAAAACTGATAAAAGTGGGAGCCATCCTTTGTTCTGGGCTTCTTCCTGCTTCTCCCATGCGGTGGGTGGAAGGCCTGTTGCAACAGTTGTTTGAATAAAGACCAGGCCTGCTGGCTGCTGTTTTGCTCCTCTGTTCCTGGCTGGTCTCTTTGTTTGGTAATCCAAGGATTTTCCTATAACACCCCTTAACCAACTTCACTGGGTTGTTGTGGGGATTAAATGAGGGGACAGACTATCACCTCCTGAGAAAAGTCTGTTCCACTGTCAAACAGATCCTTCCTAGTCGTAGGAGGTTTATGCTTACTGGCAATTTTCACCCGATGCTTCTAATCCTGCTCTGTGGACCAACACCAGCCACTTCCTCCTTGCGATGCCTTATCGATGTCTTGCATTGCACATTTGACTACCTTGGATGGATTGAAAGCCCCTATTAATTCCAGGGAATTAATGGATGCAATCAAAGGAGACAGCCCAGGCATGAACCGTCGGGTCATAAGTGATTCTAGAGCAGGGGTGGGCTACCTAAGGCCCATGGGCTGGATGCGGCCCAATCGCCTTCTCAGTCCAGCCCACGGACGGTCCGGGAATCAGCGTGTTTTTACATGAGTAGACTGGGCCCTTTTATTTAAAATGCATCTCTGGGTTATTTGTGAGGCCTGCCTGGTGTTTTTACATGAGTAGAATGTGTGCTTTTATTTGAAATGCATCTCTGGGTTATTTGTGGGGCATAGGAATTCATTCATTCCCCCCCCTCCAAAATATAGTCCGACCCCCCACATGGTCTTAGGGATGGTGGACTGGCCCACGGCTGAAAAAGGTTGCTGACCCCTGTTCTAGAGGAAAAGCTGATGAAATAAATAAATGCCCCCCCACTTGCTGTAGTACCAGAACCAGTGCGGTGTAGTGATTAGAGTGTTGGACTGTGGGGACCTGGGTTCAAATCCCCATTGGGTGTCCTTGGGTCAGTCAGTGTCTCTCAGCTTAACCCACTTCAAAAGGTGAGGATAAAATCCAGAGGAGGAGAGCCAGGTAGGGCACCTTGAAAGAAAGCTGGGATATAAAGGTTAAGGACTGTAGTAATAATAACAACAACACTAAATTCCACACGGAGGTGACACCATGCATAAAGTGTTGGATAATGAATAATTTTCTTTAATCTAGATTGGTGGGTAATAAATAATTTATAATTATAATCAAACCATTTACCAGCTGTGGAACTGCTTTATGCAATTGTATGGAATCTCCCAATTGTTATTTGTTATTTTTGTATTAGAAGCCGATAAAAACATTACGGGGGAAACCCGCCCGCCCCCAACAACCCCAAGAGGTTTACGCATTTTCAGAAAAAGTTAGTTTGGTGACTTCCATTGTACAGCCACTAGGTGGCAGAGCTGCCTCAGCAAACACAGAGCAGAACTTCTAAAGAAGCGAAGAGCTGCAGCCAAGAGTTGCCCAACTAATGGCAAGTTCAGCTGCTTATGTTGAAAAGAGATTTTGCATGGTGCATAAAGAAGGCAGTGTGGTGCAGCAGTAGGCAAAAGATCATGGTTCACATCCTGACCCCTACTTAGTCACAAAGCTCAGGGCCTGACTACTAACCCTGCCTGGTGGATATGTCCTGCCTCCACTGATTGAGGCATTATCTTTCTGAATGCCAGTTTCTGGAAACCACCCAGGGAACGGAGTACTGTTGAACCCAGTTTCTGCTTGTGGGCTTCCCACTGGCATGCCTGCCTGGACACTGTGAGAGCAGGGGGCTAGACTAGACTGGCCAACAAATTAAGTAGGAAAATATAGCTACGGCAAGTTCTGACATTGACCAACAGTGGCTATCCTCAGTTACACACAGCTTTCTTTTCCAGTCCTCCCATGAGATAACTGGGATTGAACTTGGAACCTTTTGCCTGCAGAACAAATTCCTGACCTCTGAGCCCTGTTACCTCCTCCAATTCTTGCAACCAAAATAGGTATCTCTGTTGGCCAGAGGGTACATTGTTCCTAAGGACAGAACAGTAATATGTGGCATGGATGTAGGCAAAGGGGTAACTCCCCCCCCCCAGTCAAGTAAATAAATAAAAATGCTTAACTAGAAGTAGAAGTTGTAGAAAGATTTTGACAGGTTTTTCTGACCACTTGGGGTCAAAAGAAAGTCATTTAAAACAACTATTGTTGAGACATTTCACTCCAAATCTGCTAGACAGAGTCAGAGGGTGATGAAAAATGGGTGTCCCCCCAACATAAATCCTGGCTACACCCATGTGTGGCACAGCCGTGGGGATTGTATAAACTCAATACTCTAATCCAAGTTTAATAAATTAGATAATGGTGTCAGAAGTGTTTGGATCCTTTTCCAGCTCGAAAATACTGTGGAACCTCGGTTTTTGAACATAATCTGCTCCGGAAGACCGTTCGACTTCTGAAATGTTCGAAAACTGAAAACTCAATACAGAAGCCTCAATACAATAGGGAAACTCCAAACGGAAGCCATGTAGCACGTTCGGCTTCCAAAAATCATTCGAAAACTGGAGCAGTTACTTCCGGGTTTTCGGTGCTCAAAAGTCGAAATGTTTGACTATGGAGGCATTCAACAACCGAGGTTCCACTGTATGCGGTTTGACATATAGAGGAAGGTTGTAGCACGATGGTAAGACATCTGCTTTGAATGCAGAAGGTGCCCGGTTCAACTCCTGGCACTTCCATGTACAGACTAGGAAGACTGTTCTCCAAAAACGTGGGAGAGTTACTGCAAGTAAATATACAGAATACTGACATCAATGGACAATAAGGTAGATTCTTATGCCCCTATAGGACAATGCAGATGAATGCAGCAGATGTAAAACCTAGAAGCTGAATCTAAATGATGTCTGTCTTTTCTCCCTCAAATTCAGCTCTGAATCTTCATAGATCTGCGATGAATTTATGTAGTCTTTCATGATAAAAAAGCTAGGTTATTTTCTGTCCACCCCCCACCCCATGGCTTCCACTTCTTAATGGTTTTCCCTAGCCAGAAAGGAACTCAGGAAACGGCCTGTCAGATACTGGATTGTGCTTTCAAAGCGTATTGTAGCCACTGGGTGGAGAACTTGCCTTACAAATTGTCAAAATAAAGTAGGGAAGAAAGCCATTTGACTCAACTGTCCTGGCAAGGCAGAACTTGCCATTGCAGAACATATATTAGAGTTTTCTCTTCCCATGACCAAAACAGTTCAGTTTTCAGCGAGGTCAAAATTTGAGCAATAACCTGGTGATCAGCCAAAGAGCATGATATGGCTTACTTAACTAACATCATGCCAAGTCACATTTAAGTTCATTAGAATTGGACCACATTTGTTACAGGGGTATCAGTTGGGAGGGAAGAACTCCCCAAGCCAAACTGGTGAGCATTGCCGTGGTAGAGATAACATAAGAAGATGAAGTCTATGATAAATTATTTTCATATGCTTATGTTTTCAGATTTGGTCAGCTATAGATAGATAAGGATAGACAAATTTGCCAGCTTTGGTTTTTCTCCGTTTCTCATCTTTTTTTCCAGATTTAAGTTCAGTTCTCCCCATTTCTACATAAGATTGCATTTTTTTCTAAGTCTGCTGGAAAATCAGTACATCTTTGTTTCTTAAATTATTATTGAAAACATTAAGATAGACTATATATATGTTATCTGAATACAGTGGAGTGGAAAGTTAAAGTTCAATGCAATTTGTTACATCAATCTATCATTGTGGATGAAATGGAAATGGTCAGCAAAATTCTCTGTTCTAATAAAGAAATGCTCCTTTAAAATGTGTTGGGGAGGGGGGATTATTGGGTATTTCTTAATTATGTATTTCATGTTTTAAATTGTGATTTTATGTTGTGAGGAGGAGGAGGAGGAGGAGGAGGAGGAGGAGGAGGAGGAGGAGGAGGAGAGAAGAAGAAGAAGAAGAAGAAGAAGAAGAAGAAGAAGAAGAAGAAGAAGAAGAAGAAGAAGTTTAACAACAACAACTTTTGAGTCTTTGGGAAAATCATGTGAAACCTAAGGTGTCATATTCAGACCCCTCCCTGGGGGGCTTTTGGGAAGTAGGCTCCCACGACGCTTCTTCATCCAACCAGTTTGAGTCCCCCCTGAGGCAGCTAAGTGTCCCGGGCTGGCCCTGACTGACAGAAAATCCAGAAAGAAACAGACAGAGGAGGAGTGATTGCCTCCTCCCCTGAAACCTGTTGTTAGACAGCTACCATCAGCACTATATCTCACACGTGTGTAGTTGTAATCTCATAAGCACTTGGCTGTGTTTTGCCTCCACCTGCTACAAGGTGTTAAAAAATCATCTCTTTAACTTTAAAAAAATGTGCACCAAATGTCACTCTGCCTCAGGGTAATCAAAAATGATTAAAACAACAGTTCCAGATAAACAGAATGTTACTTCTGCATGTGTATGTGTATAATACATACACATCAATATATACACAATATGCACTTACAGGCCCCAAATCCATTCTGTCACATAGTCTATCACTGTTACTGGCACAGATGCCATTAACTTTTCTAAACACTCCCAACTTTCTTGTAATATTGTTTCTGGGGCTGTGATTACTCATGCTCATTCTCCAGGCATCATTCTGAAGTGCAGATTCTTGGAAGGATTAATAAATCACCCCCCCCCTTTCTGAATTTTCAGAATGTAGGAAGAACAAAGTTTCGCCAGCTGACATTTTCCAGATGGTTTTCAAGTGCTTCAAAACGCCTCAGCTTTTGTTGGCTGTGGGGGAGGGAGGGATGACCTATGACTTTCTGTGATTTCTATATTTAACTTTCACATTTCTGTAAATATGTATTTTAAGGAAAAGATCGATAAGGATTATTCATAGATGTCTGATCATTTCTACATTCTGACTGCCTGGCACAAGTCTGGCATATTGAGCCGGTGCAAATGGGCACTGCTCCATTGAAATGCACGAAGCAACGAACCCTGTTAATGTTATCAAAGGATCTGGTACAGGGCATCTGGCTGAATTAGTCTTCTGAATACAGGGACCCATGTTCATTAAACTCGATTAGGTTAGTTTCCAACACAAATGAAAATAAACTGGATTTTGACCTTAGAAACTGAGAACCAATCAGTCCTTTTTTCCCTTCAGGGAAGGGTATAGCATATAGACGGCAGAAAACCTATGACCCATGTACTTCTGCCTGGCAAGCATAATGGGTTAAATTTGAAAGTTTTGAAAAAGATGTCTGCGTTGCTCAGCATTGTATTTCATTTATTACCCCTCTAACCAATGTTTGCTCTAAGGAGCTGGCAGTGATGTACCTAGCCCCCTTTATAAGGCTTGGTAGAGACATCTGGAGGGCTGCATAGGGTCCTCGTAGCTGAGGGGCCCCATCCCTGATGTAGAGCTTCCATGTATTTTTCTAGAAAAAGAAACCCTCTTGCAAATGGATTCCCCAACACAGCTGCCAAATACATCTTGTTCACGGAAGAAGACATGGGAGGAGTTGCCAGGCTCACAAAACTTTGCCTGAAGATCAGAACTTCAGGACTGCAATGAGTCAACAATGTAATATATACTTTATTTATGGCTGGCGTCCTGAGAAGCCTTCATGCGCAACGGGGCTTTCCTGTTGGCTGTTATGAGAACGGAAAGAGCACAGTGACATGAGCTCACAGGTTTTCCCTTTCAGCATAACAGTCACTAGAGATTCCAGGCATGTGCAGCACATCACGTGTCATGCCTATGATGCACGTTAGCATATCAGAAAGAACACCGCTAGCACCACCACTTCGCTGTTGCAGACCAGCAGTCCTCTTCATAAGCTTATATAATAATAATAATAATAATAATAATAATAATAATAATAATTTATTATTTATACCCCGCCCATCTGGATGAGTTTCCCAGCCACTCTGGGCTAGAGCTCCTGCAGTTTTAAATAGAAGCCATGCTAATGTAAATCACGTTTTCATTTCTTGCATAGTGAATAACAGGTAAGCTGTCAACATCTGAATCAATAAATAGCTCCCTCTTGTCAAAATGGAGATGACTCTATAATTGAAATGACAATAAAACCTAAAGGGGACTTCTCATGGGTTGGTGACATTTGCTACTGTGTATTCTCCAAAGAGGTCAGTGCTTTAGAATAGACACTGTCTTCAAAAGATTAGCCTTTAGAAGGCCTTTTAGCTTTTTAGCCTCAGTTGTCTTATGGGTTCTGATTTTCTCTGCCCCCCCCCCCCGCAGTTAAACAAATAGAAATAAATGTGGAGAAGAAATCCTCCAGGGGTTTCACCAAATCAGGTAACATTCTCCCGACACTCCTGTGTTGAATCCTTCAAATGGGCTTCAAATGTGACTGAAAGGTATAGTGTATACACAGCCTAATTTCTTGTAAAGTCAGCCATTTGCAAGCAACTAAAATACAGCAATACAATAAGCAGCAATTTTTTAAAAAAGCAGGAGCACTCACAAGCAACTAAAATGGAGCCCATCAAACAAATGGGCCCCCAAAGCCTGAATAACTCAGCTGACTTTCCAACAAGTGGTGGAAACATTTAGCATCTTGTGTTTTTCTACTTTTTACACCCTTTGCCAATTTAGAGCCGCCCTCCCTATTTTTAAAAGTTTCAATGCCATATAGACTCTGCCTTTCTTTAATACAAATTCAATTTTACCTTTTTAATTGCTTACTGTGCCTTGGGGTTTTCAATCACTTCTTCCTCCATGACACTACATGGCTTGATAACTAAGA
Organism: Podarcis liolepis; assembly: GCF_965112155.1. NCBI lineage: Eukaryota > Metazoa > Chordata > Lepidosauria > Squamata > Lacertidae > Podarcis > Podarcis liolepis. The sequence continues at coordinate 31,637,519 of NC_139563.1, forward strand.
TAATACAGGTATCAAGAATGAATACTGCTCTTTTCGAAGAGGATTTGAGGGCATTCTTGCTGCTGGAACAGGTTAATGGTGGCAGAGTAATGATGGGTGGGAGATGGTTGGACCTTTTAATGTATAAAATGAGTGGATGCAGAGGGCAAGAAGTTTTGATGAAACTCTACTCTCGGTTCCCCATTCTATACCTCAGCAATGGGGAATACTTTTCAGCCTGAATGCTATATTCCCTTGTAGGCAATATTCCAGGGGTTCGTGCCATTAGTGGGCAGGGCCAGGAGGAAAAAGTGGGTGGAGCCATTCTTGCTATCCAAAAGCCAGAGATTTTGAAACATACTCACCCCTCTCTATCCTCAATCCAGGCAACCAAGAGACCTAACCACAATTTAAAGGCATAAATCAACCCCTTGAGGCTGTAGAGCAGGTAGTGTGGCCATTTATGCATTGTCAAGAAAAGAGGAAATGAATTTGCATAAAGTGCAATTTCCACTCCAAAGCGTGGAAGCTTCAAGGCCCCTGCTTTCTACATTTCTTTATCTTCAAAGTGATTTGGACCAGGGAGGAACAATTTAGTTATAAATCAACTTCTGGGGGAGAAATGAAGTTTAAATTTAGTCTTACTTTTAAAAGGGAAATATGGGGTGCTCAAAAATGTGCAGTCAAATCCAGTTGGTTGTCCCCACTTTAATGAAGAGACTAGAACTTTAATTTGGGAGTACAAATAAAATCCACGGTCAACAAAAGAGACCACTTTTTCCTTATGAAAAGACCAGCAATGAGCGAGGCATCCCATTAGTTTTTAAAATTCACAATAAGAAGCATATTAAGGCTGAAATCCTAACCCCACTAACCAGAGAATAAGCCTCTTTAAACTCACTGGCATCGACTTCTGAGTAAGCATGGTTAGAATGGTAATCTTAGTACATAGAGGGTACCTTTGACAACAAACAGCACTTCAGAAACAAGAGGCACCTGTATTAATGAATATGTAAATAACGTACACTGCAAAGCAATTGGCGTATCTATTTATATATATCATGCATGCATGCTAAAAAGTTGGTTGTAGAGAACTAATGTGAAAAGCTTTCACAGCAATTGTCCATACCACAATGGAGGTTGAATTGGCAGGCATAAGAAAATTCGCTTGATGGCCTAGGGGTTATCTTAACCTCACCCACCCAGTATCAACACCAGAGGAGAATAGGATAGCACTGTTTAGGATTGTAGCCCACAGGAGATGAGCACCTAAATGAGATCAGGTCCCATTTTCTTCACTTTTAACTTGCTTTACTCACTGATTCATCCCCTGTGTTAAATTAAGCAAATGAGAGGCTGATGAAAATTATAAGTTTAATGTTTCGATACAGCTTCAGGACAATCAGTAGTATGGAAAAAGTTTAACTTCATTCCAGATTCTCCTGTCCAGGTATGGTTTGGTCTTTTGCAACTTTAAGTAGCTAATAAATGGTTTTCATATGGAGTCTGATTTTCCAATACATTCTGTCCAGAGTTCTGGCATATGTGATATAGAGGAATGACATCATAGCCATTAAATCTCTGTGCCTTTCATTTAGAAACTTAAGGTTAACAGCTCAGACATCGTTCCAAGGATCTGGTGGTGCAAAGAGGACTATACTGCTCTAATTCACAACGCCTTTAAAACAATGAAAGAATAACCACTAAGTAGGTCACTGAATTTGATACAAACCATCAGTGCTAACAATATCCTAATTTATAACATATATGTGTGTGTGTGTCTGTTAGAATGGAGGCCATTTCCATTTCTTTTTTTGTTTCCAGGATATGCTCTTGCTCTTTATAACATAACTCTGGTAGGGTCTTTTTTAAAAAATAAATAAAGGCTGCCGATATAACAAGACGTAAATTAAATTAGTATTAAGTCGTATATGTTAACTAACTGACTGATGACAACCGCAGGGCTCTGTACCATTAATATTTCACCTTCAAGCAAGCTATAAAGTCGGAAGGTAGGAAATTAAAATAAAATCAGATACTAAGAGGAGTAACAATGGGGAAAGAATGCTTAAGTTCAAGCCCCCAGAAAACCAGTGAACATATAACTCATTATAATTCTGTGCATTCCCATCCATGTGCTATAAGATACTCTTGGACAAAAACTTGAAAGTTAACAGTATATTCTACCGGAAAGCTTCCATATTGTTGCAGGCAAGCCCGATCTCTGAGTGGTGCGAGAGTCATAGCTGTCAACGTTTCCCTTTTTTAAAGGGAAATTCCCTTATTCCGAATAGGATTCCTCTCAAGAAAAGGGAAAAGTTGACAGCTATGGCAAGATTCCAGGGGTTTCAGACAATTAGCCAGGGTTCATGTTTCGTTTTGGGAATGAGGCCCAGTGGAGACTGTAGTGTCTTTATGATGTTCTCCTTATTTGCACATATATACAACCTGAGCCTGCAGTGGAGAGGTTCACAACATTAACACCACCAAAGTGTCTTGTTTCTCCCATAGGCACAGCCTTAGATTCAAGCAAGGAACAGACCCTCTCTCCAGCTTGCTGCTTTTCTTCTAGGTTACATCACACTCTCTCAACTCTAAACTCTGGTTTTATATGCTGATGAAGGGGTCCCCCACACACTGGCCATCTCTCGCTGAACCCCTTAATCTCACTTAATGGACCACCACCCAGGCTATCACCTCAGGGGAAGCTATATTGGCTAGATTAGATTCTAATATTGCTGGATCCAGGTATTAAAGGGGTCGGGCACCCGGTTTAACCCCCTTAGCCTTGATTAAATTCTAACACTTGCTGGATCCAGGGATTAATTAGAAGGGTCTGGAACCCACAAACCCATAACAATATAAAACAATTTAGCAGTAAAGGTGCACTTTGGAAGTTATATATTCTGAATATTAAATATTATAGAATTCCAAAGGTGTGGTCAATGTTATCTAGAGTCTGGGGACTCAGCTATGTTGGCAAAGAAAAAGCGTTTTATGTGCATTGTATAAGGTAAAGGTAAAAGTAAGGGACCCCTGGACGGTTAAGTCCAGTCAAAGGCGACTATGGGGTTGCGGTGCTCATCTCGCTTCAGGCTGAGGGAGACAGAGTTTGTCCACAGACAACTTTCCGGGTGATATGGCAATCATAACTAATCCGCTTCTGGCGCAATGGGACACTGTGATGGATGCCATTTACCTTCCCACTGCAGTGGTACCTATTTATCTACTTGCACTGGTGTGCTTTTGAACTGCTGGGTTGGCAGAAGCTGGGACAAAGCAACAAGAGTTCACCCCGTTGAAAGGATTAGAACCACCAACCTTCTGATTGGCAAGCCCAAGAGGCTCAGTGGTTTGGACCACAGCGCCACCCACTCCACTCCCTATATGTGTTGTATATGCATTATAACACTGTGACACCAGATGGCGCTGTGGAATTCTGTTTTTGCCAACTTTGTTTCTCATACAAGTTTACAACGCACTGAACTGAAACACTTCATTGATGTGTCTTGATGCACCCTGGGATTTATATCCACAAATACTATTCATGGAAACAGTGTTATTTATTGATTCAAATGCTCATTCCCACCTTCTAGCACATAACAAGAGCCCTTGAAGGAGCATACATAACCCTCACTCCAGTTCATTGTGTAGGCAATCAAGGAATGAAAGATTATAAGGGATATGGAAGGTAGGCAAAGGGCTCCTCTTCCTTATAATGGACTGGTATGCTGAATACTCTGTGATGCCTTGTGGAAACTCAGCACATCACAAACTTGGGCAAATCCCAGGGCCAGACTGCAAGTACTTCTAGAGACCTTCCTATACTGGCTTAGAACGATTAACCTCTTTATTCTTATACATTACACCAACCCTGGTACAAAAGCAATAAAATGCTTTTAAATGTGTAGGGTGTTTTTTTTTTTGGGGGGGGGTGATGTTTGCATCATTTAAAACTGAATCCATCCCCTCCCCCCAATGCTTGCCATTTTAACTCACAAGTGCAACAATTACATCATTAAAAATAGCAGCATTTGGCAAGTTTTGCCAATGGATCAAATCAAACTACAGTTTCCAAATACAGAGTCCTTTGTTCAGTGACTGACTGGGTGGTTTTTCAGAAACATAATAGTGTGATTCTACGCTAGTAAACGCTAATGCATGGTATTTTACAGTTCCCATGTTGAGCTGTTGTCTAAAGTCCTTTATGTGTATATTCTCGTCTATTTATATCCCAAAATGCACTCAGTTTTAAACTTTTACTATCCCAGAAATAAAAGACATGCAGAGAGCTTGTCTTAATCTGCCCTGCATGGGCTCCCGGTTCTTTTCTCACTTTTTTTGCCTCTTTGTACAACTGATATTTTTGCAGTGAACTAGCAGTATTTTTGCATGCATGCATTTCGAAGGTATTGTACATATAGAGACGTCACTGCGGTGCACGCTGGCTGTTGGTCACACCGGATTCTGTAACATAGCAAAGAACAGAGGAGCCATGGTGAATCCTGTAGTCTCCAGCCCTTGCCCTGGTTTGACATCCAGATATTTCCGGGATGACATTGAGAGAAGCCACAGGGAAATGTCTCCTATAATGTCTCCCCACTGCCTCTTGGAGGCATGTTGGTACTCAACCATCCCAATCTTTGAGCTGTTGTATCTGCAGGTAGTTACTGATGGTGGTGGAAGTTCTTGATCTTGGTGGTGGATGCTAATTCCATGCATTTTACAGGCAGCATAGATGTTCAAAGAGGATCTGGTGCAGCATGTAACAATAGTGGGGGGAATAACATTTCTGTTGCCCATCCATTTGCCATCAATTACTGCACAACTTCTAACTTTCTAAATCTTAGGGGACTTTTCAACTCAAGCACTTGCAGCTTTGAGGCTGAGGGGACTTTTTTTTTATCTGATTATTCACAGCTTGCTAATTTGTAATTGGACTTTTGCAACTTGAAAACCTCCCGATTTCAGAAAAACTAATTTATTTTTTTCCTTGGGTTAATTGTGGTATTCACACTCAAAACAGTGCAGTGAGATGAGTTCAAGTGGGCTGTGTGCAGTGTTCTGGAACTAATAAAATATATTATTGATTGCCTAATGAAAAGCACCATGTTCACACAAATTTGCTGTGACTGGGCATGAGTACAACAGCTACTTCTGATTCTGGGTGATCACCTGCCATTTTGCTTCTATTGCTGTAGAGCAAGGGTGCTTTTAAATTAAGTTCGGGTTACCTACAGGGCACGATGTTGGGTGGCTCAATTATGGTGCCCTCATACCTGTCCCCCATGCAGGGCTACCTATTGGTTTTAATTTAGCTTAAGATCATCAAAATTAATTATGATTGGAGTGTATTCAAAGTTGGAACAGGCAGCATTAAGATCTTAAACTGTGTTTTGACTGTTGTGTGGCCTGAGGGGGCCCCTATGACTTGCTCCTTTCCTTTTTTCCACCTCACTGTAATTTAGTTTCCCTGCACACTTTTAATATTCTGGATATCCTTTAAATCAAATTTGTCCACCTTATGCAGTCTAACTGCAAACGGTAAGTCTAAAATAAAATAAACCCAGCCCGCTGCAGCTGAAATAGTGATTGCTGCCTTTGCATGGAGCTCATCCTTGTCTTGTCCTAGTTCCCGAGAAAGATATGAGCCCTGTTCAGAAATTCAAAAGAACATATGAGGGTTCAAAGCTCAAAGGAGAGGTATTACGTTGCACCTGGCACCACCAATGCCTCTGTGTGTAGCATGAAGGGAGATTCTAACCCCATTCAGCTCCTCTGTTCCTATGTGTTAAAGGCCACATTCACAATATATATTTAAAGCACTATGATACTACTTTAAATAGTCGTGGCTTCTGCCAAGGAATTCTGGGACCTGTAATTGGCTCTGGGAGCTGAGAGCTGTTGGGAGATTCCTGTTTTCCTTGTAGAGCAACAATTCCTAGAGTGGTTTAACCATCAAGCCCTCTTTCCCTTGAACTCTCGTCAGCACGTGGACAGCACAGTAAGCTAGGAAACAGGTCACTTGGTCACAGTGCCGGATTAAACCCAGTGGAGGTCCCATGACAGTCAGTTTCTGGGGCGGGGGGCTTCACAAATTATCTCCTCATATGTTTTTGAACTTATGACAGGCTAACTCACAGAAAGCTTTGTATCTGGAGGTTTCTCAGGCACTCTCTCTGATGGGATAACATTGAACTAAGAAAGCTTGATTGTAATTTTCAATTTTCAACACTATTTTGATCAGTTGTCATGGGTTACCCAAAAGGTGTGGGGCCTATGTGGTAATCCGGCACCAGCTGGTCACAGTTTTCACTCACCACGGTGAGTTATATTGTATTTCTAATTAAATTACAGCAATTATTTCTACGTTTGCGTTGAACCATGTGAAGCAACATGAGCAAATTTTATTCAAACCTGTCCCCTCTTTTGATAATGCATTTCCACCTTTTTCTGATGATGTGCGGGTGGCCCCACTATCTAGGGTAAGGTAAAGGTAAAGGGGACCCCTGACCATGCGGTCCGGTCATTGCTGACTCTGGGGTTGCGGCGCTCATCTCGCTTTATTGGCCAAGGGAGCCGGCATACAGCTTCCGGGTCATGTGGCCAGCATAACTAAGCCGCTTCTGGCAAACCAGAGCAGCGCACGGAAACACAGTTTACCTTCACACCGGAGCGCTACCTATTTATCTACTTGCACTTTGACGTGCTTTCGAACTGCTAGGTGGGCAGGAGCAGGGACCGAGCAACGGGAGCTCACCCCGTTGCGGGGATTCGAACCACCGACCTTCTGATCAGCAAGCACTAGGCTCTGTGGTTTAACCCACAGCGCCACCCACATCCCTTACTATCTGGGGTACTAACCTTGAAATTCCCAAGAAGACAAAAACATGAGTCTGGCAGGGGTCCATGTGAATCAGCTCTCCATCTACTGAGCTTGCCTAGCAAGAGGTTGCAGGTGAAGATAGTTGCTGAGAACTGCCAGAACCTCAGCAATTTGGAAGAGCTCTCCTTCAATTTGGCAACTAACGGAGAGATGAATCCTTCTGAACACCTGGCTATAAAGCGTATCATCAAAACCTGAGGCAAACACCCCCAACACACACACTTCCCTATTCCTTCTCTGCAAACCACTCCCCACTCCCTTTTCTCATAAAACAAAAACTTTTTCCTGCACACTTTTGAAATTAGTTTGATTGTTCTGGCATTAAAGGGGCTACTTGAAAATGATTGGTTTAGAACATTTTTAGGTTGCAATTTGGAGCAATGAGTTGGGGGGAAATCTGCAATTCAGAAGGGGCTTCCGCCCTCCTCTCCTTTTTCAAAACACCAATCCTCACCCTAAAGGTAAAGGTAAAGGTACCCCTGCCCGTACGGGCCAGTCTTGCCAGACTCTAGGGTTGTGTGCTCATCTCACTCTAGAGGCCGGGAGCCAGCACTGTCCGCAGACACTTCTGGGTCACGTGGCCAGCGTGACAAGCTGCATCTGGCGAGCCAGCACAGCACACAGAACGCCGTTTACCTTCCCGCTAGTAAGCGGTCCCTATTTATCTACTTGCACTTAAGGGTGCTTTCGAACTGCTAGGTTGACAGGCGCCTGGACCGAACGACGGGAGCGCACCCCGCCGCGGGGATTCGAACCACCGACCATGCGATCGGCAAGCTCTAGGTGCTGAGGTTTTACCCACAGCGCCACCCGCGCCCCAATCCTCACCCTACACTGCTGCAATTGGGGGGGGGGTGAGATACTCAGGTGCAAATGTTAAGAGGCCTACCAGACTTCTCACTGGGAATACCGAATGGGCCAGAGATGCAACTCCTATGCTGAAAATATTTGGTCTATGGGCTTAGCCACACTTATCTTTTTCCAGCTCTTTCCAGGTACAAGTCCACACTTATAAGCTGTTTTTGAGTGTTGGATTTTTGTTTTGTTTTTGCCCCAAAACTTTCCCCGTGCAAAACACTCTAGCACTCATTCAATTTGAATTTTCTGCAGGTTGCAGAGTGGGCTTTCATGGGGTAAGCACTGGGACGAAAAGAAGGGCACTTGGGGACAGAGCTTTAAAGCACTGACTACGCTTGGAAAGAGAAGTGTGGCCAAGTCCTATGAGTCGGTGCTGCTTTCCCCCCACTGACAGCTAGGGGGAGCTGACCACTTTATAGAGAAATGGTGTGTTTAATTTATTAACAGATCCAATAAAAAGTGTTAATAAAACTGGGCTCAGTACTAAATGTGGTCCTAAGCTAAGATAAAATTGGAGTATTTATGTATTATTTACAACCATTAGATAAAAACGTATGTGCTAAATGCTTTGAGACTCAGCTAATGTACTTCCATTCAGTCAAGGTATAGGAAACATAAAATAAAAGTCAAGCTGGAGAGTTTCCCTTACCTACTAAAACACACCCCAAATTAGTGAAGCTTGACAGCACACTCCATTTTCTGAGGAGAAGTAATTGAATATATATGCAAAGATGATAGACAGGTTGCATGTAGATGATAGGGAGATGAGAGATGTAATAGATAAATGCAAAAGGAATGGAAAGGGATAGGTATCGAGGGCGACCTCATGTCACATGCCCAAAACTCGCAGTGTGAGCCTCTGTGCTTTACTCAGAAGTAAGTCTATGGCAAGCCCTGTCGTGCAGCACCATGGGAGGTGGTGATAAATGAAGGCAGGAATTGGTCTCTGAATGGTGCAGCGAGACTGTTCTGAATGTTGGCCCTAGTAAGAAGGGCAGGGTCCCTTGGTCCTAGTTTACAGAGCGCTATACAGCTTGAGACCAGGATCCCTGAAAGATCATCTCGCTTTCTGCAAGTGAGGGCCTCCTTCAAGATACCATGTTACCGGGAGATCCATTCCACACCAGCAGGATTTGGGGCTTTTATGTTGTGGCAATCTCCCTTGGGAATCATCTCCCCCCTCCTGCGACACCAATGGAAGACCTTCCTCTTCCAATAATTAAAGGTCATTCCCAGTTTGTGCCTGAACTGGATTTTTTTTTATTTTTAGATAGGTTAATTGTTTTCTCATTTATGTGTTTGCCACCCTGGGCTCCTTTGAGAGGAAGAGTGGGGTATATATTTTCATAACTAAACAAATAAGCCTCAGTTAGTAAACCTATTCCACCCAGAATAATCAACCTAGATACAAAGGTGGATACATTTCTTTAAATAGTAGAGACGTTTCCTTCACCAAATGTACCTGTTTCCATATTTAAAGTTCTCAAGACATCCCTCACCCATGTTTATTTGGCTAGAGATCTTTGAAGCATTTCCCGTCTCACGTAGCTTGAGTTACTTGCTTGAGACATCAGCATTTGTTTTGTTTGCAACCATTTCCCTGCAAGACCCTTCCTCTTCAGAATTATGTGTGCTCAATAGGAGATTTGCAACTGATGGTTGCTTCACGTGTTACATTTTGAATGTGCAACATTAAAGGCTTAAAATGGCAGTGGTGGAAGGGGTGTACAAACTAGAAATAATTTTCAATTGTGAGGCACATGCAGACTGCATGCAGGGAATAGTTACATATTAGAAATGTGGAGGAAATGGAGAAAGAAAAGTTCTTTCTCCCTCTCTCATAGCACTAGAACTTGTAGACAGCCAATGAAGCAGAATGAAGACCTCAACCTTCTACAGTATCCATTGTGGGGACAATATATGAGTCAACATTGCTTATCTGCTGCCTATTTTCCCTCCATGGGGAGGGTAGAGAAGTGTCGGCAAACTACAGTTTGAAGAGGCCAAAGAAAAAATGGCTCCTCCAGATGATCTAAATATTGAGCTTGGATCCTGATTTGCCTGCAGGAAGCCTGTGTAGAGGTTGTATAATACAGTGGTACCTCAGGTTAAGAACTTATTCGTTCTGGAGGTCCGTTCTTAACCTGAAACTGTTCTTAACCTGAGGAACCACTTTAGCTAATGGGGCCTCCTGCTGCCACCGCACCACCACACAATTTATGTTCTCATCCTGAAGCAAAGTTCTTAACCCGAGGCACTAGTTCTGGGTTAGTAGAGTCTGTAACCTGAAGCATCTGTAACCTGAAGTGTCTTTAACCCGAGGTACCACTGTATCAGCTCTGTATGGAGCATTTGCTCTGGATTGTTTGTGGGAAAGGTTATATTGCAATAAGTATTCAGCCTGCTTTGTTTGCACAGAAGTTACACATCTCTCCATCAATCAATTTAAGTCCCACACCTTTTAGTGTCTTTCCCGATGGCTTTCCTAACTGGGCCAAGGCTAATTCAAATTGCCAAATTGGACCCTAAAATCGGATCAAGGGGCTGTGCACAGCCCTCGCTTTAATTTAATTTCTGGGAGACAGTTGAATCCTTCCCACAAAATATTGATACTCTGGAGGCAACCAAGGAAGAATGAATGCCAGGAAAATGGTGAAAATGAAGTGACCCCCCCATACTTTTTACCCAGTTTGTAACATAGTTATGATGGAGATGGCAAAGAGCGAATGCATTCAGCTATCCTGGGTTTCAACTGCTGCTAAATATGACTTTTGGCATTCATAAGCATGGATCACACAGAGCGTCCTTTTATTTCGTTTTCCCTCCTTTTTTAAATAGCACAATGGAAACTTTTTCCTTGCATTAATATTTATATATTTATAGCATAAATAAAATAGTGGCATGGTCTAGGAAGAGAGCTATAAATAAAACAGTGGCACAGAAGGAAAGTGCCAAAAGCGATAGCTCTTAATACCATTTCTTTAATTAACACAAAAACCTGTGTGGTGCCAACAGAGCTGTGAATTTAAGAGGAGCAAATTTGTGACATCCCTGCAAACAAGGCTCCATTGGATCCAGTGAATGGATTTGACAGTTGCATCAGAAGGAGAACGTTACAAAGGGCCCTGCAGGATCAGGCCAACGGCCCATTTTGCCTTGCATCCTGTTCTCACAATGGCCACCATTTATGGGGAGCCCACAAGCCAAGACTTGAGGGCACTAGTGCTTCCCCCAGTTTGCGATTCCCAGCAACTGGTAATCAGAAACATTGTTGTTGTTTAGTCGTGTCCGACTCTTCGTGACCCCATGGACCAGAGCACTCCAGTCACTCCTGTCTTCCACTGCCTCCCGCAATTTGGTCAAATTCATGTTAGTAGCTTCGAGAACACTGTCCAACCATCTCGTCCTCTGTCCTCCCCTTCTCCTTGTGCCCTCAATCTTTCCCAACATAAGGGTCTTTTTGGAGCCTCAGCTTCAGGATCTGTCCTTCCAGTGAGCACTCAAGGCTGATTTCCTTCAGAATGGATAGGTTTGATCTTCTTGCAGCCCATATCCAGTTCTAACTATAGCTTCTTGTCCCACATAGAGATTTCTCAGGAGACAGATGAGCTGATCAGGCACTCCCATTTTTTAAAGAACTTGCCATAGTTTGCTGTGGTCGACATAGTCAAAGGCTTTTGCATAGTCAATGAAGCAGAAGTAGATGCTTTTCTGGAACAGAAGCAGAAGTAGATGTTTTTCTGGAATCAGAAACATAGTGGAGACAAAATGTAGTCATTGTGGCTGTTAGCCACTGACAGGGTAATTCTCCATGAATCCTCTTTTCAAGCCATCCAGGTTGCTGGCTATCACTCCATTGTGTGGTACGGATTTCTTTCATAAACAGAAGCCTTCTCTTGCCTCCAAAGGTAACCAGAAGGCTCAGCTCAGTGGCAGAGCATTTGCTCCCCCTACCTCAGTTTGAATCCCTCACATCTCCATTTAAAATAATGTGAGGTAATATGGTTGAGAAAGACCTCATTCTTAAGGACAGGTGCACACCTCACATTTAAAGCACATCCGACACACATTTCAAGTACATACCTTGCCCAAAAGCAGGGCTTTTTTCAGCCGGAAGTCTCCGGAACTCAGTTCCGGCACCTCTCAAGTGGGCACCATTGCGATTATAAGAGAACAAGGTGAGTTCATGGTAAGTTCTGGCATCTCTTTTTCTAGAAAAATAGCACTGCCCAAACAAATAACGATAACTGTAGTTTAAGGGAAATGAGGACTGTAGCTTTGTGAAGGCGAAACAACAGTTGCCAGGAAGACTTGGAGGAAGTCATGTGCTTTAAATGTGTGTTGGATGTGCTTTAGATGTATGACATGGTTCTGCCCTCAGAGCCTAGAGCACCACTGCCAATCAAGAGATAACCAGCCAATCATCTCACGTGCCATAAAGTAGCTGCCTGTGTTATTTTCTCCGTTCTGAGCAAGCAAAAAATGCTAGATCGATTCCACTAAGAGGGGTTCGGGGAGGGGGGTGTAAATTAAAGAAGTGGGAGACAACGTTTGGGATCTGGCACTTCCAATCAATGATTTTACCATTTACTATCGTAATTTAATTCCAGGGAAAGGAGGAAAGAGAAGTGCAAGAACATCCTTTTGCAAGAAAACTAAAGAGAGAAACATAGGTAATTCATTCTATATAAAGACCACAACTGCATTTCATTCGTCATGGGTGCAAGTTCAAATGACATTAAGAGCAGCCAGTAAGCCTGATTGCCCCCCCCCCCACTATATGCTAGCCATGATTGGAGGAATTACCTTCCCTGTGAAAAGGAAAACCAGAGGAGAATGCTGTTCTATTGCATGTTCCTTTTATGGCACCTCTTCCCCCAGGGATGTTCTGCTAGACAACTTAACTATCCTCTGCACTTGTTGGCCTCTGCCTTCTATGGTCGATTGGTGTGTAGTGCGGTCCTGCCCCCTTTTACCATGCTATCATGCAGCCGGACTGATGGGTGAAACTGATAATTTCAGTTTTCTGTGTTTCTCATTTTTCAGGTCTTAAATTCTTCATATTTCCAAATCTGTTTGTGTGTTTTTCTTTTAAAGTCCTCCTGAAAATTCATCAGCATTTGGTTGTTAATTTCTCTTAATATGCACATATTTTCATGCAGTTTTGCCCAATACACATTTTTTTTGCAGAGCAAATTCCCCTAAAATAAATGCACCTTGGATGTTATTTTCACTAATATACACATTTTTCTGTATCCTTTAGCCCAGTATTTGCATTTTCAAACACATTGCTTGGCTAAAGAACTGCATTGCAAAATTCAGAAAAGTGTGACTGTCAAAGGATGGCGGCATTTCTGTTTCTGTATTATTTTGGAAAGTGCAAATTAGCTAGGTTTGCCTTTAGATGGGAACTGAAGCAAATCTCCACCCCCATCCCCATCACTACACCCTGTGCAAACAGATAAGATTTGGATTGCAGTAAGGAATATGTAGAGGGTCAACTTTCAACTATGGCTTTCCACACTTTATGTGAGAGAGCAGGGACATGGCCACCACACTCTATACAATCTTTCCTTACAAATGTCATAATTGACATATGCACTTGGAAAACAGTAAAACAAAAATAAAGGTGAAGAGATGGAAATCTGGTGGGAATGCATTCAGGATTCCACCAGGATCCCTGATGATTTGTATGTTTTCCAAACTGGTGATATCATTTAAGAAATGCATGATATCCATTTCTTAGTACAGAAAGTATTGATCTGTTGTGCAGAGATCTTTCCTATTCTAATTAATTCAAGAGGGTTCTGGAATCTTCTCTGTGTGAAACAAACAAACAGAAGGTTCATGATGTTCGGGTTATTCCTTCAGAGAAGCCGAGTACAGCTGGCTTAAACTGGGTCTCTTATCTCTTTCTGTCAAGGTCATGCTGACTATAAAAGTAAGGCCAGAAGGAGCCTGGGTTTCACACATTCTTTTTCTATCTCTTTTCCTTTGGGTGTGGTGTTCTGCACATAGTATGCTTAGTGTTAAGGTTTAGACTTATTATACGTTATTGTAAGTTTAAGTTAAGTCTGCTGCAACTGGATTTCTTATGGACAGTGCCAATCCTGAATGTATTGGATTTGTGACCATAATGCACATTTGCCTTCAGTAGCAGTAAAGCTCTGCCTCTGGTCTATTTTGGGGGAATCCTGCACCGTGTTTAAGTTTTTGCTCTGCTAACTATACATTGAGGTTCTACTCTGGATCAATACTGAGTAGAATTTCATGACAATCACTATAGAGCAGGAACAGGGAACCTGCAGCCTTCCAGATCTTATCAGGACAGATACAGCTCAGAATGAAACTTGGGGAATTCCCAAATTCTATGTCCCACCTCCACTGTCTCTAAGCTTTTGAATGCTGGTTACTTGGAATTGCAAGTAGGGAAAGTGCTGTTGTGCTCAGATCAAGCCTGCAGGCTCCCCATGGGCACCGGGATGGCTACTATAAGAAGAGAGCGATGGATTAGATGAGCCTTTGGCCAGATGCAGCAGGACTCTTCAAATGTTCCTAGATGTTGTTGGACTCCTTTCAGTCCCAGTCGGCATGGCCAAGGGTGAAGGGAAGTGTGGTTCTTCAACATCTGGAGGACCACATATTCCTCACTCTCATTTCCAGCTGTGGTTTGTGAGTTTTGTCCTAATTCTCCATGGTAGCCTGTTAACATGAATGGCAATTGTAATAGGTATTGTGGGTTTTTTTGCAATCATTCATGTAGAAAAAAGATTACTATCATATTTTCCCCCTAGGCTAAGAAAAAGAACTGTCATGTTAGTGTAGATATGGGGCATATTCAGAATGTTTATCTAGAAGTGAACATTCCTACAGCCAGCAATCAATCCTCTGAGCTTTCCAGTCTGCTAGTTCTTCATTGCTATAAAGAGAAAAACCTTCTATTAAAGCTTTATAAGCATTCCTCTCTCTCCCTCTCTCTCTCTCAGCTTCACTCTGCTCTGTTCCCAAGCTGAACATTACTCTTGAGCTGACAAGAGATGACAGGTATCCACTTACAAGTCAATTGAATCACAAAATAGTGTACTTTAGAGCCATAATGATTCAAAACAATGGTCAGCCTTCACCATAATTTAGTATATGGGCATCCCACGATCCTACCTGCCTTTTGGAGTTAACATGTCCTTTTGCGTCCCTTGGAGGACATGGTGATGTAATTTGATAAGCTGTGTTATTTTTCCTGAAAAGAAGAGAGGGGGGGGAACCCAAGCTGCATTGGGGGGGGGGCTTATATCATCTTATATCGTAGTGGAAGTTTAGGTATCTTGAGGCTGAAATAGGCTTTCCAGTTTTTACTGAGTGCAAAATTAGCACCAGTTTATTACCCTTCCATACAGGCTTCTCACCTGCAATGTCAAGAATTATGTAAACATCTGGGACATTTCTGAAAGAAAAAGTTATAATTTAGACTTCATGGGTTTGCTTCTCTTTGTTATATTATTTTAGCTGGGATTCTTTAAGCCATGTTGATATATTTTTTTATAAGGACCTGTCTTATGGAAATGAATTAACTTCAAGCCAGGCTGCAAAGACCTGCTGATAGCTGGTCTTACCATTAGAGCTGAATTTAAATTCAGCACAGATCTCAGCCCTTGATTTTGGTAGGAATAGGCTGCAGTAGGGAGCTCCCATGCAGCTGAACCCAGCGACGCTTGAAATCAGCACCAATCAACTGCTCAGTGCTGACTGCATGTCCCATTTTCAAGGCGGGGTGGGGGTCTCCAGTCAGGAACTTGCATTTGTACTGTCAGGCTGCTGTCAGCAACTCCCGGCTGATTGCCAGGAACATACAAAGACAAGGGAATGTTTCTTACCGTCTTCTTTTTATTTAGTATTTACAGAGAGAGGCTATAGAACCCAGCCTCTTGGATAATGGGGTTGTCCCAAGTGAATCTCCACACACACCCACACCCGTCTCTCCCACTTCCTCATTCATCACTTCTACGTGCCCTCTGTCTTTGAGCTCTTTGCTCTCCTACTTTCAAGGCTCGTCGGGTTCTGGGAGAGAGGGGTGGGTCTGGAATGCTTTCTAAAGACACTGTGTCCGTCAGTTGTCTCTCCCCCGTGCTGCTTCCTCCTCCTCTTCCTTTATTTCCCAACTTCCCCCCTCATCTGCCTCTGAGCTGTGACCTCCCTCAAACCCCTGTTGTAAATCTAAACTGTCTTCCACTTCCCCTCCCTGGAAGGGTCAGGCTGGGGAGACGGTCTTCACCATTCCTCCTCTGCCCAGTCTCTGACAGGTGCCGAATTTGTGGGAATCGGAAATAAATGGTCATGTGACAGGGAGATCTTCAGCCATGCCATGTCTTCTTTGGAGACTCCTGCATGTGCTCTACCTGAGGGAGATACAAAAGACAGCCAGATGAGAATAATAATAATAATAATAATAATAATAATAATAATAATACCTTTATTGTCAATGTATAACCTGTGTACATTTTCAGCAGTGGCCCCCATTTATGGAATATTCTCCCCAGGGAGTTGCACCTGGAACTATTTTTGTCAGTCTTTAGGCACAAGTCTAAGATTTCTTTGCTTACCCAGGTATTTGATAAGTAAGATGCCTTCTGAGTGTCTCCCTGGGATAGCTCAGTCAGTTGAGCATGAGCCTCTTAACCTCAGGGCTGTGGGTTTGAGTCCCAGGTTGGGCAAAAGATTCCTGCATTGCAGGGAGTTGGACTAGATGACCCTCGTGGTCCCTTCCAATTCTACAATTCTAAGTTTTACAGTGGTGTTCATCTTTTTGTGAGGGGCTAAGACTTGCCCTTATTAATATTTCACTAGATGAGCATTTTACACATTTGTTTTGTTCATTGTTTTAAAGTTTTCTGGTTTTCAAATACTCTTCATTCGTCGTATTTTAATCTATCAAGTCACTCTGAGACTTTTTCTTTTGTATAAAGCAAATGTAAATGCAATAATAATAAGTTTAATGGAAAGTAAAGCATTAGCACTAAACAATGTCTGAACATGCACTTCCTTTTAAATAATACAGTCTATTTAATGCAGGCTGCACAGATGCAGTCTCTTGCTTTATGCCCTGTGCCAGAGAAGAATTTCTGGTAGGAAATGTTGCGTGCCTGAAAATACATCTGAGCATTACGAGCTGGAGAAGTTTTTAAACTGAAACAGGTTCTTGCAAACTTCAACACCATCTTTGCTAATTACTGCCCAATTCTTTCTGAGCTGACATCCGTACTTTGAACTGGCTACTTACTCAGATAGTGCCCTGACCATGTAAAAGAAGCCCATCGTGTATGTCACAACTTTTCTGGATTTGTCCATTTCAGAAGCTGCTGGTGGCTCATTTTTAATGGACTGTGTTTCTCTGACATGAACTTCAGCTCTGCTAAGGCAAAGTAAATGTCATAAACTACTCTGTTCTTCAGCAGCCATTGGCAAATAACTGGCATCTGTTTTCTGTTGTCTTGCTGCAGTTGCGCTTTTTCAAAACAGAAGCTTCCATTTTCTCAATTATTTCCTTGTTGATCTAGGTCCCGTGGGGAATCAGAAAAACTTCTTCAAGGGAGGAAAAATATCAGAAACATGTTGCTGTTCAGAATATGGTGTGGGGGTGGAGAGATCCTAACATTAGTTTAGTATTTGTCTGTTTATAATTATATAATTTTTGTATCCTGCTTTTCTATCAAAATAGCTACCAAAAGGCTCATAAGAGAGAACGCAATATTGAACAAGACAATAAAATATGCATTCATTAGGAGCAATGCACAACAATAATGAAAACAACAAAAGATTAAGAGGTACTAAAACTTAACGAATCCATTATAAATCAGGAGGTTGCTAATGAAAACGGAGGTCACCGTGCAGGTGCCAATGTGCCCGCCGCTATTGCTTATGGCTCCTGTAAAAGTTCTCCGTAAACGCCCCTCGAAAATTCGTGAGAGACTATTTGCTCTTCCTGCTTAGGTTCTGCTTGGACAATCTTGGCCTCATCTGCCTTGATACATACTTAACCATGCCCACATTTCACTGGACGTCAGTGACAGATGGCCACCCAATCTGTCAGGCAAGAATCTCCAAAGGGAGGAATTAACTCTTTATTGTTAAAAGCATTCTTTAGAAAAAGCCAAGTCCATCAACCCTACGTCTCTCATCTACTTCTAGGTGTGCACCCAATGAGTCAATGACCGCAACAGAGAGGCCCCACCCCCAACCTCAGCTTATGTGTCTCTCCCACCTGAGCTGTGTGCAAGTAGGTGAAGACTCTGCCTGTGTGTAACCTTCTGCTCCTCCTTCTTCAATCCTCCTCTGGTCCTGGGGGACAGTGGAGCAGGAGAGGTCAGAGCAAGAGGAGGAGGCGTGGAAGCCCTTGACTCCACACCACCCTGACCTATCTCTTCACCCTCCAATCCTGCAGCTTCTCCTGCCTCTGACTCTCATCTCCTAACTGGTTTCTCCAGTTCACTGATCCCTTCTTCTGAGTCAGTCTCCATCCCTCCTTTTACTGGTACCCACTCATCAGAAGCCAGCCACCACTCCTCAATGTCCAGCCAGTTCCTCTGCTTCAAAACCTCCAAGGAGAGCCCACAACCTCTCGATGGAGTCTGTTCCACTGGCAAACAGCTGTTACCACCAGAAAGTTCCTCCTGATGTTTAGTCTTTTCTTGTAACTTGAATCCATTGGTTTGGGTCCTGCCCTCCAGAGTAGGAGAAAACAAGCTTGCTCCATCTTTCATGCGACAGCCTTTTAGATATTTGAAGATGGATTTCGCCTGGTTTTAGGGGTTTTAGAGGCCAATACCAACGCTCTAAATTGAGCCCAGAAACAACACTGGCAGTGGACATACAGCTCTTTCAAGTCTTTTAATTTCACTGTCTGGAACGTCTTAAGAAGTCATTTCTGTGGCTTCTAAGTATTAATATTGCATTTTGGGGAAGGGTTGTGGTTCAGGGGTAAAGCATCTCTTTTGTACATAAATGGTCCCAGGTTCATCTCCTGGTGGGGCTTGGAGTGGCCCCAGTCCAAAGTCCTGGAAAGCCACTGTCAGTGTAGACAATACTAAACTAGATTGCCCAGTGGCCTAACTTGGCAGCTTTCTGTGTTCCTGTGTTACAATGAAAAGCTACCCAAATGAATGAGTTGGAATGGCTCTATTTTTAATTCAACAATGGCTGTGGTTTGACCTCAGAGTGACACTTTGTGAAACAAATACTAAGCTTTGTTCATCCGCTGAGTGCAGTTTTCTTCTGTTTTTAATTACACGTTAAATGAAAGCTTAATTAATTAGGACTTGTGTTTGTTTATGAAGCAAAAAAAAAAAAAAGCCCCCTTGATACTTATTAGAAATATATCAGAATCTGTTTCTAATGTAGAAGATCAGAGAGAGAAAACTGACTTCAATAATTCTTTTGGCTGTGCACGAGGCCATTAATAGTCATTAGCACACTTTCAAATGTATTGCCAGAGCGGTAATAAAATCAACACCTCCGCATTTTTTATATTGAATCGCCGCCAAAGTGCATTTGGTTTTGTCACTACATAGCAGTGCATGTGATACTTAAGATATCAACAGAAACACTGAATAAAAACATAATTTCTTTATTAAACTCAGACATGTTGAAATTTGATAAGAAACCAACTTTATTATTCAAATGAGTGAGCAACATAACATAATTCGTAATGAGGGACAGATGTCAGCATTTCGAAGAGAAAATTCAACTGGATATACAGTCTTGAATTTTATGCTCTGTTTCTAAAGGGAATCATAAATCCTAAAGGGAATGTATTTTGCTGTACAAACCACCGTCTCCACCAGTGGAAACCTTCTATGACAAGGATGGGGTACTTCTGTCCTGTGGACCAAACTTAGTCCACTAGGGGGTCCACTTTGGCCCAGGAGGCCATTTTTCCAAAACCACACCCACCTGTAGCCAGCAGATGGGCAGGACAGTGCTTTGGTTGTGTGTGCCTTGTAATCTCATAGTGTGCTTTTGGTGATCCCTCACACTGCTGAGATTCAGTCAGGCTTTACCAGGAACCAAGCCTTTAGTGTGGCAAGATATCAGAATTCAAGGAGGCATTGCAGCCAGGCAAAACCATGAGGCATATGGAACAGGCTCCATCTGGTATGCCAGCTGAGACCCTACCTGCCAGTGCACTGTCTCGCCAGAGTGGCACATGCTATGGTTATCTCCCACTTGGACTACTGCAATGTGCTCTACGTGGGGCTACCTTTGAAGGTGACTCAGAAGCTACAACTAATGCAGAATGTGGCAGCTAGACTGGTGACTGGGAGTGGCTGCTGGGACCATGTAACACTGGTCCTAAAGGATCTATGCTGGCTCCCAGTACTTTTCTGAGCACAAGTCAAAGTGTTCGTGCTGACCTTTAAAGCACTAAATGGACTAGGCCCAGTATACCTGAAAGAGCATCTCCACTCGCATTATTCAGCCTGGACACTCAGGTCCAGCTGCAAGGCAGTTCCCTCACTGCAAGAAGTGAAGTTACAGGTGTTACGGAAAAATCTGGGTTCGGGGGTTACTCTGTCACCCAGCTCATCGGACTAAGTCCGTGGGTCCCTGCGGAAGAAAATGAGCTCAGCCGGACGCAGGAGCAAACTGCAGAAGATCCAAGTTTATTGCGCAACAGGTTCAAGGCGAAATTGAACCGAGAGAAAGGGGTGACATGAACTTTTGAAATTTCCCTCCATGTCCCAGAATACAGTGCAAAATACATCCCAGTTACATCACGAATACATTAAGGAAAGGTTGGGTTACACAGATTACATCATGAATACATTAAGGAGAGGTTGGGTTACACTGGATTAACATATGGAGGAGGGAGGGGGGAATATGCAGAGCTGGAGATATGCGCAGATAAGCACATCCTGAGAAGACAATGGTCCATGTACGCATAGTCTGTCACCTGGCATTGCCCGAGGAAAGGTTTGGCAGAGTGATTTTGACAGGATTACTTGAGAGATTATGGAGGACAGGGGAGGGGTGATGGAGTCCTAGAGAAATTGAGCAAATATATTGTAGTGAAGAAGACATGCCCCCCCCTTCCGTAACAGTCCCCCATTCGGAGATAGATTTGCATTAAAGTTCTGTAAGAACTTGCAAATCTTTTCTCCACACCCTAAATCTCGGTGAATGTAGGTTTTCCCTGTGAGTGGGAATACGCTCTAATGGAAAGGAGGTGGGTTGAGCAGGGCAGCAAAAGAGGGAGCAACACGGACGAATACAATGTACACGCGTGTTATATATATGCGCTAAATGATAACTTGGTATCTACCGTACCAGATGTGTGGGTTTATGCAAACCTGAAAGGGACTTGCAAGCCATGCCTCTTACGGCCATTTGCAAGTATAGCAGTGCAGATAGCTGGATATAGGGTATTATATAAAAGAACATCTGTTGTATTTTGTTACTAAATTACTTGTGGCACCCTAGCTCTTGGGAGAAACATTTTCAATAGTGGTTTATGCTTTACATTTAGCAGGAAGGTCTACTACTGACTGAAAAAAAATGCAGTTTGCTTTCCCCCCCGCCATTTTTGTGTTCTCAGGTGTCAAGGTAGCTCTTCTGTGGTCTCACACTGACATAGTGCTACAGCAACACATCCTGTCTGTTGAATCCCCTCAGGGCTTTCATTTAACCATGTTGCCTAGCATTCACCATAGCTGGCACAGGTTTGGGCATCTCGTGAGGGAGAGGTCTTCGCCTTGGCCTTTAGCTATGGGATTTTATTATAGGCTGTGGTCATGAGAAGTTGCTCACTTGCACTTAAAGGACCAAAAGGCTAATTGCAGCCTGGATACACTTGCCCAATTCAAACTGAGTCCAATTTGAATTTATCTTGCCCCATGGTTCTCAACTCTTCAAACCAATCTGTTAAAAGAAAACCATTCTTAACAAGGGCAGTTGTCCAAATAAGTCAATTTAAGTCTATAAGGAATCATTCCTGCTAAACCAAAGCATATCCACCTTCATGTTTCTTAGAAGCTTCTCCTTGGTAAAGCAAGTTTTAGCACATTTTTTAAAATGGGTAGGGAAGGTTGGCATAGTGCCAGGTGGGACAACGAATTGTGGTTATCTAAACATTGGACTACACAATAGTGTGAGCTATTAGAAAGTATAAAATGCATGAGAATTCTCCACTGGTGTGTAAGGAATAAGACATTAAACATAAAAACAGTTACACACAATAAATTGCCCCCCTTTGTGGAAATCACACTGTCAGACACATTTCAACATTCTTACATAATAACACATAATACAAAACAAAATAATTAAATATCTGTTGCATATCTTGACACAATTGTGATCTTTTACGTATGTATCTTTTGAATCTTGGAGCAGAGGCTTGAGGTTCAAGTGAAAAAATGTCCTTGCAATTCAACTCCTCCCCCCTTTGTCAGCCCCCCCCCCCGTCAGTCTATATCATTTTAAAGAGATAGCTGTGGCCACTTTGAAAACTCTGGTGTTGCAGGTCTTGTGATAGCGAAGAACTGAGTTGAGGGGTTGTTGAGGGGTTGTTGCTGCTTTTCATCATTGCACATCTGTAGAAGTGATATCCTGTAAGGGGCAGGGTTTTGGGGTGACTTAAAAACAGTTAGACAAGGAAGGGGCAAAAGGCAAAAAGGATGTCCTCCAGTTTCCATGGGAAGCTGCAAATAATAACAATCTTAGTGGATTAAACATTTTATTCATTATCATTATTGGACTATTTTGATTGTTGTTAGCCGCCCTGAGCCCAGCTTCGGCTGGGGAGGGCAGGATAGAAATAAAATTTATTATTTAGTATTATTTATTATCACATTTCCATATAATTACTGTTATTATCTGCTAAGTTTGTTTGCTTTCCTTCACTTAGTTTTTGTTGTTGTTGTTCTTTTCATATTATAAAATAAAAATTACTCCACATGTATAGAAAGAGAACCGTAAAAAATACAAAGGTTAAAAAATACAAAAGAAAGCAAAAAATTAGATTACCAGTCAGATGAAAACAAACTTGACACAAGGACATCAGATTTAGAAAAGAATTATTATTAAATATATTATCAAAACCACGCATATTACTACTAGACTGAAAAAAATGGGAAAACAATGGGGAAAAACTTAAAATTCACCATGTGCTATCTGATAAAAGAACTTCATGAAACTGACTTTCAACATGTGATGAACATGTCCCCAAAGTAAAACACAAACACACAAAATGAGCTATGAGGAACCAAAAATAAATAAATGCTAAGACACACAATTAATAAGTAACCTGAAGTAATCTGTTTTGGCATTCTAACATCCCAAATGAAAATAAAAGTGTTTCTTGATGTGACATCAGCTGTAATGTTAATAGTGGAATACTGGGAAATGAGTTAATACCAAGAAAATGAATGGCAATTTAAAGTTGTGCAAGTACCTTGCACTAGCCAAAATGACAGAATTAAGAAATGCTCAGGCAAAAAGGTAAACAAATACCATTCCACAAACAATGTTTGGTTGTGCTTCGATTAATTTCATATATATAATGGAAGAACTGATAAAACGAACTTAATAAAGGAAAACAGATTATTTGTAACCTAAAAAAAATAATGTCAAAGCCACAAAGAGATAGAAGGAAATCAACTAATATAGCAGGGATTCAGACTTGTTTTGCTGAACAGAAAGAAAGTGACTGTTTGGCTTTAAGGGAAGAAAGACAAAAGGAAAACAAATGCAATTACTTTTTATAGAGTATTTAAATCACTGTTTGCATCCCCTCAGAAAGGACACTCTGTTAAAAGGGAAAATTATTTCATGTGAGAGGTCTGTCAGGAAATGCTGTTCCTAAAATGCATAGGCATATACACATACACACACACACAAGAAAACTGTTATAAAATTTAAATCCCATGGGGGGGGGGAAACTACTCAAGAGAGGAACTCACAGTGGGAGTGCTTTGATATTTACCTGTGAAAAGAATTTGGCATGTCCAGTACTTAACTCTATTGTCTTAAGTAGCCCTGGAGCAAAACACATTAAGGATGATTTCGCTCAATGGTTCCAAGTTTTACATAAGGAAATTTGTATAGGTTTCACGCTCTCCAAACCTTCTCTCTCCCCCCTCCTTTCTCTCGCTCTCTCTTTTTTTTTTTAAAGCTGATCTAGCCTCTGTGCATGTGCAGAGTTCATGTCTCAGCAAACCTTTTATACCATTGAAAATGTTGCATCTTTTGGCTCAATTAGAATAAGGAAGGGAAAGGTAAGGAGTAGATTTTAAAAATAGGGTTAGATTTTAAAACAACAAAAAAGAGAAACTCAGCAATTTAAGTATTCACCAAAGCTAGCAATTTCAGCCCAAGCAACAGGAGTGCTTCCTTTATGTACAGGAAAGGGCTATCATTATTGGTCATTTTATCTGGTCATTCGCGGAACAATCAACCGCTCTCTTATTTATGAGTAAAATGGCCAGAGAGTTAGAATTCATAGGATTTTTTTTTTTTTTAACATTCTCAGCCTTACCATCGGCAGACAAATTTTACTGCCCTTTATTTACAGGATGGATGGTCAAGGCTAATTCTACTTGATTATATGAATTTTTATGTGCTTAAACTTTTAATGGACTTTTAAGTTTGATTTTTTTTTAAATAATAGACAAAATGATGAACACTGTAATCACTTAAATGCTTGATATTACCAGTTGGGCTTCACCTCTCACCTTTTAAAACTAAAGAGCAAAGCTAGGTTGAATTTCAACTCCATCACGTCACCAGAATTTAAGAAGTACCCTCCAATGCTTGCAGACACATGTCCTTCCACACAGCCACAAATCGGGAGAGTTGAAAGGGGACCCTGGGGTCATCTAGTCCAACCCTCCAAAATATAGGGTTCACAGCAAGATTTTGCAGCAAGATTTGTACTACCAAAGAGGCATACACATTTAAGTACAGATTTACAGCTGGGAAAGGAAACATCTATGCTCCTATCATGTACTAAGGAAGAGGAAAATAAAAGTACATAACTTTACACAGAACCCTTTTTGCAGATCTTGAGATAGTTTGAGTGAGTTTGAAATGATATTTAAGGAAGATTGAAGTGAACAGTTTTCGTAAGATAGGGAGAGGATCTCTTATAAAGCACAGTTAAAGCAGCCCTAGATTTGATTTTTTTTAAGGGAATACACGAGTGTTGCCCCCCTCCCCTCTTTGCAGTTTCCTTTAAAGGAAGCTTACTCGGGAGTAAATTTATCTGGCACAGAAGTAAGAAGGGAGAAAACAACTGAAAGAGGCAGAGTGAAACAAGGGGGAGGGGGGGGCATTTTCTAACAAAAGAGGCCATGAAGTCTTATAGAGACTGATATCAGGAGCCTTACAATAACTCTTCTGTCCAACCAAATCAAAGTTAAAACTGGATTCAAATATTTTCTTAGAATGAACACCATACTTTTATAGGCATATGCTTAATGAAGTACATACACTGCATTTTAGCTTGAGAGAGCAGTTGGCTCAACTAGGCTTTTGCAGCAGAAACATTAGGTTATCAGCACCTTCCAAAATAAGACTGTAGACTCACAATCTCAAAAGTTGGGGCAAAGCAAGAGGTGGGGTAAACATTTGCACACTTCATTCTCAATTTTTGTCTTATTTAGGACTGCTAAGATCCAGCATGGCTTCCTTAGATTTAAATTTTGAAGCAAGCTTGCAGTTTAAACTATGCACACTTAAGAAAGGCAGTCTGCCAGAGACAGAAGGAACAGACAACACACATAACAGACAACATGTAAACATACATATTCTCATATATGTATTAACAGACAACACACATAACAGACGACATGTAAACATATATATTCTCATCCTTTAGTTGGTTATTGCAAGGAGTTGGGCCACTACCTTTGGCTTCATTAAGTGAAATTAGTAGGAAGGTCCCACATGGTTTTATGAGCCTCCTTGCCTCTTCAAACACACCACCAGTTAATCAAACTGGTAGGGCTCATAACGCTTGGTTGACTGGGTACCCCTTTATAGATGCATGCGTTGCTGTTGTTGCTTTTTTTGCTTTTTCCTTTTTTGGGGGGGTGTCTGGGATAGAGAAGGGGGAAAGAGAGGGGTTGATTAGGATTGGTATGTCTAGGGGTTTGGTATGCTTAGTACAGGGACGTATAGTAAAGAGGAGAAGGGGCTTCTAGTTGCCTGGCAACTTCCTTAGTGGGTTTTAGAGAGCTCTAGCTATCCGGTTCCTTGCGTTCCCTTTCCTATTTCCTTATTTCCTATTTCCTTATTTCCTTATTTCCTATAACCTGGGGTCTCTTTCCACTCTGCCAGTCCTGCCCAATTCCTCATGGGCTATCCCTCCTGGCAACCTCCTACCTATCGTCACATCTCAGGAAAAGGGGCCCTACTGGACGCCCGCGCCATGCGGTGCCAGATCGGGTGGTCCCTGGATAGAATTTCGAACTGAAAATCCCCCTTGCTTTTGGAAGCGGGCTCACGCACGATACACGTGTTACGTGGCACCGACCAGTGCGGCTGGGATTGGGATAGAAAGCAAGACCACTTTCCGCCCCCTTGCCGGGCGCTAGAGAAGTTCGGAAAGAGAGCTCCAACCCCTTGCTTTCAACTGGGATGTCCGTTGCAGAGAGTCGGCTGTCTTTCAAGTCGGGTCTCTCCGTCTTACTTTCGGGCTCCCAATTGGTGCGGCTGGCTGGAGATTTTAAGGAAAAGAGATAGAGCTCAGAACCCCCCTTTCGGGTTGAGCAGCGGTCCCCGGTCTCTCTCACTAACCGGACCAAGAGAAAGGCAAGAAGGAGCGATAGAGAGGAGGGCAGAGAATTCAGTTGCCAGGAGATTCCACCCCCTTCCCACCAGTGCACTGGATTTCTTTTCCTATACTCACGCGTCTTCAACGTTGATCCCGGGATCGATGAATAAGCCGGCTGGATCCCTCTTTTGCTCCCCGGCTGAACTCCTAGGGCTTTCGATTACCGCCCAGAAGATGGCTGGGGGTCTAAAAGGATCTTCCCAGGCAAAATGGCCTGGAGCCGGCTGAAGATTTTGGGGCCCCCAGTCAGCAGCTCGGGAGAACCGCAAGCCCCACGTTGCGGCGCCAACTGTTACGGAAAAATCTGGGTTCGGGGGTTACTCTGTCACCCAGCTCATCGGACTAAGTCCGTGGGTCCCTGCGGAAGAAAATGAGCTCAGCCGGACGCAGGAGCAAACTGCAGAAGATCCAAGTTTATTGCGCAACAGGTTCAAGGCGAAATTGAACCGAGAGAAAGGGGTGACATGAACTTTTGAAATTTCCCTCCATGTCCCAGAATACAGTGCAAAATACATCCCAGTTACATCACGAATACATTAAGGAAAGGTTGGGTTACACAGATTACATCATGAATACATTAAGGAGAGGTTGGGTTACACTGGATTAACATATGGAGGAGGGAGGGGGGAATATGCAGAGCTGGAGATATGCGCAGATAAGCACATCCTGAGAAGACAATGGTCCATGTACGCATAGTCTGTCACCTGGCATTGCCCGAGGAAAGGTTTGGCAGAGTGATTTTGACAGGATTACTTGAGAGATTATGGAGGACAGGGGAGGGGTGATGGAGTCCTAGAGAAATTGAGCAAATATATTGTAGTGAAGAAGACATGCCCCCCCCCCTTCCGTAACACAGGGAACCAGGCTTTGGGCCATTTCGACAGTGGCACTCTCCTTGTGGAACGCCCTCCCATCAAATGCCAAGGAGATAAAGAACTACTCTACTTTAGAAGACATCTGAAGGCAGCCATGTATTGGGAAGTTTTTGATGTTTGATGTTTTATTATGTTTTTATATGTGTTGGAAGTGTGTCTGGGGCAATCCAGCCAGATGACCATGGTATAAATGATAAAATTATCATTATTATTTGGGGTGAGTGCTGAATAAACAGGTTGCTTGAACTGCACAATTCAATTCTGGCAGTTTTCACACTGCGAGAAGTGAAGCTACAGGGAACCAGGCAGAGGGCCTTCTCAGTAATGGTGCCCACCCTGTGGAATGCCCTTCCATCAGATGTTAAGGAGATGAGTAATTATATAACATTTAGGAAACATCTGAAGGCATCCCTGCATTGGGAAACTTTTTAAGGTTGAAGGTTTTACTATGTTTTTATATGTGCTATAAGCCTCCCAGAGTTGCTGGGGCAACCCAGTCAGGTGGGAAGGTACAAATAATAAATTATTATTGTAATATTATTATTATTGAGGTGTGTGGTTTGTGGATAGGTAGTCTAGCTTATGCAGAGTTCCAAGGACCAGATAGAGAGGTCCGGGGGGGCAGCTTTGATCCCAGAGGCTGAGGTTCCTCACCCCTGGGCTAAACACACAATACTTTAGACCCTTTCACTACACCTGCCCTCTTCCCACAAGGGCTCCTATTGCATTCTGATTTCATTGTGGTTCTTCCTTCCTCACATCCATATCACCACCACTGTGGACTCTGTTTCCTATTGGACTGCAGTGTGTGGATTGCAGAGTTTCATGGATGAAACTCCATGATGGAATTTCATCGCCAAAAGAATATTGAGGCCACATTCACACCAAATATTGAAAGAATTATGAGGCCACTTTGAACAGACCTGGCTTCTGCCGAAGGATACTGAGAACGGCAGTTTGCTAAGGGTGCTAAAGTTGTTAGGATACCCCTACTGCTGTCCCAGGATACCCCTACTGCTGATTCCCAAAGTTCCTTCTGAAGAGGGATTGTTTGTCAAACCACTCCAGAAACTATAGCTCTGGGAGGGCAGTGGAGTCTCCTAACAACTCCCAGCATCCTTAGCCACCTGCAGCTCCCAGAATTCTTTTTTGGAATCGCAGTGCTTCAAGTGTGTGGCTTTGAATGTGGCCACAAGTACCATGGCCCCAACTGGTGTGCTACCATGGCCCTCTTTTGCAAAGAATTGAAGGTGGTATTTGTCTTCAATGCACTCCAGCTTTGCTTTTCTGTCATTTCACAAATAAATGTTCAAAACCCTACCCTAAAGTCAGGAGCGAGTATGCAGTTCATTTACCAAACCTCCAGTGTTTAAACCTGACCTAAGCAGATGCCATTGCTTGTTAGTTTAATTGAAGCTACACAAACATGTTTAAGAGTTGCTGACCTTTGCTCTGCATTCCGGTTGACTTTCTGATTACGATCCCACTTTGTTCTGACTCTTATCAAGTGTTTGCTCTTTGCGAACTCTCTGATTACTTGATTTCTTCCTCTCCCCCGCCTCTGTTTCCTTGTCTCTCCATTTATTGTGTGATATAGCTTATTCTTAAGTCCCTGACATTTCAAGTGAGGGTCACTGAATTTATGCAGTGCCAGTATCTTGAGAATATATTCATATGTGTTGAGTATGCTCTTCACCATTGTTCTGCAAATTAGGTGACATGAAACCAAATAGCGATAATGTGTTGTTATGATTAAGGTTAATAAGCTACTGATTATCTCCATAGAATACAATTGCAGACACATTATTTAAATGCTTTTTTGCTCTGTTAAGCTAAATGATAAAGAAAGCTGACTTATCTGTGTTGATAAATAGCATGCAATGTGTCGCATAAATATTAAACACCACAAAAATACATAGAGGGTGTCGCTTTCCTGCCAGAGTGTGAAGCGTTTGACGACAACCTCGGGGATCCCTTACAGACCCCCTGGCTCTACCCACCAACCTCAGGCTTCATTATTAGGATAGTGCCATGGGATCAGTTTGCTGCAAGAAGTAAGCTTTGGTCAGAAGGTTCTCTAAGGATAGAGCCATGTTCAAACTATACCATCTAGCTGATTGCTCTTAGTCATAAGGTGGCCCTGTGTCCTACATTAAAAATGACATTTCTCTATGTCATAAGTCAACCCTTTATTTTGGTGTTGGGAACTTGTGGCCCTCCAGATTTTTCTGAACTTCTTTGACCACTGGCCAGTGAAGATGCCCAACAGCATCTCAAGTGCCACAGGTTCCCCAGCCCTGGTCTATTTGAAGGAGTCCTCAAGTTAAATTGCTGTCCAGTCCAAATCTAGTTTAAAAAGAAAGAACCATAAGATAGGACAGCAAGGACCTTCAGCCCATCAACAGTTAGCAGGTGGATATCTAACTCAGCAGGCATACAAGTTACAGTCTTCCTTACCAGTGGCACAGACTGTGTTTCTTCTCAAATTACAGTTTCTAAAATTACAGGTGTACATTAGGGGTTAGGGTTAGGAGAAGGAAAACTCTGATCTTAAACCTCTGCTGCCTTGCAGGACATCTATGGGAAAAGAAAAGGCTAAGGAGTAAACCCTACACAAATCCAGAGAGGAGTCCCTGAGACGGTTGGATGGTGTCCTGTATACCTCCTTCCAGCAACTTCTGCAGCCAAGCTGGTGCCAAACATTTTGCTCTGCTTTCCTTTGGACCACATCAGCGAAGCTAAGAGGATGGGTTTTGTCATCTTGGCAGCCCAGGACCTCCATACACTCTGCCCAGGCTTGTGCTCTGGGGAGGTGACTTAAGTGCTGTTAGAGCAGTTTGAATTAATCACCCTACCTGTCCGCAGACTGTCTTGCCAGTGTGGTGCATGTTCTAGTTATCTCCCGCTTGGACTACTGCAATGCGCTCTACATGGGGCTACCTTTGAAGGTGACCCGGAAACTGCAATTAATCCAGAACGCGGCAGCTAGACTGGTGAATGGGAGCGGCAGCCGAAACCATATAACACCGGTCCTGAGAGATCTGCATTGGCTCCCAGTACATTTTCGAGCACAATTCAAAGTGTTGGTGCTGACCTTTAAAGCCCTAAATGGTCTCGGTCCTGTATACCTGAAAGAGCATCTCCACTCACATCATTCACTGAGGTCCAGCGCCAAGGGCCTTCTGGCGGTTCCCTCACTGCGAGAAGTGAGGTTACAGGGAACCAGGCAGAGGGCCTTCTCGGTAGTGGCGCCCATCCTGTGGAACACCCTCCCATCAGATGTCAATGCAATAAGCAATTATCTTACTTTTAAAAGACATCTGAAGGCGGCCCTGTTTAGGGAAGTTTTTAATGTTTGATGATGTATTGTGTTTTTAATATTTGGTTGGAAGCCACCCAGAGTGGCTGGGGAAACCCAGCCAGATGAGCAGTGTATAAATAATTTGTTGTTGTTGTTGTTGTTGTTGTTAGACTTCCCAGGGAACCAAAGGATTTGGATGTTCTTCAACTGTGGTTTACACTTGCCCTGAAAATAGGAGGGGAGAGAGAGAGAAGTCTGTAGCTTCTAAGAAGCGAGAAAATCTTTAATAATATCTTGAAGCACAGCTCCACCTGCCAATTTTATAATATGCTGAGAATAAACCTAAACTGCTTCTCTCCCCATGCAAGGTTGCAGATGTTCTCATAATCTGTGTCCCACCCCCTTTGCTAATTGATGCAGGCAAGTGAGACTCTCTCTGAAGAGGGTGGAAGGTCAAAGTTGGACTCCAGAGTGTTGCATCACTTAGGAGAGGAAAAACATTTAAAAGCTGGGTTGCTTGCCTGATGTTATACACCAAAACATAATGTGACCAGCTGTTCAATCCATGCATGCTTCTCACAAAATCAACGGAAGGTGTGAGCGATCAGCACCTCAGAAAACCTGGCCAGTTTCACTTATGCGAGTCTTATGGATGTTAGTACCCAATTATAGGAACGCAGATTTGATCATTTCTGACCTTGGTCGTCAGCCCTTTGTGAACAGACATGCATTTATTCATTGCTTTCCAGAAAGAGAGAAAAATGTCAAGTGCTTCAGATTTGCAGCTTTCTAAGAAATGAACTGAGAGCAGGACACGGGTGCCGCTAGGATGTTTTGTCTCTCATTTTCTGTTTGTTAGGGCAAATTATCTCGGCTCCTTGCCTGGAGGTGGTGAAGCCTTTCGCTAAGGGCGATTATGGTGAGGGAGCATCACAAGGAATCAGAAGTGGCAGCATTATCATTGAGGAAAGATGAATGTAGTGGCACTTCTAATTTATTTAGTATTCAGGATTTTGACTTTAATTAGGATTCTATTGTCACACCATTCATCAAAAGCACTTGAAAGAAATGGAAATGAACACCAAAGTTTTCTGTTGCCTCTGGCACGCTTTTTAAATACTTATTTATTGTTGTTCGGTTCCACGAAATGGTTTTGCTTCTGAGGATTCATTTAGCTTTTATTTATTTATTTGTAAAACGAACACACACAGCACAAACTCTTTAGAAGTGTTGTTTTGCTCAGGTTGCTGACTGGCACCTTTCAGCATCCCTGTAAACAGATAACATTTCTTCTTGTGGGTTTCCTTGCAAATTTGGGAATCTGTACCATGCAGATCTTCTTAAATAATGAATTGTAGAGGTTAGCCTGTGTCTTTTCGCTCTCTTACTTTTACATTAGAAAAGGAGAACAGATTTTATATACCTTGAGGGGGTTTGCTTCAGATATGTTCTAAATACTTATTTTGCCCAGAATTTCCTGGACCCATAAGATTGGACTCTGTTTTCTGTGTGGAATTTTTGTTTTATATACTACGGTTTTATTGGTTCCAGGCTGTATTTTCATTCTAATTATATTGTTTGTTTTTAATGTTGTATACCACTTACAGATTTTTAAAATCATTAAGTGGCTTTTAAATGCTTTTAAAGAATCCTCTCTCCATGACAAAAACAACCCAATGAGCATGACGAGTCCATCTTTTCTCATGCAAATATCGCTCAAAAGCTATGCAATGGGGAAGCAATGAAGAAAACTTCCTTGCTCTCCCCTCATGCATGTAAACTTGCCGCTCGCTGCCCCAGAAGCAATGCCAGGTCCACAAGTAATCGCGTGCTCCTAGATTTAAGAGTGCAGTAAACTTTTCAAGTGCCCCATTCACTCAACTTTTATTTGTCTCCTTACATTATCTGGAATGTGTTCAAATACCATAGTTCCATTCCCCAAGCATCTCATTCGTTGTACAAACAATTATGTCCCAGACACAGTCATTGGGACTCTGGCTTGGTTCTGAATCTCAGACCAACCAAGGCATAGATTGTTTGCCATTTGCATTGTTAGATTCCAGATTACATTTATGCATAAGACAATACATTACATGCAGAGAAATCAACCTTTTTGCTCTGATATTACAAACATAAAAACCACCAGTGCAATTGAACATGTATGCATGATGCTGTGCATTCATGAGAACATGCTATCATAATAACCTATTACTGTGATGAATAAAAGTTTTGGACCAGCATCACACACAACCCCAGATTTTGTGAGTGCCTAAAGCCAGCCCAGACCATAAACAAATGGCAGCTTTGAGAATATTTTGCACCCCTTGCACTTCAGAGCTGTCAGTCAGTATTTTTGATCATTAGCCATCTGTGATTATTTTAATTTTTGCCAGCAGGAGAAGGAACTCTTTTCCACCAGGGAGCTCTGTTATTACAATATAATTTATATGTAAAGAGCTCATTTCATCAGCGAAAAGAAACTTTTAAAAAGCAGTTTCTTACCACGTATAACGATTTATGGCACTTTACCTGCCCTGCTCTTCTTTATACATGAGTAGCATTTATTTTACTTGTGTTGACGTCTCTCTGCTTATATAATATGTTTGTACCAAAAAATTACTATATTTCAGTTACGCTGAAGGACAAGGTCTCTTTTCACCACTGGTTGGTCACAAGGTTATTTCCAACTGAATGAATAAAACAATGCAAAAAAACCAACAATATAGTATTTAAAACAGTAGAACACATATAAAATGGTGACAACACACTCCTGTGACCCAGAGTAGGCTTAACTGAATCAGCTGTAAGCCCAGATAAACAAAAATGTTTTAAGTTGGTGGTGGAAGTGTTAGGATATAGTTCCATTCCACTTTAAAAGGAACGGACATGGCGTTGTGTGTCACATGCCTGTTTACTTCCAGCACAGTCTGCTGGGAACTTCCGTTGTATGTTGCTTTTGCTATACTGCTCTTTTGCTTGGACACGAAGAGAAGCAGATATGTTTTTCCTTTGTACTGCTGCTGAATAAATGTTGTAAATATGCTTACACATGTCTCTGTCCACCTCTTCCATTGCAAAGAGTTCTTATCTCTGCTGGCTTGCGTGCTTAAGCTTCACCCGGCTGCTGGCCGGAGGCTGGAGCCAGCTGGGGGCCTGCCAGTTGCCCCCGTCTCCTGGCAGCATCCAAACAGGAAGGTCATCAGAAACAGACTCAGCAGCTACATACAAGACAACCCAGTGAAGTACCGTAGCTCACTGGTAGAGCTTCTGCATTGCATGCAAAAAGTCCCAAGTTCACTCCTTGGCACCTCCACAAAGGGCTTGGAATGTCCTCTGTCTGAAACCCTGGACAGCCACAGTTAGTCAGTGTAGACAATGCTATACTAGATTTACCAATGGTAAATCGGGTCCTCCCTTAAAGAGGGCACGTGTTGCGGTGAGACCTGGCAACCAAACCCTGTGTTGTGGGTGGGTTTGATTGAATAGCCACAACACTCAATTGGTAGGTCCCTTGATGCTGGGTTTAATCAGGCCAATGGGAGGCAAGCTAAACAGATCAAGGGACCTATATATGCAGGTGACCCAGAGCTTCCTTTTTTGGTGCGTGCATCGGAACACCCACCCACCTCTCCCTTTATTTAGGGCTGTGCTATGCCGTCGTGTGTCGTCTGTCGTTGGGACAGGGGCATGGCAGGAATTTTCCCCACTTGGCTGATTGGCTGGGAAACTGGCTGTAATCAATAAAATTGTGGCCTAAATTCTGCCAAAAACCAAACCACAATTTGAGTCTTGTCTGTATTTATTTAAAGGGGAGGTTTAAAGGTCTGAACACACAATGCATCTTCCTGTGTTGCTATGTGACATGTGACTTAACGTTGGTCAGGAGCCAGTCATCAGCTGATGATCTGCATGCTTGAGGAGCAGCCCTATGTGTGCTCCATCAGTTTCTGCAGCAGTTAGAAAATGTCCAACAGAAAGCACAAGAAGTTCAGGAGACAGCTGAAATAGAAAACAGAGAGGTTTGTTCCCTCCCCATGAGGGCTGCATGCATGATGGGATTGGATTGAGCCCCGTGTTTCTTCAAGGTGGAAAACTAAATACAAAACAGCTTGAAAGTGTGCAACTTCTTACAGAGCATTTTACAATATCTCAGGGTTCCTATTCCCTGGCCCCCACTATCATCATAAACATGCACAAAACCAACATTTACAATCTATTATACGCGTTCCTGTTTTTCATTTACCTCAGCAAGCCTAACCATTCTCCGGGGTCGATTTTCCTAATAGAGTCCTCCCATACTATACTGGACAAATGTCATGTCCCCTGGCTCCATTCATCCACTAATGAAAATAGACCTATTGCCAGCTGCACCTTGCTGATTGCTTCCTACCTGCTGCTAAGGATAATTTGTGCGGTGTAAATGAAGACTTCAGCAGTTGTGCAAAGTGGGGAATGTACAAAGTGATAGTGGTGGCAGGGAGAATACTGAGTTGTATCTACATAAGACTGTCCATACTGAAATGGTTTAGGTTATTCAAAAAGGCCCAAAGTACTGCAAGGAACTTTGTGTTCCTGCTATACCAACTAAGGGTTTTCCAGAACCGTATTTGCCAGTAATATAGGTCTGGTCATGAAACAATAAAGTCTCCACTACTCAAATCTTGGCTGATGAGATTTTCTGTTATCCAGGTAAACCTGGGTAGAGACCACACCCACGCTTTCTTTTTCCAGCTACAGATAATTGTACACTTCTAATGTTTCAAATATGTCCTATGGGTAGATGCAGTTGAAACATTCCTATATTGAAAAATCCACACTGATCTGCTGCAGCAAATATATCTATATATGTGTGATGTTTTGCCTAGGCCCACACTACCAACAAGTCCATCAAGCCAATGTTGGGGGGGGGGGGTACCCAGGAAGAGTAGAGTAGTGGAAACCCCACTCCTCAGGCAAAAGTCCTTGCATATGGCTTTGACTGAACAAATGTGTTAGTTGAATCCTGGCCACTATCTTTTTCTACAAATCGTTCACACTTTGTAAAGTTTTGCTGCAGCATCTCACTATTGATGCACTTTTCATCTATGCTTGCAGGCTGCCTTTGAATTACTTTCATTGATGTTGCTTTCCCACTGCTATCCAGCAGCACTCTACGTCCGTCAGATTAGCACCATGTCACAATTATGAACCTCATACTCGGTGTCAGGGACCTGACCTCCAAAACCCTTGGTCAGTATTCTTGTTGGTTCAGACAGTGCTAAAAACCCAGAGCTGAAACATAACTCTGTTAGGTAATACAGCTGGGGCAGGAGACCTTCCTGAGCCTTAGCACTCTGTTTGAGGGTATGAGCACCCTCAGTTTAAGACTGCAATCCTAAAGCAGGAGAGGGGATGGAGAGAACCAGAGGCAGATGAACTGGCTCTTCCCAATATATAGCATATATTTACATAAAGTGTCAGCCCCCTGCATCTTTACTGCAAAGAACAGTGTGTGTTTTGTTTGTTGTTTAAATAATAATGAAACTGAATCTGTGAATTTTGCCTAGATCGGGAGACAAGGGGCAGCAGCTGTCAGCACGGCTGAGGATAATTTATACATCGTCTGATTTACCCTTCTGGGATTAAAAGGTTGACAAGTTGACACAGGGTTAAAGGTAAATCAGTCTGTTGGATTTCTCTTCTTCTGCTGTGTGCTCTGCCACTAAGTAGTGTGCTTATTGATTGATTTGATTTTTATTTGATTTTTATAGCAATGGGTTGAGTCACAATGACACAGCCTTAGCTCTCCATTCAGAAGAGACGCTGCTTTGTTGATCAATGGACTAGTACCCCATACTTCATCTTCTCTGGAAGCATTTACCAAGTTTTAATGTAACTACAGTCTTTATTTACTGATATAACCACATTCCCTGGCTATTCAGAACAGGTATTGTTGACTTTTTGGCTCACTTAAATATCAGCTTCCCCACCTCCCCAAAATCCTACCGCTCTCTAAGTTTCCAACTTGCAAAAGTCTAAACTAGCTCTCTGAAAGGGCATGATTATTCAAATCACGTTTCAGAAGGACAAAATAATTTGGAACATGCAAGTGTTGACCAAATATCTACTCAGAAATGTTGGCCAGATAATAGTTCGTCATATATTTGGCAGGTTTTCATATGATTTCCTCCCTTTCAAAATCCTTATTTGTTTATGCATTTATTGAAAATATTTAAATTCCACCTCTCAGTCAAAGCTGGTTCACGAGGGGGCTAACAATATAAAGACGCCATAATAAAAGTGAGCAACTATAGGCAACAAAATATGGCAAAGTAAAAATCACCATAAGTGGTTCAAAAACTGAGGGAAACAGAATCAACTTGTGTAAAAAGCTGAGGTAAAGTTCATCTCTTTCTGAAAGTCACTGGGGATGGAGTCTGGTGAACAAAGGGGGGCACTGCTTCAAAAGGAGGGGTACTCTAAGCAGGGCCTCTGAAAGTGACTTTTAATAGGCAGGTAGGTGGTTCCAAGCCACCCAGGACTCTCAAAGTTAAAATTAGGGTTGAACCCAGCAACTTCACTAAGGCCCATCTGCACTCTATATTTAAAGCAGTATTTTCATCATCATCATTTTATTTAAAAACAATGCTCAAGGCGGCTTACAACATGACAAGATTTACATAATTACAAAAGTCATAAACAATAAATAAACCACATCAAAAAATACAAAACCAAATGGAAAACAATTTCCACATAAATCAAAATCTAAAACTAAGAATACAGCATTAATATCAGAAGGTCGTCGGTTCGAATCCCCACAACGAGGTGAGCTCCTGTTGCTCGGTCCCTGCTCCTGCCAACCTAGTAGTTCAAAAGCACATCAAAGTGCAAGTAGATAAATAGGTACCACTCTGGCAGGAAGGTAAATGGCATTTCCATGCTCTGCTCTGGTTCGCCAGAAGTGGCTTAGTCATGCTGGCCACATGACCTGGAAGCTGTATGCCGGCTCCCTCGGCCAATAAAGTGAGATGAGTGCTGCAACCCCGGAGTCGGTCACAACTGGACCTAATGGTCAGGGGTCCCTTTACCTTTTTTTATCACAGTTCAAAATTACATAGGTAAAAAATAACAGCAATTTTTTTATTTTTTTATTTTTTATTTGCTGTGTTGAAAGTTGTTAGGAGAGACTCATATTCCCCTCACAGCTAGAGAAGGGTTTTTTAACCACTCTGAGTACTGTAGCTCTTCAAGAGAAATGCGGTCACCTAACAACTCCCTGCACTCTTAAAACAATAGTTTGGGGGCAGCCATGACTTACACACAAAGGTATGGGTCCACAAAAGGTGTTGCACAGTGTTAAAAATTCAGAAAAAGAGATGCCGGAACTCACCATGAATGCCTCCCTTGTTCTTTTACAATGGCAATGGCGCCCGCCTGAGAAGAAGAAGAAGAAGAAGAAGAAGAAGAGTTTGGATTTGATATCCCGCCTTTCACTCCCCTTCAGGAGTCTCAAAGCGGCTAACGTTCTCCTTTTCCCTTCCTCCCCCACAACAAACACTCTGTGAGGTGAGTGGGGCTGAGAGACTTCACAGAAGTGTGACTGGCCCAAGGTCACCCAGCAACTGCATGTGGAGGAGCGGAGACGCGAACCCGGTTCCCCAGATTACGTGACTACCGCTCTTAACCACTACACCACACTGGCTGAGTTCCTGTGAATTCTGGCTGAAGGAAGCTTTCACGTTACTTTTAACATACAATGAAGGCTGAAGGAAAGCCCTGATGTTGTACATGCAGCTTCTTCATGTGTAGAGCATGCACACTCATTACTTCTGCCAACAGTTAATGCTCACTAGCTTTCAGTAAACAAAATACAAGGAACTGAATAATGGTCATGTGTAACTTCTCTACTGAAACTGAAAGGACTTTGGTAACAAGCTTAGGCTTGCCACAGTGACCTCTTAAGGTTTTGTTTATGCTTATTATTTATTTTGCTATGTGATCAATCCTGTTTTCATGTAACACAAATAAAAGCTTTCACGTTACTTTTAACATACAATGAAGGCAATGGTTTATGGCTAACGTGATCATAAAATGCACTTGTTTGGCCACCCACTCACAACATGATTTTTACCTGTTAGTATTAAACTAATGTAATATGCAGCTTGTAGGTCCTTTCCCTACTATTCTTGATGCTCTTATGAGTCAAAAGAATAAGATAATAATTGGAATCATATTTTGTACAAAAATATTCATATCTCACCTCTTTGCCCTGCATTCATTTGCATGGTATTTTCAATTTGTAATTAATTTTGTAGTCTATTTTCTCCCCCAAGTACTTCTTAGTTTATTATTCTTATTATTGAATACCGCCTGTGGAACACTGCACCCTGATTAATCGTTGCATGCTTTCTTTTCTCTCTGAAGCATAAACTAGCAAGTATTGTGAATTTGGCACTGTGTAATGTAGCATTTTGCTTGCTGTGCAGCACTAACAAACAACACATCAGTAATCATGCCTAGCTCTCATTTAAATGCAACCTCACACTGCATGTTACAAATATCTGGGAGCTGTGTGATTAGTTAACATCTTGCGCATAACCCTTAAGATTCTAGCAAGTTCTCGGGAGATAATTAGCTTTCAGGGTTCCTCCACTGAAATGAACTCTGGCTCCCTGATGCTTAGCTCCGAATGTTGTGACTGGGAGGAACGGCAGCATGCAAGTGCTTTAGGAAGCACACGTTTATTTGTGGGGAGGGTTTAAAATACAAAATGTTTCTTGGAGACCCTGCCCTGCCCATTATTGCATTCCTTGAATTCACCCTTGCAACCAAATAAATTTATTATTTATTATTGCTTGCGGATAGCTTTCCAAAGGGAATTGAAAAATTCATGGAGGACGAGTCTATCAAGGGCTACTATCCACAATAGCTAAGTTCTGCCTACACAGTTGGCGGCAATATGTCTCTGAATACTAGCTGCTGGGAACCACATATGGGGAGAGTGTTGGTTGGCCTGTGTGAGAACAGAATGCTGGGCCAGATGGGTCTTTGGCCTGAACCTGCAAGGCTTTTCTTATGTTCTGAATTATGGAGCATCACTCTGAATGCCAGTCCCTAAGGAAGAACAGCAGGAGAGGGCTAGTGCACTCCTGTCCTGCTTTCATGCTTCCTGTAGACATCTGTTTGACCACTATGGGAAACATGATTTTGGAGAAGCCTGTTGGGCTTGCCAATCAGAAGGTCGGTAGTTCGAATCCCTGGGACGGGGTGAGCTCCCATTGCTCTGTCCCAGCTCCTGCCAACCTAGACAGGCATAGGCAAACTCAGTCCTCCAGATGTTTTGGGACTACAACTCCCATCATCCCTAGCTAACAGGACCAGTGGTCAGGGATGATGGGAATTGTAGTCTCAAAACATCTGGAGGGCCGAGTTTGCCTATATCTGACTAATAGTACAAAAGCACACCAATGCAAGTAGATAAATAGGTACTGCTGTGATGGGAAGGTAAGCAGTGTTTCCATGCGCTCTTATTTCCATCATGGTGTCCCATTGGGCCAGAAGCGGTTTAGTCATGCTGGCCACATGACCCGGAAAGCTGTCTGTGGACAAACTCAGCCTGAAAGCTTGATGAGTGCCACAACCCCATAGTTGCCTTTGACTGGACTTAACCATCCAGAGGTCCTTTGCCTTTTACTTTTATCTTTACCTTTTACCTTTTGGGCCTCTGCTCATACAGAGGTCTGTTTAGTCCTCTATCTTTTGGACTTCTGTCTGCAGGCAAAGACTTTCTTCTTTACAAAGGACCTTCTGAGATGGCTGTCTGCCTCCAGGTTTTAATTTTTTTTAATAAAAAAATAAAAAATGGGTGATTCAGCTGTTTCTGTTTCAATTTGTAAAGCTCAGGGAGCAGTTATGAACCTTGCAAACAGCAACTTTCCAGCTCAGCAAAGAATTGAACTGTCCTATTTTGTTGAGGTTACACTGCATTCAGGAAGTCTCAAGTTCCATTTCTCAATATTCCCATGTGACATGCTGTAGTCATTGCTTAGTGGGCATAGACAATTCGGACCTAGATGGACCAGTGGTTTGTGCTGGTATATGGTAGCTTCTTATATGTTCTGTTTGGCAGGGTTTGCTTATAATTTGTTCTCTGGACCAAATAGTAATAATAATAATAATAATAATAATAATAATAATAATAATAATAATAATAATTTATTTATACCCCACCCATCTGGCTGGGTTTCCCCAGCCACTCTGGGCGGCTTCCAAAAGAATATTAAAATACTATGATACATCAAAAATTAAAAGCTTCCCTAAACAGGGCTGCCTTCAGATGTCTTCTAAAAGTCTGGTAGTTGTTGTTCTCTTTGACATCTGGTGGGAGGGCGTTCCACAGGGAGGGCGCCACTACCGAGAAGGCCCTCTGCCTGGTTCCCTGTAACTTGGCTTCTCGCAGTGAGGGAACCGCCAGAAGAAATGCCTTCCTTTCATTTATTTTTAGCATCTAAAATTGCTCATCCTTTCCTTTGGGGAGCTAATATGCACAATACCATTTTGGCAAAGATTCCGAACCACATTTACCCCTGCCAGTGACGAAACTTTCTTGCGAAGTAGATATTCCTAAAAAGTAGTTGTGAATAACATCATCTGTGGCCAGTAGTTTATCAAAATATATGATTGGTATTCCTAAATAAGTTTTGTGTGACCCAAAGGATTAAGAGTGCAATACTGCACACACAACACATGATAACCAGTAATATGTAAGTGCAGGTTCTTATTTCTCTGGCCACTTATAGATTATCTAGTGTGCCATGTTTGTATGTGTGTGGTTGAGAGGAGAGGAGCTGTAGCATACCCTGTGTACCAAAATAGTAACCAACTGCTTTGCCAAAATTACGTTTCTGTTGCTGCAATGGAGATGTCAGTTTTGGCCAATGGTGTGTAGGAGATGATTCATCGCAAAGTACCATTTGCTCCTAAGGATCACCTGTAGTGGAGGATACAAAAATAAAGCTTTGGCGGGCGGGAGGGATGATGAATAAGCACTCTGTGCTGAAACAAAGTTCTCCAGTTACCAAACACTTGTTTTGCTTTGTGGGAAACTCTTATACACACACACACACATTCTCCCGACACATCGGGGTCTCTATAAACTGACATAATTCACACTGTTCTTCAACAGATGACTTTCAGTCTCTCGCCAATCTTCTCCTTTCAGATCTCTGTTCTGTGAGAAATGGGCCCTCTGTCATATTTTTTCTTCTTCTCAGCAATTTTGTTGCAGGCTTCCCCCACCCCTTGTATATTAATGATCTAAGAGATTTATTATTCAGGTTCTTCTCCGCTTTCTTTTTTTGTTGTTTGTTGATCTTTTGTTGTTGTTTTCAGCTTAATTTCTATAAATTACTGTACAGTTTCCCATAAGGTATAATTAAGCAGAATTGCTAAAGTTTTAATTATTGTGTATTATAGATGTTGAAAGCAACATTAGCACTTAGCTTTTTAAAATGTGATAGTATATTTATAAGCAAGCATTTATAAACACATTTACATATAGTTAAGATGAAAAAGGTATTTGAATTGTAGTCATTAGCATTTCTTCAAACATATGGCATACCAGCAGAGGCCATGGGCCATGCCTTCATTAGCTGAACACTGTTTCATCAGGATCGCGGCTTCCTGCTGAGGCATCCTGTGGAGTCCCCTTCTGTCCCTGAGGTTTCAGTGACAAGGGACAATATGTCCCCAAGGTGAAAATCTGGGAAATAAAGCAGATTAGCCCTCAGAGGCGTTCTTATGATTATTTAATCACACTTAGAAAAGAACTACACAGTGCCGCTGAAAAAAAAAGCCTGCCTAACCGAATTCTCTTTTTCTGTGTTGGTTTCTTCAAAGAGCTATCCCTGAGTGCAACAAAGACAGAGAGTGACAACCACTTTTTTATTTTTACTATTACTTCTCCTGCTAGATTTCTTATCTGCCCTTATACCATATGGTCCCTGGGTGGGTTACAACCATTAAAAAATGCAAGTTTACAGTCTGGGTCCTGAAAAATATGCCTCAGGAGTCAAAGGCCAGAGTAAAGAGGTGTGTCTTCAGCATAAGAGGAAAACTACATAGTGAGGGGGCCAGAGGCACCTCTTTGGGAATGGCACTCCATTTTTATAAAGCTGACCTGATTAAAATTTGCTAGCATGATGGCCAGAATTTGAACAAGTCCTAATAAGGCAGCACAGGTCGGTTATTGTTCATTAGTTTATAATTTTTATTTTTACCTCTCGGATGAAATGTTTCTTAAGGAAGGCATGTGCAGGATTTTCATTTTAGGGTGCTTTTTTTAAAAAAGGGAAAGAAATAAAAAAATATCATCAAATAAAAGTCATGACCATATTTTATTTGTGAATTTCTCAGGTATATAAAGAGAGCTTAATATGACAAGCAAAAGCATTTGTCTCAGGGCATTAGTCTCTTTCACACCCTGCCTGCCACATATATCATTGTAATATGATACCCTTTGGAACAAAACATAGACTTTGAAACATCAGAATAAATGTACTGCAAAAACAATGCATGCATTTCATTTATCACAATGTTGTTTTGAAAGGATTTAATGTTTTAAAGA
The DNA here is from genome assembly GCF_965112155.1 of Podarcis liolepis. Taxonomy (NCBI): domain Eukaryota; kingdom Metazoa; phylum Chordata; class Lepidosauria; order Squamata; family Lacertidae; genus Podarcis; species Podarcis liolepis. The sequence continues at coordinate 31,680,842 of NC_139563.1, forward strand.
TACCTTTTTCCTTCAGCAATACACTAACGGCTGTTATTAATTTGGGAATAGATGGTGGAGCAATAGATATTGGCCGGAACAGAACTTTGTGCTGTTTTGTCAGATGTTGCCCCAGATTCCTCTGTTATTTTAGTTCATAACTGGCATGAAAATGTCAGTGGTGTTAATCTTAAATCTAGCACAGACCTCAAGGTGTATTTCAGCAGTCAAGGTTTTATCTGGGCTAATCTTGAGAGTAACGACACCATTCCATCTTTGCTGCCAAAGGACAAACATTAGTTTGATGATGTCGGGGACTGGACAGAGGAGGAATGGTGGAGAACGCCTGCCCAGCCTGACCCTTCCAGAGAAGAGGAAGACAGTTCAGAATTACAACAGGGGTTTGAGGGAGGTCACAGCTCAGAGAAAGATGAGGGGGAAAGTTGGGAGATAATGGGAGAGGAGGAGCAGGCAGAGCTGGAGCAGCAGCTGGCTGACATGTTATCACTAGGAAGCATTCCAGACCCACCATCTCCCAGAACCCGGCGAGCCTTAAAAGTAGGAGAGCAAAGAGCTCAAAGACAGATGGCAACCGTAAGCAGCAACCATAGAGGGGGTGATGCTGATGACAAGTGAGGAAGTGGGAGAGAAGCGGGGTGGAGATTTACTCGGGACAATGACATTATCCAAGAGGCTGGGTTCTATAGCCTCTCTCTGTAAATATTGAATAGAAAGTGGATGGTTAGAACTTTTCCTTGTCTTTGTACATTCCTGGCAACTGGCTATAGGAATTGCTTATAGCCGTTGGACAGACACTAGTTGATAGAGTGTGAAGGGATTGCAAAAATGACAAAAGAGAATGCAAGAAGAGCAACTTGATGAAGAAGTAATTAGCTCTCATGAAGCTTGAGGTCTGACTTGAATAGGCATGAGCGAATTTGTCAATTTCAGTTTCTCATTTCTCCAACCTTAAATTTGGTTCCCCACATTTCCACATCAGTTTGCAATTTTTAAAAAAACCATTCTCATGAAAATTCATCAGTATTTTAGCACAAATTCCATATTCCCAGCATGTTTGCACTCCTGTCAGAGCGACGTCTATACTGGCTTGGTCATGTGTACAGAATGGAAGATGGCATGATCCCCAGGGATTTGCTCTATGAGGACTGGCTTCAGGCAGCAGGCCTGTTGGCAGACCAACTCTGCATTACAAAGGTATCTGCAAATGTGACATGAAGACTGGCAACATTAACCCCGTCATATGGGAATCCCTTGCTGATGACCGCAGTGCCTGGAGACAAGCAGTCAGGACATGCAACCATAGCAGTGACCAGAGGAGGAAGGAGTGCTGAAAGAAAGCATTTCTCTCCACATCGGTCTCTATAGCCACACCAGGCACTGTAACCTTCTAACTGTTTGGCTTCATTTCTAAAGGTTCAGTCCTCTATTGTCTCCCAAGACAGATGGATCTCAACAGCCCTTTATATATATGCATTTTGGTATGCAATTTTGTCTTATAGACACAATTTTCCAAAGCATTTCCCCCCAATACAAAGTATTTTATATGCATTTTTCACTAATATATATGCATTTTTCTGCACATTTTACCCCGGTGCATGCATTTTTGCACAGGTGACTTGGCTAGAAAACTGAATTGCAAAATTCGGAGACATGCGAATTTTGAAGGATGGTAGTGTCCAAAACACATTGTTTTGGAAAGTATGAATTAGGTAGGTTCACTTTTGAATGCCAACTAAAACCAAGGTCTCCCCCAGCCCTAGACTTGACTCCCATAATAGAAATAGAGCAGGCAGCTCAGTCAAAGAGCCTTTGCTTGACATGCAGGAAGTTCCAGGTTCCATCCCTTACATCTCCAAGCAGGGCTGTGAAAGATCTCTTCCCTGAAACCCTGAAGAATCTGCTCAAGACAATAATAAGCTGCATGGACTAATAGACTCAGTAGAAGGCAGCTTCCCATGTTCCTAGAGTAGGTCTGTCGGATCTCTAGATAATGCCTTGTTTTACTGGACCTGGGTCACCAAATCTACAGGCCTGGATGCTACAGAACACTGAGAGGAAAGAATACAAGACAGCACCACGCTGTTATGTTTCATCCCTTTATCTAATTGGCAGTATTATGCTGCTCTATCCTTGTCCTCCTCTCCTTCCAATTGGCCAGGCGGTACAGGAAGAAGCAGATTAGTGAAGTGGAGGCAAAGGGAAGAGGGGACACAGACCTGCATGGTATTGGTTATTAGTTGCGTGCTCACCCTCCTACCCTATAGGGCAGTGGTAGTGCCACCAGTTGCACCACGAGCAGTGGAAATGTGTTTGCACTTTTACTTATTTTTGTGGTTATTTCCATTACCCCCCTTCGTCACTACGATTCCCGGGTAGTTTACAACAAATTCACATCACTACAGGAGATCAAATAAAATATAATCATCACAGTAGATTTTCATCAGTTTCCACTTACAGCAGACAGTTGAATTATTTTAATTCTATTAGCCACCCAAACATTTGCACGAATACACAGGCCTCACACAGAAGCTTATCAGAATTGGTAACTGCCTCATTGGTAACTGCCTCGTTAGTAACTGCATTAGTTGTTTCCTTGTATGGAAATGCCTCCCACTTCACTGTTCCACCTCAACCATTTCCACCTGGAAATGAGAGGAATGGAGCACCTGGCCTACTCAATATCCACACCACATTTTGGGCAGGTTGGCAGAAGCTGGTGGCCACAATGGTTGATTTTGGGGAGATATTGCTGCTATCTTTGTCATAAGCCCCTTTGAGGAGGAATGGTGGGAGCCACCCCCTCCCCCTGCTCCTTATCCAGATCCTGAATCATCCCAGGAGCAGGAGGATAGTATAGATTTGGAATAGTGGTTTGCACAGGGACATAGTTCAGAAGGCAGAAGCTGGGAAATACTGCATGGGGAACAGGAGAAAAACACTGGAAGAGAGAGGGTTAACAGATTCACAGTCTCTGGACAGCATTCCTCCACTCAGCCCAAGGTCAAGAAGAGCTCAGAAAGTCTCAGAGAAGAAAGCACAGTGGGTACGAGCTCAGATTACAAGATGTAGGAGCAATGGTGTGATGGCCTGGGAAACCGATTCAGAGGCTGAACCGGAGGAATCCCAGCCTGCACAGGAGTCCACGCCTCCAGGGCCGGCTGAACTGGGGCAGGGCCTTGATTCTGAAGCACCTGCACCTGTGCCGGATCCTCAGGAGCAGGCACTAGGTGAATCCACTCTGGCTCCAGAGGTGGTTGAGGACTCAGTGCCTACAGGTGAGTCTCCCCCTGGGTCCAGTAACCCTTCAGCCTCTCCTGAACTGCAGAGGCTCAGGGCAGAGAGGCGAAGGGAACTGGTTTCTCCCAGGAGGAGTGCTCGCCTTAAGGCCAGGAGAGGCTGATTGGCCTCAGAGAAGATAAAGGCCAGTCAGCCCGGTCCCAGGTTGCGGGAGCAACATCGTTGATGAGCTGTTTCGGCCAGCATCCAGTTCTGTTTCCCCCCAGTGTTCCTGTCCCCGCCCGGCTTCCTGCTTCGAACCTCACCTCGCTCCTTGTGAACTGTTTCCAGCCCAGTGACCCAGGACCAGACTTTGACTACGCCAATGGTAACCTTCCCTCCGGGACCAGCACAGATGTAGTTTAATAGGGACGGAAGGTGGTGTGATGCTTAATTTGTTTTTGTTTTTTTGTTTTTAAAAAAATAATATTTATTAAAAGTTTAAGAATTACAGAAAGAATTAAAAAAGAAAGAGAAAAAGTAAACAATACAAATCAATACATTACAGTACATATAAAAAATAAAAGACACAATACATCAAAACAAAAACAAAAGCAAAAACAATTAAAAACACATCCAATATTTCCATATCTTTATCTTTCATTAACTTGTTTCATCGACCTCTTCACACCTCCCTTTTTGTGTTCTAGTTATTAATTATTTCAGCAAATCCTTTCCATCTTTCACTGTTTTCTGTCATTTAATTATCTTAATTTATTTTAACCTTATCTTACCATTAAAACCCTAAAACTTATTTATACTTAACTCCTTATAGCATTTCTACTAAAGCCAAATAGTTTCATTCCAACATTTTTTCTAACACTCATTAATTTTACAGTATTTCTCTAAATGAATTTTTAAACTTTCTTCCAATCTTCATCCACCGTCTCTTCTTCCTGGTCTCGGGTTCTATCAGTCCTTTCTACCCATTCCATTTAGTCCATCAACCTGGTGATCTTCTGTCCGAGGCTCTTAACTCTTTTCCATGTCCCTTCTGCAGATCTTCTTCATATTTATACATGCACTTTACTTTATCTTCTGCTGATCTTGTTCTTAATTTCCTTCCTTTGGCACTGAGGAGTAGATCTCGGGGAAACTCCAACCTAACAATGTCTTTATTCCTTCTTGACAGGTCAGCCCATTCTCCATAGTCAGAACTAAAGTCCAAAAGATATTTCAGAGCGTGTTTCAGAGTCCCTCCAAAGCTAAAGGCCCCCACAACTCCAATCTCCCCCTGACCCAAATCCAGATCCCAGAAGCCAGAACATCCCTGCATAAGGGGATCTATCCAACTTTCCTTCTCCAATCCAAGTGGGGCTCCAGGTGTGATGCTTAATTTGGAGCACCACCATTTCTAGGAGATATGTTCTTTGTTCTCTCACTGTGATTATTAAAGTTTCTAACTGGTAAAATGTTCCTTTCCTTTGATCTTCTTATCTACTGTCACAGGGGGAGGAAGCCGATTCCCCGAAGCCTGACAATGAGTAAATATGTATTGCAAGTGGTGGAAAAATTACTATACTGGATCCATATTTATATCCTACCATTTCAGAAAACCACCCCTCTTTGAAGATGATTTCTGAAAGATCCACAGCTTCCAGGCCTGAACTTTAATTCCATGGCTTATTCTGGCACCCATGTGTCTCAAGAGACAATGTTGTGCGCCTCTGGGGGTGAAGCCAAACTGCTATGTTAGCAGCACCAATGTGACCTCCCTGGGGCACAAGTCTGAGCAGTGTGTATGCTCAGTCCTGGCATGCCCAAATGACAAGACCCTATCTCTCGGCTTCACCGTTGTGGTCCAAAGGAAAGCAGAGCAATACCAGCTTGGCTGCAGGAAACGGAAGGTTTTCCTGAACTGAAAGAAGTGTCTCAACTCAGAAGCCACCTTTAAAAATACTTTTCTGGTATCAAGTCCCAGTAATGTTGATTGTTTGTCTTATATTCTAGCTGTCCCTATTTATTTATTTTTGCACATCTGTGCCTCTTTTCTGCCCATGCCTTGTTTAAATGTTGTTAGGTTATCAACTCCCAACAAGTCACAGGTCCCGCCTGCAATATACATTTAAAGCATGCTAAGAGACCCCTCCTCCCTTCACGAAGCTGCAGTTCTGAAAGTTGGTTTAATGATCGAGGGGACCTCCACAGGGTGTCTAAAAATAAACTTTCTAAGTGGCGTAATGGTCTAATCTTGTTTCTAGTACACGGATATGTAATGAGTGCGCATGAGCACAAAGCACCATGCAGGGTGCAGTAGATGCCGTTTCACATAAAGGAACGCATAACTGGCCTTCCAGAACTCTCTATCAGGCCCTCAGGCCTCTTCCCAAGCCACACTCCTCACAACCCTTGTTCTGTGCCCTCCTCTTGTGATTTTACCTGGCCAGAACATTTCCTTGAATTGTGAGAATACCTCTTGCATACCTTGACGGAGGATGGAGAGTGGTACATGCCTGGGCAGGCCCACTTTCGCCACTCTCACCGCTGATATGTGGCCCCTGGAAGGTTACCCATGAGGGGAAGTGGCCCTCAGGCTGGAAAAGTTTCACCGCCCCTGTTTCATATGCTGACATAATGTATTGCGTTTTCAAAATATCAGTTTCCTGTAAGCCGCCTTGTAAAGATTTGTATCCTGGACGAGGAGATATAAATAACTGAAATGAATAAATGAATAAACTTCCCAAATATACATAACAGATTTTCTTCCATACAGAAACACCAGTTTTTGTTATTCTCACTCAAAAGCAGGAGGGGAAGCAAAGACGCTGAGCCAAAAGACCCGCAGCATTGCAATATGTAGCATTTGCAATTCATCTTCAAGAATAGTGTCAATATTGATGGAGTTTTATATAGATTCCAACAAGGAACAGTAGGCTAGCGCAGGCAGATATTTACTTTTGGGAATTCCCTTTTGGGCTTCTTTTTTTTGTTAAAAATCTTGCTTTATGCACACAGTACCACAAATCCCTAGAAATGTACCATGCTATTATTGCCAGCTGAGTTCTTCCAGGCAAAGATGACATCAGCCATCTGTCACGTTATACTAATCCTGGGGAGGAGAGCCAACTGTAGAGAGAATAAATACCTTTTTATATCTATTAGCCAAATATTTACATTAAAAATGAAATGATTAAAATCTCACCAGACAAGCTGATGATTCCCTCTCAGTAAGCTATACAACCAGAGTGTGTTTGTAAATGTAGTTTTAATAGCTTTAAACAGACTAAACTGCAAGCATATATTAAAATGGATGTCCCTCTTGATATTTTTCAAACAACAAAAATACTTTCCATTAGGAATCTAGAAAATTCAGATTTAATGTAAACACATAGTTTTTGTTATTCTCACAAGTTTGCCAGCGTAGGCTATTTTTTTTTTGGGGGGGGAGGCAATTGGGACTAGATGTTTAGAAAACAAGAATGTTTAGGGGGGGGGGTCCTGTGCATTCAATTTGGAACCATTCTCTATAATGATGAGGTCTAGAAACTTGTGTTTTTAAAATGAAAGAAAAACCATATGTCACTCTCTTTGAGGGCAGAGGAACACCATTTTGGCACTTGCTGATTGGAATTGAAAAGCGATGTACACAAAGAGGTAAGTTCAATAAATTATTCTTTATTAATCTGTCAGGTTCATCACTGGATTACTCTGATCTCATAACTTGCTTTTTCTCATGGCAAAGAGTACCTGTGAATTCTGAGGTACTTGCTCCTAGGGATTTTGGAGAATTTCAGTGAAAACGGAGAGGGGGACAGAAATGGCCAGTTTGCTTATTCGTCCCATGTCCTGAATGGAAACAGATCCAGTGAGTACAACTGATATTCACTGTTGTTGCTGCCTCCAGTCAGCAAACAATACATGACTGATTACATTTCCACCCCCCACCCCCTGCATATGACTTGCATTTCCTTTGCATTGAAATCAATGGGGTGGGATAACGTAGCGATAATGCAATTTACGTAATTAATTATGTAAACTATGTAAGTTGCATAATTTCATCTCAATGGCCAGTGAGACAGATAAAGTAGTTTTGGGTAGAAGATTAATTGCAGCTGAACTATTACAGTGCTACATGGGATGAATACAAGGTGGAACAGGAAATGATTCCTTCAGACATCACTACTATGTATCGTATGTATGATGATCCCTCAAGCAGTTGCTCTTCCTTGGTATTTTCCTGATCATACTTTTCATGCCAGTCTGTGGAGTGGTCTTGCCCACATCTCCACCTTTGCCTTGCGTCTCACCATTTCCAAGAGCAGGGCTCCATGTCGCATCTTGACAGATTGAGGAAAGTTTTTGGGAAAGGGTCTTGGAGTTAGGGATAGGGGAGAAATTCACTTCACATTTAGAGGTGAACCTACCTAATTCGCACAACCTGAAACAATAGACGAACATAAACACACCCACCCCTCGAAATTCACACACTTCTCCAAATTTCGCAATGGAATTCTCTAGCCAGGTAATGTGGGCAAAAAAATTTGCATATAATGAAGCACATTATTTGGGGGGAAATCACATTGCCAAAAAAAAATGTGTATCAGGCAAAATTGAGTACGAAAGTGTGCTGAAACAAGTCCCCTTTAAGAATGTTTACAACTTGTGGGCTTTTTAGTTTAGGAAAAAAAGCAAGGAAATGAAAACATGGTTGAGAAAAAATCTGCATGCTGTGAAGAAAGTGGGACGGCACTGACCTCCATCTTAGATGACTTAAAAAGAGGTCTGAGTCAATTCACAGAGGATAAGCCTATCAATGAGGTCTAGTTATGGTGACTGTATGCTACTTTCCTGATAAAAGGCAGTGTGCCTCAGATTGACATGTTCTGTGGAGCAATGCTAGGTGAAAGCTGTCACCTTCATATGTTGCTTGATGGCTTCCAAAGGCATCTGATTGGCTACTGTGGAAACAGGATGTTATACTGGATGAGCCTTTGGCCTCATCTATCAGGACTCTTCTTATGTCCTTATGGAATTCAACCAGTTATGCTAAACAGACTTACATGACTATAGAGGTCAAAGTGCTCTGTTGAATGACACTGATCTATCCATTAACAGCTGAATGAGCTTCAAATAAAAACCCACATTTATTAATTTGTAATACTGGTCCATCTGAGGATTGCCTCAGACTGCGCTCTTATCAGCAAAATTTATAATCTCATTACAATCAACAGTACTACAGGTACCAATAAATCACATATATATATTGTCCTGAAGTCTCAAATATTAAATCAATCTTGACCTCCAGCTACTATTTCATTTCTAGATTGTATTTGATTTCTAACTTTGCAGTCAATCTAATTTTGATGGCACAGCAGCATTGGGCTGGCAGAATAAAGTTCAGATACTCATACCTGAAACAAACTGCTGCTTGAAATGTATGAACAATAGTGAGCCAAAAGCAAAGGCATCTAGCAGATGCTATCTGTTTATAGGAACTCCTGAGAAACTCCAGGTCTGAATGAAAAAGCAACTTCAGTACAGCCAGCCTATTAGTTCAGAAAACACATGTTTTCATTGAAAGGCAATAGAAAGGCTCAGGGCAGCAAATGGTGCCTTCACACTGCACAGTGTTGAAGGGGACTTCCTCACATTTCATGTACCAATCCTTGCAAGCAAAGTGATTTGGGATCAGACATAACAATGGAAATTGAAGACGCCTGCAAAATATAGATTGTTCTTTAAAATCCTCAGTTGAGGGGGGTGGGTGGAATTAGCTGAGAACAGTTTAGAATAAATATAGGCATATTTATAAAACAAAATCAAATCGATATGGCTCAGCATAATCATGTGTCAACACAGATAAAATCACATTACCTAAGAACATGGGAACTTGAACTGATAAAAACTTAAATAACATTCCCAACATGAAGCTTAAGGCTCCAAAAGGAAGTTCCAGAACTAATTTCTAGAAGAAAATGTTGTCTGTCTGTAACAAAAATACCAAAGTTCCAGTTTATAGACTTCATATCAAGTTAGTTGCAGGTGAGCAAAAGGAACTGTGGACTGCATCCAAGCTAAGTTCATAGAACTTCATCACCATTGAAATTCATGGAATTAGGTGGTTGTAACTGGGGATTGGGGAGAAACTGGTTTGGTTCACATTTTAAAGCATACCTGCCAAATTCCTGAAATAATACTTGAACTGAAACAGACTTCTCTGGTGCAGTTCTCCAACCAAAAAAAAAAAAAAAAAGTATACAGAAATGTGTATGTTAGCGAAAAGTGCATACAAAAATGCACATATTAAAGAAAATAATGTACAAAAATGCATTTTGATAAGGGAAAAATAGCTGGTAAAATATGCATATTCTAGGCAAAATTGTATCCGAACATTCAAATATTGGCAGAAATGTGCATGAAAGCACATGTGAATGTTCATGCCGACTTTTTAGTTTAGAAAATTGCAAAAGTATGCAGAAATGGGGCAAACTGATGATTGGAAAAATTAGAAACTAAGAAAAACCATAATTGAGAGATTGGTCTACCCCCTAGTCTAGATCCAGCCTATGGTGGACAGGGGGAGCTGCTGTTTATACAAACCAGGTTTTAAATAAATATGCTTAGTGCTGGAAATCCATATTTATCCCATCATTAGGCACCCACACAGAACCTACCCATAGCAAATATTGTTGGATTCCAACCCCCACTAGCCTCACCAGCATGGCTAATGGTGAGGAATGATGGGAGTGAACAACATCTGGAGGGCAATCAATTCCACATCTCTGCTTTAAATTACTAACACATTTGTGAAACCTGAATTCCATAGTCCAGGTTCAATAGAACACACCTGAGTTCTAGAGCTGTTGTTTCTTATTAATACTAATGTAGACTGAGATTGAAACTCAGCTCAAAGCTGAGTAGGGAATCTTGTAACAGCAGGTAAACATAGTCGTAAAATGTGAGAAACGTGAAGTGATATAATTTAATTTGGGTGATAACCCAAATATCAGGAGAACTGCAGTGATGTTATTGCTTAGTCGTGTAAATAGTTTAATTAAATGAGGCAAACTTGAAGTGAGATCTACAGTGTGGTTATGAGACTAACATTGTGCCTGGAAGGTGAAACTTATCTGATCCATGCTCCCATTTGAAACAGGCATCTGTTCTCTTTGGGTGCTTCTGCAATCTTTAACAGGTTATCAGCAGAGGAACATCACTTCAGAGCTGCACAAGGCTGTTGATTATTTTTTACATTAAAAGACCATTTGAACTTTCTGCTAAGTTAATAACAGCTTGATCCGCAAAACTGCTAAATCAAAGTATCTGCATTCTGCTGGCTGGATCCCTCTGAAGTTAATAGGACATAACAGCTGGAACTTGGGATGCTGCTGTTGTGTTAGCTACAGAGGTAAAAACGGAGGTGGGAACTGCTTTAGCTAAACTGATTCCATATCTTTAGCCCCCCAACATGGTGCCCTCTGAATGTTTTGGACTACAACTCCAGCCAGAGCCAGCCACAACATCCAGAGGGCACCAGGTTGGTGAAGATTGTATTAAGAAAATGGGGTGATGCTTTAAGAACCCCTTATTGTATTCAGGGCCGTCTTAAGCATATCCGGCACCGTGGTGCAAAGATCCCTCCGGCGCCCCCTCCCTTCCCCAGAATTTAGAACTTGGGGCCCATCTCATAGCCCCAGGAGCCGCTGCCCACAGAAGACACCGCCAATGTGATGGACGCAGCACAGCTGACCAGACTGCTGGAACCCCATGCTCACTTGCAAGGCTCCAGGGTGCCTCCTCCTCTTCTGCTACTTGATGACAGCCCGCTTTCACTCCTGCCCAGGAGTGGAGGGGTGGCGGCTGGCACCGGTGACACGGAGGAGGCCCCTCGGGAGCCACTCCCACCACCACCGCTCCCACCACTTCCTCAGACGATGACAGTAGCTCAGTGGGCGGTTGCTGAGGGGATTTCCGTGGCTGAGGGAGAGGAGGAGGAGGAGGCAGCCCATCCTCAGCCGCTGCTTCAGAGTCGAAGAGTGGCTCCTCGTCCGCCACAGCCCATGCCACTGCCGCAGAGCACTTGTGGGAGCAGCACAAGCAGCAGCAGTAGCGCCAATGTGCCCGCCGCAGAGGGGGGGCAGGCCGAGGAGGGTAGGAAGGAAAGATGGTTGATGGGGCACAGCTGGTGGTGTGCAAGGAAAGGGGAGGCCACCGGCAAACTGCGTAGCTCCCCCACTCGCTGGGGTGCCCCTGAGAGGCCGGCGCCCTGGTGCAACAAGCCACTAAGCCCTATGGGAAAGACGGCTCTGATTGTATTTTGTTAGGACAGGCTCGTGCTAGATTGAGAAAGACACAGCTACTTGGATGGTTCTTAGAGCAGAGGTTACTAACCTTTCGGGACCAGTAGGCACTAGAGCTCGGCAATGCCAACTGGGCTTTACAAATTTGTGTTGCCCATGAGGAATTCAGTGCTTGTCCATTTGTTTCTTTGAAGTCCCACCTGAAAATGCAGCAGCCCCATCTAGTAAATAAGGCTGGCTTCATTCCTTAGCATGCTAACTGATCACATGTATAATTTCTCCCTTGCAAATGGTTTACTTTTATGGTTTTCTCACCTTTCCTACAAAATTTATCAGTTGGACCCAAAAAGCCGTTTAGGTACCTTGCAGCACAACGATTATATGAACACTCAGGACTTCATGAGATGTGTTCCTCTTCCCTCCCACACCCCACATTTATTTTCAATGTGTCTGGGGGGGGAAAGATTTGAAATAATAAGAATGCTTTCTAGTAAGTGCCCCTTTCAGGTCAGCAAGTCAAAAGTACCGTGATGTTGTTTGGCCCTTCCCACATACCATATCCTGCCTGTTCAAACAGGAGAACAAAAACCAAGGTGCAGTTTGATAGAACTGAGCTAAATGCACTCTCCTAAGATGTTGTGTGTGTGTGTTTGTGTGCGTATGGTATTTGGTATTAATTTGCTCTTCTGAACCAAACTCAGCTTTTGGGAAAGCCTCCACAACAAACACAAACGTGTTCTGTATAAGCTTACACTTTACAGCCAATTTTTTCGCTGCAACCCAAATGCCAGAAGGCGCTTTCTCTCCGTGAAAGAGACTCTGATTTAATTCTATAACATATTCCCTCTCTCACATGTCCTCCCTGCAAATGTAAACATTAGCAATCGCTATGCACTGATTTCATTTTAACCTGAACTGTATTTACTATACCTAAGGACAATTCTCATGGAGCAAAGAGCCCCAGTATTTGTATTTCAGAATAAATATTATGAATCTGTCTCTCTCAGGGGAAGAACATGTTTAGATAACCTGCCTTTCACATAGGAAAGCTGGCTGCACTTCCCAACATGGAGACAGTGCTGAGTATAAAAATCCAATGCCTCTTGGCCATAGTTAAAAGATGTCCCTATTCCTTTGCAAAGGGTAGAACGTATGGAAGCTGTAAATAAATTATGATTGCCAAAGATCAGAGGAATTTTTACACAAGACCAAAGCAACTTAAGCTTGCGCTTTGATACAAACCTGTTAATAATTCAGCACAACAGTAATCATCACATCTCTAGAATTCCTAACAATTGAATTGCCCTTCGGGGGTATTAGCAGATGATTAACAATAGCTTTAAGTTTTTACTGACGGACCTCTCTAGAGGTAACATAAGGTATAGTGTATTATTGAAGAAGGAGGTGGAACATCTATCTATGGTGAAACAGGGCCTGTAAATCTTTGGGCACAGAAGCTTGTTGCGCCGTCAGACATTATCCAAGAATAAGTGCTGATGAGAAGACATGTAGAAGGAGTTGAGTTGCACTACATTATAACTCTAAATGATCAATGGGCTCTTTCAGAGCTGCCAAGCCAATATATGTTCAAATATCAATCTAGCAGAAGCAGAAGGAAGCTTCTGTTTAGTAGTAGTGGTAGGCTTCTCTGTGTTGTCTAGAACAGGGCTGGGGAATCTATGGTCCTCCAGACATTATTGGACTCCAATTCCCATTATCCTCAGCCAGCACAACTAATGTTGATGGGAATTGTTGTCCAACAACCAGTGGAAGGCCACAGGTTCTCCATTCTTGGTCTAGATGCACATAATATCACCACCTTGCTGAATATCATCATTCACTCACCTGTGCTGTATGCTGAGCAGAGTGGAGCTGGTAGGCTCAGGTCAAGTATCCAACTTCACAGCTTCCCTAACTAAGGAGTGGGGAGATTGCCTTCCATCACTCACTAGTTGTGATGGCATTCAGCCAGGGTGGTTTAGCCCAGAGTGAAAGGAGAGATGTTTTCATTCTTTCTGCCTTTGCTTTCATAGGTAGGATAATTGTCTGGGAAGCCTAATGTTGTATTAACAACAGTGGGGTAAACTGCCACCATTGTGGGATGCCTGGAAGTTGAGCTAAATGGACTTCAGTCTGATCCAGATGTGTTTTTCTTCTTTTGGGGTGGCAGCTGGTAAGAAGAAGGGAAGAATCTACCCCCTTGCTTACAGTGTCAGGTTTACAGGAGTATTCACATATCACTATGTTAATGTATGCACTTTTCAGATGAGTTCACCTGGAGTGTTCTCACAATCATTAACATTGATTAGCATCACTCTACCCTGTAACCAGACTGTAGAACAACCAAAGGTGTTTAAAGTGTGTTAATAGGTAGCAAATGTGCCTGGCGAAGTCCTCCTGACTTCCTGGCACATTTGCAATACAAAGCTGCTTCTCCCATTCATTCACACAGTTTTTTGGATGTCCAGAATGATCTCACTCTCAGAAAAATACTTGCTTAAATGCGAAGAAAACCACTCAGGTCCCTCTCTTCCCTCTTCCTCCCCGTTCTGATCTCCCCAACACCACCACAAAAGAAGATTACTAATAAAAGACAAAAAAGCACTTCCAGATGTGATTTGCTTTCATTTTCCAGCTGTATCAGTTAACATAATACTGCACTCCTCTTTCTAGCCATGGAAATGCATCCTAAAAAAAAGGATGCTATTCATCCTGAATGAGCTAGGTTAAAAATAAATTACGGCCAAGTATTAGAAGGCTTGTTTTATCACTTCGTTTCATACAGATCTTTAACTTTCTCGCCTACCATTCTACAGTTCAGCAAAAGAAGAATTATTTTCCCTGTCTGCTCTCAGATGCTGGAGTCTTTTATTCAATAACAGTTTGCAGAATGGTTCAGAATAGGTTAATGAAAGATCTCTAATACTCTTGCTAGACCAATCTTCTTAACAGAGAAGGGTCATAATAGTAATTACATAGGTGGTCCAGCCAGAAGGATCTTTTTATCTTAGAATTCAAGACACACTAAGTTTGACTAATCACCCACAGTGTGTTTGCAATTAAAATAGCACTATATTAACCCTGCCAATGTGAGGTATCAATATTTTATGTGTGGCTTGACAGTTCTAAGCGGAACATTTGAATGCTTGATAGAGAGAGTTCACTTTTAAAGAGAGAGTTTCTTACTCTTCCTCAGAACTGTAAACAGGAAAGATACTAAGGAGGGAACTCAAATGAGATTTTCATAAGAAATCTGATCTTCAGGATATTTTACACACTGTTGCCAAGAAAGGAGGAGAGGAAAGGAGGGGAGAGAGAGAGAGAGAGAGAGAGAGAGAGAGAGAGAGAGAGACTTCCTTCCTGCAAAGTCAAAATCTGGGATGTTTATAAGACACACATTTTCTTCCACTTTTGGGTGAGAGAATAAATTCCTTAACATTGCAATCTCATGCACACTCACTTGATCATAAGTCCCACTGAATCCAATAGGCCTTTCTTTTGAGTAGGCATGCACAGCATCAGATCGAACACTGAAAGTCAGAATTGCAAAACTGAGTTGATTCTGAGTTACGTCATAAAGTGGGGAGGAAGGCTAGTGAAGAGACCTGGATTGGACCTGTTGCCATCACATGATGGTAGCAGAGTCAACACATGTCTGTTCCCTCCCCTCCCCTGAAATGTCCCACTGGGTCGCTGCTGTAGCTTTCACCTGCCATTGGGAGAGGTGCATTGGGGCACCCCTCACCTCTGGAGCTTCCCCCCCTCCACTGGCAAAGAGTGGTCTCACAGGGCAGGACTCAATGGAGGAACACCTCACTCCATCTAAACTTCTTTCAATATGGTGGATCCAAAGTTTGGACTGCTGTCCCCATGGAGGTCCCATGGTGCTCTCAATCCTTCATGATCAATGGTCAGTGATGTTGGGATATGTAGCCAATCATCTGGTGAACCATAGACTTTCCACTTATGCTTTAAAATACACTTCTTCAAAGTCCGTATTAGAACAATACCTTGATTAGGCAGCCAAAATATAATAAAATAGCATGCAAGTTTTTGAGTTTCCTCAAACTCTTCATGAGGCTAGATAGTAAACAAAGCAATCTGGTTGGGGGGGGGGACAAGGCTGTTGGTGTCAATCAAGCCACCCATGTCTGCATATAGTAAGCTTTAGTCTGCAAGTCCCCCTTCCAAGAGTAGCCCTGGAATAGCTGCCCTGTGAAGCATGTTGTGGCCACCTTTATGGGAAATGCATCTGATAGACAAAATGATTCGAGGAGCTAGTGGTCTGACACGGAGCCCTTCCTGCCTCTGTTCCTTCCCCCTCCCTCGCCCTTGTGAAGTTTTTTGATGGTTTGAGAACAGTCTTTGATGTTCTGAGAAGGTTGGGAGGAGATGAAGCCCCAGATACAACTGCCTTAATCAGTTTGGGAGGATAGTGCTGGGTACCTTCTTTCATGTTGGGCATTGTTTTGAGAAAGTGAGGCATTGGGAGGGGGTGGCTAATGGATGAGCTGCACGTAGCCAGTGTGGCAAGCTACATAGGTTATCTATAAAATCGGACAGTTTGGGCAGAGTTTCTTTGAAGCTCATGCATGGACTGATAGGCCTTAGAGCCGTGCAAACTGAGGCTACTGGGAGAGTTGCTTCGCCGCTTCTTGAGGGCTTCCAAGTAGCAGATTGAAGTGCTTGCTTGGTATGTATACATAGTTTGCTGTTATAGAATGAAATCTTTAATCTTCTCACTCACTTGTGTATTTTGTATTGCTTCTGAATCTCATTTTAAAAGAACCACCTTGCCTTTGGCCAGACAACACCATAAGGTCGCCCAGTAAGTTCAGTGCTCTAGCCAGCACATGGACTAAATGGAGATTTTGTTTATTTATCAGCAGATATGTGCAATCTAAGTAAGCATGTCCTATGGGTGGTTCACAAATTAAAAAATCATCATCAACAACAACAAAAATCCAATCAAAACTAAAAACAATAAACAGAAAGGGTAGCCTGTACACAAAGAACATCATAAATACAGCACAAGTCAATAAAAATCCAGGTCTTTCAACTAAGGCCTCTGCAGTGTGAGTTGAGCACTCTAGCTAAGTGTACTAACAAAGCTCACTGGTTTTTGA
Source organism: Podarcis liolepis (assembly GCF_965112155.1). NCBI lineage: Eukaryota > Metazoa > Chordata > Lepidosauria > Squamata > Lacertidae > Podarcis > Podarcis liolepis. Next base: position 31,697,484 of record NC_139563.1, read on the forward strand.
ATCTCCCTTTATGAAAGTGCTTTGCATCTGAAAACAATCTTCAGCTAAGCCATTGATCAGAATGTTCAAGCACCTGGTCCACATTAGCAGTCCAAAGCATCTCCATCTCCATCCGAAAGCATCCAGGGTCTCCCAGGGTGCCCAGGTTTTCGCACAGGCATATATTTTTTTCTCCATCCCCTTTAACATCAGGGAGTACTCTGTCCATGCATGTATTCTAATTGTATACATAAAACACTGTCTGACACAATGTTATCTGACAAGGTGCAATTATCTGACAACATGGCAGAACATGATTGTGGAATCTCCTTGTGCATTTCCAAGCTCCATCTGCACACCAGAGCCCCTGGATCTGGACAGGAAAGCTATATAAATATATATATATATGCTTATAATAGCTAATTTCCGTTGACTAGCATCCTATGTTAGCTGTGAACTAATTCTCCAAAAGCCAATCTGTATGTAGAATACACATGTAGGATGAAGGTTTCAGGTGATCTGAAGAAACCCCAAGGTTTGGGGGAGATATTTTGGGGACAGTGGGCAAAAAAAGTTGAAAAATCCAAAAGTGAGAGAATGGAATGGATAATCCTGAATGAAGGCATGGCTGATTGGTTGGAAAATTATACAGAAACATTCCACACATATATTGAAATATCAGGTGGGAGGGAGATTGCTGTGGTCTACATAAATTCTCTCTCTCCAGGCTCTCTGTCCAGTTGGTGGGGGAGTGTGTGTTCCTGGTGTTGGGAATTTAGGACAGATTACGGATTCTGCTGGCTTACCTAGCTGCCCAGCTATCTAGCTGCCCAGCAGTCTCCCTGACAGAGCTGGTCTCGGAGGCAGTATTGAGGGTTCCCAGACTGCTGGCTGCCATGACGACCATGGGAATGTCCCAACATGTCACTGGCCCAACCAATGTGGCTGGCCCCACTTTGGACCTTGTTTTCTTAACTGGGCAGGAAGCGGGTGCTCTGAAAGTGGGGGATATTGACATCAGTCCTTTGTCATGGTCAGATCACTTCCTGTTGAGGTTTAAGCTTTCAGCACCTTTCCCTTCCCTGCAGAGGCTGGGGACCTACAGTGGTGCCTCGCAAGACGAAAATAATCCGTTCCGTGAGTCTCATCGTCTAGCAGTTTTTTCGTCTTGCGAAGCAACCCTATTAGCGGCTTAGCGGATTAGCACTATTAGTGGCTTAGCGGATTAGCGGCTATTAAAGGGTTAGCGGGTTAGCGGCTAAAAGGCTATTAGCGGATTAGCGGCTTAGAAAAAGGGGGAGGAGCGAAAAAAATCGGAACACTCGCAAGACGTTTTTGTCTTGCAAAGCAAGCCCATAGGGAAAATTGTCTTGCGAAGCAGCTCAAAAATGGAAAACCCTTTTGTCTAGCGGGTTTTCTGTCTTGCGAGGCATTTGTCTTGCGGGACACCACTGTATTAGACTGGTCTGCCCTCTGAGGCTGATGGAGCCAGTGGGCTAGACCAGGGTTAGCCAATATAGTGCCCTCCAAGAACAGAAGCACAGCCATTGTTTGAAATTTGCATTTCTCCAAATGTTGCAGTGCAGTTATCCAGCTAAGTAAGGTGTACAAAAATGCCCATACTCGGATATAGTGTGCATATATTGGTAGAAGTAACATTCAGAAATGCATTGTATTAGGGAAAATTTTATACATTAGGATAAATGAATGAGGGGCGTTGTAGTTCAGTGACATAAGGAGGGGACTATATTGTCTACCTCTGGACTAAAATCCAAATGAAGAGGCAAAAGGTTTTGACTCTACCTTCTTTTTGCATGGCATATGAGCTGAAAACCCACCAAGGTAGGAAAGTCTGGTTTTCAGGATTCTTAAGAATACGGTTCCTGCATCAAAATATGTTTGTAGGTCTAGCTTAAAGTGTAACAGCTCCACAATGTCCTCAGTGCTGTGCTGTGCTTGATTGCAGCTCAATAAAATAAGGATATCCTAAGATATACTGACTCTTAAAGGCATAATTGAAAAATCATGAACCCAGTCAGTGAAACTCACATTTATAGAATTTTCCATTATCTTAGGAGCTGATGTATTTTTTTTAGCTAGATTTAATGGGAGAGTTCATAATTCAATTCATTTTTTAATATGATGGTTTTGCTAGCTGCAAAATTTACAGTCTATTTAGGGGACTCTTAACTAGTACATTCTATTCAGTCCTCCAACCGGCTTAGCAAATAGGCATTTTTTTCATGGAAAACAAATAGAGGGATTTGCCTGCCCAAGGTCTAAGAAGGTCTTTCCATCAACAAAGGTCCTGATTACCATATCCAGTACATGAAGAGACAGATTCCAAAGAGATCACAACTCAGTGTTGCCCCCAGAAAGTCCCAGGTTCAATACCTGCCATCTCCAGTTAAAAGCATCTGGTAGCAGGTGAGAGGGGGAAAGCACCTGACTGAAAATATAGGAGGGAGAGAAATTCAGTGCAGTTCGCATTTTATTTTTTGAGTTCTCTGGATTTTGTGATACAGTTCTCCAGCCCCAATATGTGCACAGCAGTGCATAGATTGAGGGCAAGTATATGATAGGTCAATGGCTCAAATGAGAACGTTACTTGAAACCGTTTTCTTAAAGAGTCAAACAATATTAAGATGATTAAATTTTTGATAGAATGGCCATTTACCCAGCCCAGGGGTGGGTGGCAGTTGTGATACACTGGAGTGGCTCCTCGTTCCCCTGGGCAGTGTAGACCTCCTCCAATGTGACCAGCTGTTTGGGCATTCCCTGGCTGGCTGCTAGGGATGATGGGATAACCTACTATCCACAAATGTAAATGCCCTGTCAGGGAGAAGCTAGTGGGCAGAGTCTGGGTGGAGGACTGGAGTGGAGAAGTCTTCACTCTGGTCCACCTCCTGGCCATAAAAGCCAGCTGTGCCCGGGCATGGGACCACAGTCAGATGAAGAGCATTTGGAGCACTTGGCTGAAGAGCAGCTGGAATCATTTGATTTATTAATTACTAATTTACATCAACAAAGGAAATTAAAATGTTAACCATTTAAAAGAAGCAAATGAGAGTGAGAACGTGTATGACTGGAGCAGGATTTCTGTTATATTTGCTAAACCTACTTGGGCTACTGAACTCTGTTCACCACTGCCAGGCAGGGAAGATTAACATGTGCAAGCCTGGAGCTAAAAAATTCAGTGTGGGGCTGTTGATGATCTGATCACACTTGAAAGTGCCTGATGAATTAGGCATCAAGATCGGCATGATGAGCAGAGCTTATTAACATCAACTCCCCGCCAACACACACACACACACGAGATCTATGCATCCCTCAACATACACTTTGCCCAAAGGGTACAGAGGACTTCTGGGGCCCAGCCAGGCTTCTCTGCCAAGTTGGCTGTGCTGCAGCTGAGCTGAGATCTGTTTCCTCTGTGACCTTTTGCTGAGTGGCAAGCAGGGATTAGCACAGATGAAAAGACCTTAAGATCTCTTTCTCTCTCTCTTTTTAACATTGTGGTTTAATTTGAAGCGATATATTGCAGGAGAGCTAGAGGCATGAGGCTCCAAAAATGAGATTTAAAGGGCCACTGGACACCCCCCAGGCCTTGAGCTACACAATTCAAGAGAAGGATTGAAGCCACAGCATGTACCCAGTGTCCATACCCTAACAAGTATAGGGTTGAGTGGTCCTATGCAAAGAGATGTATCTGAGAAGCTAGCTGTGAGATTGCTTTGCTGTGCACCCATTTGTCTTCCTATAAGCATAAAAATAAGGACGTGGGTGGCGCTGTGGGTTAAACCACAGAGCCTAGGACTTGTCGATCAGAAGGTTGGCTGTTCGAATCCCTGCGACGGGGTGAGCTCCCGTTGCTTGGTCCCTGCTCCTGCCAACCTAGCAGTTCGAAAGCACGTCAAAGTGCAAGTGGCATAATAGGTACCGCTCCGGCGGGAAGGTAAACGGCATTTCCGTGCACTGCTCTGGTTCGCCAGAAGTGGCTTAGTCATGCTGGCCGCATGACCCGGAAGCTGTACGCCGGGTCCCTTGGCCAATAAAGCGAGATGAGCGCCGCAACCCCAGAGTTGGCCACGACTAGACCTAATGGTCAGGGGTCCCTTTACCTTTACCTTTAAGCATAAAAATGTGAAGCTGTAGCCATGCTACAGTTTGAGCTACCCCTCCCTTTGGCAATTACACCATCCGTGAACCTGTGGCCTTTCATACTTTTTTTCTTTTTAACCCAACACCCATTGCCACACCAAAATGGATGGAAAACAATTCAGTAATTCTGTAGGAGATTGTAGTAAAAATGCAGTTCGCTCAACTTATGCAATAGCTACTAGCCCACATTGAAATATATGGTTCTGCAGTACTCTATTCTGGGGGGGGGGACCTTAATCAGTAAGGATACCCCTGTGGGTACACACTGAAGGAAACACATTGGCCCCATAAACCAGTGAGGTAATCAGATAGAGTTTTGACGAGTCCCACTGGATCTTAAATCATTACTGCTAAGTGTGGGGGAACTGTGGCCCTCCAGTTGTTGTTCGACTCAAACTCCCATAAGCCCCAACTAGTATGGCCAACGGCCGGGAGGATAACTGGTTGGATATTTTCTACTGGTGTGGCTGATCCAGAGGGCCGGGTTTCTCCCCCTGAGCAATTGTTTCTGGCTCCCAGTGGTCCCACTTGTTTTCATGGCAGCGGCAAAAATAAATTAAAGTAGACATCGCGCTGGGGTGGGCATATAAATTTAATCCTCACTGCTCATCCCAACTGTCTGTTTGCATTTCTTAGTGCAGAAAGTATTGATCTAATGTGTAGAGAACTTTCCTATTCTACTTAATTCCAGAGGGTTCTGGAAGCTTCTCTGTGTGAAAAATACTTCATGGTGTTTGGGTTATTCCTTCAGAGAAGCTGAGTACAGCTGTTTTAAGCTGGTTCTGTTATCTCTTTCTGTGAAGGTCATGGTGACTATAAAAGTAGGGCCAGAAGAAGCCTGGGTTTCACTTTTTCTTTCTCTTTTTCTTCTGGTGTGGTGTTAAGATTTAGACATAATAAAAGTTATTGTAAGTTTAAGTTAAGTCTGCTGCAACAGTGCCAATCATGAATGTACTGGATCTGTGGCCATTATGCTCATTTGCCTTCAGTAGCAGTAAAGTTCTGCTGGATGAAATACAATTGTCTCTGGTCTATTTTGGGGGGAATCCTATGATGCTTTTAAGTTTTTACTCTGCTAACTCTACATTGACGTTCTACTCTGGATCAATATTGAGTAGAATTCCATTACACCAACACCCTGATGGGGGGCAGATCAACCCTTTCCTGCTTTTAGACTGATTGTCTACTAAAGAGCAGGCAGTTACACCACCTTCCACTTATATGCAGAAATCAGTTGAGAAGTGGAAGTGGGGAGGCTCTGTGCCCTGAGAGAGTGTGGGGTAGCCACACCCACCTGTGGGGTATAGGCCCTAGAAAGCTGGACAAGATGAATGGGGCTCCCAGGATGAATGCAGCTACCCATCCCTGTTTTAAGCATCTGCCACCCCATCCCAACTCAGGTCTTTTTCTACTGTTTAGGAATTGTTTTCCTGTTCAGCTGCAGATTGTGAAGTTTTTATAATGTATTCATCATTTTCTGGTTTATTTTTTAAAAAAATTGCTTGTAATATCTTGGGATACTTGTAAACCATTTAGCATCTTCGCCCCTACAAACGTTTAGACGTATGCAAATTATCTAAATAAATGTTGGGAGTTGGGCTCCCAACCCCATCTGAGGGGAGACAGGTCCCTTGCCTTTGCCTTTCAGGCTTTTGTGCTAATGGAAAACCCCACCATTCACTTTGATGCAAACTTAAAATGCTCATTCAGTAGATACATTCCTTTGAGTATATGTTTTTTATCACTTTGACAGAATTTACATATATCTTAGACTTCAAGTTTCCAAGAACTATGAAAAATTATTGCAAAGTATTGAGTTAATCCGTTTGGTATTATGTTCCCATCCGGATTTCATTTTATTTTTTATATGTGAAGATTTATTCCAGTGCTGAGCCTTATATGGCCATGTATGACCGAGGTGTCGTTCCCACCCCACCCCCTGCCATTTCACAGTGGCCTGTTGTTGTGGACAGCACTAAGAGAAAGACTCCAAAATAGAGAGATCTGCATCCACTTCAACGTTGAGAAACGTGATCCCTGATTCATTTTACGGGGCAAATGAGCATAAAAGCCACTCCAAATAATGTGTTGGCTTAATTAGTTTGAAAACTGGTTCTTATAATTTCTGAAATTCATATAACAACAACAGACAGGGCCTTCTACTCTGGAATCAGCTTGAACAAGTTATCAGGCAAAATTATTAATCTGTTACAGACAGCATTAAAGGGAACAAGAAGGAGCTGCTACAAACTGTTGCACTGCAGAGTGCTTCCGTTCAGGATTCCAGCTGCTTCATTCCATCATGGTTATTTTTCTCTTTGTGCCTCATCCAAGAGAGGTGTTGAGGGGAAAGGCCACAGGAGGATGGGCCTTTTCAGTGGTGGCTCCCTGTTTGTGGAATGCTCTCACCAGGAAAATGCACCTGGTTCCATCACTGCCATTTTTTAAAGCTCCAGACTGACATTTCTATTTACTCAGGTCTTTGTTGGTTAAGCTAGCCTTTATTTGGGTCTCATATTTCAGTGGGGTGGGGTAGGACTTGTCCTTATTGTGTTAATGGTATGAGCATTTTAAGGATTTTGTATTGTACAGGGAATCCAGTCTTGTGGACCCGGTGCTGTTAATGGGGGTGCCTGGAGACAGCCCTGGATAGGCAGGTGAAGCAAATGTGTTTGGAGAGCTTGAAAGTGGGATCAGATCTCACTACACCCTGAATTCCATTGTGAGGAACTCAGTGGGGTTAGGTTTGGAACTGGGCTCTGAAGAAATCTAGCTAATAATTTGGTTTTCTCTTCCCTATAATGGGGGGGGATGAAGTGATGACTCACCCCCCTGTGGCGGCGATTCCAGGGTCCCCTCTTAAAAGAGGTTATATAATGCGTGTCACTGACCATATACTGAAAAGCTGTCAGTGAACTACCCTGAGTGCGGGGATATGGGCTGCGCATACATCTCGCAGTGCACCCCCATATCCCATTTACCCTGATGAACCCCAGTTCCCTCCAGCTGGGAGGCTGGGAGGATACACACCCAAGGCCTAAGCCGAGGTCTTCCTACATTCGGAAGTTTAATAAAGTTGTGGCCTAATTTTAATTCCATAACACGTTGTCAGAGTCTTTATTCCTTCCTTATGATCCCTGGGGGCTGGGGCTGTCACAGCCTGGTCATGCAATTTGGTTTTCTGAGCTGTGTGCTAAGCATGACCAGGGAAATTGACCCCACCACTAGTTTGAGCCCCAGTGATTACAATCAACAGAACTGCAGAAAATAATTAAACAGATACAGTGACATATCTTCCAACACGACGCAGCCCAAATCCAGGACACCATGTTCCAGGTCTGAACCACCATGTGTCATGTGACCCATGTGAAATTATGCCCCCCAAGTTCTTTCTTTGGGCACAGCACCCAAAAATGCAAGTTTTGGGGCGCCACACAAGATTTCTATCCCCTCAAAAGTACCATGCCTGAAAAACATGCGGCCCAAACTTGTGAAATCACGGCGACCATTTGGGCCGCTGTCATTTTTCGAGGACAGTTGATGAGTATGCAGCAATTATCCTATTGTGTACCTTCTAAATTAATTTGTTTATTGTAACAAACATTAACATGCTCCTGGGTTTTTCCCCTAAAAGAAGCTCTTACATGTTTTGCAATAGTATCTAGACTTTCCTGTGATATATATGGACACAAAACTCAATTTAATATAGACATTAGAGTTGTAATTTATGGGAAGGAAGGCTTGTTAAGTATTCTTTGACAACACAGGCAGCCTATCAGCTATGTGGTAAGACCACAGAGCTGGAAAGAAGACTCTGACTTAACACCCATATTTTATGCGATAATGCAAAATAATACCGAGATACGCTTTGCATCATGCTAAAATCTCTGTATTAAGCCCAGGCTTGCACATGAATACGTCTTGACTTTACTTTAATGAAATATGTCTCTTAGATGCAATAAAAACAACACATTTCTTCAACTTCTAATGTTATTTTACTTCTCTTTCAAGGCTGAAGGATGCAAAACTTTCCCCATGCCAATATGATTTTGCTTCTGTACACTTAACACATAAGAAAGAAGCAGAAAGTGAAATTTTCGGATAGAAACACAATATAAATTGTAGGCCCTTTCATGTGTTCCAACCTCTTATTGGAGAGAAGGAGAGGTGAACTGGGACTGTGCTGAGAGGCAATACATCATTGGAGCATAGAAAGCTGCCTGATGCTGAGGCCAATGGTCCTTCTAGCTCATTATTATCTATTACTGACTGACAGTGGCTCTCCAGGATTTCAGACAGGAGACATTCCCAGCTGTATCTGGAGGCCCTGTGGATTGAACCTGCGACCTTCTGTATACAAGGCAGACACCTACCACTGAGCACATTCATCTGGCCACATCTCTGGCATTGGTGCATTCTGTTAACATTATCAGGCCTCTAGGCAGTCAAAATCTTGGGGGGGGGGAGGCCTTCACAAATTATCTCCTAATACTTCCGAATATTCTAACTAGAAGCTGGAGTTGGCGGAAACTCACACTAACTCACAGAAAGCTTCGTATCTGGAGGTTTCTCGTGTGCGCACTCTAGCGGGATAACATTGAACTAAGAAAGCTTGGTTGTAATTTTCTTTCAAGATCAATATTATTTGATCTGTTGCTGTGGGGCCCCTAAAAGGTGTGGTGACAGGCTTCAGGGAATTGGCTTCCTCCCCCATGGTAGTAGATAAGCAGAACAAAGGAAAAGGAGCCTTCTTACCAGTTAGAAACTTTTATAACCACAGCAAGAGAACAAAGAACACATCTAGAAATGGCAGTGCTCCCCGTTAAGGAACCCACATCCTGCCGTCCCTATTAGTCTATGTCACTTCTACGTCTTGTAATCTGTGCTTTCTGTGCTCTCCATGACTTTGGAGAAGGGGGGATGAATGCTTTCCGGAGACTGTGAATCTGTTAACCCTCTCTGTCCCAGTGCTTCTTCTCCCATCCAGTATTTCCCAGCTTCTGTCTTCTGAACTATGTCCCTCTGCAAACCAATGTTCCAAATCTATACTGCCCTCCTGCTCCTGGAAGATTCAGGAGCAGGAGCAGGGGAAGGGGGTGGCTCCCACCATTCCTCCTCAGTGCAGCCCTCCTGGTGCCCATAAGTCAGTGCCTACTCAGGCGCTGTTATCATGTACCTTTTTTGGGTGGTGCATTTCCTCTTTGCTGATGCTACCTAAGTTTGCATCCTCATGGCACTGGAAGAGGCCATTCTCTCCTTGACAACAGTAACTATGTTGGGTGTTTTCTCACCCCAACATGTTGGCGTAACGACTGTGCTTCCAGTCCTAAAGTCTAGGGCAAACTATAGTCTACTGGCCTCCCGGAGGATCTCCACAAGCAACGCCATGATGAATTAACCCATACAGACCCAAATGTTGGGAGATAAGAGTGAGAGAGGGTGCATTAGACAAAGGCCTGGGCTCTGCACGCCCTTGCCCTGAGCCACAGTCATAGCATGAGCAGCAGAAACAGTCTTATGAATAGCATTTAACTTGAATTTGTAGCAAACTGCTGCTTTTATCATAAACAATTGCCAGATGGTATAACATTATCTTTCCTCTTCCCCCTCTCCCCACTCTTCTTTCACAAAAGCAGCATTAATTGCAGAGCAGCCCAGGGCTCCACTCTGCTCATCAGTGTGATAACACTTCATGACCCTGATTAGCCGTCAGTCTACTCAATTAAAAAGATCATTTAGACATTCACCCAATCATTTGCCTATCGAGCCACCTGGGCCTCAACCAGGGGCTCCCCATTTTTTAACATTCTCTTGCCCTCTCACATCTCGCCTCATTTTTCTCTCTCCTCCTCCTCCTCTTTTTTTTTTAAACATATCTCCAAAAGACGTAATTGAATTAAATAAAGCGTCTCAGGGGCAGCTGCAACATCTGCTGTTTGTGGTATGTCAAGCCTTCAGCATTAAAAACAGTTACATATGCTCCAAATTAGCAGGTCGCAGAGATGAAACAGTCGATGATAGTGTTTTTGTGCCAGCATGAGAAGCAGCTCACAGCTGTGTGCAATTTACAATTAAAGGCTTTATCAGAGCTCAATTGTACTAGTGAATCAAGTGGTGAGAGGTCAGTTAGTGAATTAGACCAATTAGAGCTTGTACAGTTAAATTATCTGTCTTATTACCTACTGATAAAGAACCATGTCAGAGGATGAGGCTGGATGTACTTTACTAAGTGATCCTAGAAATTCCCCCACCCCATATTCCCCCCTCCGCCACCTTCCTGATGTAATGGAACTCTATAGGTCTGCAACATCAAAGTTCTGATGACACAAAGAAATTACAGGTGACTTTTTCTTTCTTTTCTCCAAATTCGCAAACGCACGTACGCGCAGGCAAGTTTAAAGCAGCTCAAGCAAAGTCAGCTGGCTGGTGATGATGGCACAAGATTGTAAACGTTGGCAGAGCTCCAGGGGGTATTTATCTGCACTTAGGAAGTACAAACTCGGAAAGTTAACTGTGGGAAAATGTTATGCTTCTAAAGACATTTTTAATTACTAGGAATTGCCCGTTGCATGTCTCTTTCTCTGTGTGGAGAATCGAAGGGAAGAGGTGGGGGTGGAAGGAGGGAGAAGAGAAATAAGGCGGAGGGGGACGAAAACTCAGCACAGACATTGCCGGGTCTTCTGTTCCCAGACCAGACAATAGCAGAATGAAACCAACATGCTTCTAGAACATGGGAACATTGGAAGCTGCCTTGTGCCAAGTCAGACTATTGGTCCATGTAGCTCTGTGTTGACTACTCTGACTGGCAACACCTCTCTGAGGTTTCAGGATTTACCCACCCTTACCTATAGACACCAGGAATTGAACCTAGGGATTTCTATGTGCAAGGCTGATGGACTCCTACTTAGATGTGGTCCTTTCCCAGAGATTTCATGGAAGAGATTGGAAAGGTGAACAAATATTTAAGCCAGGAAAATATTATGTTCCATTATTAACATGATTGGGGTTTTAAGAAGTACATGAGTACTTCTACAAACTGATCAGAACAAGTAGGATCGGGCCCTTTTCAGAGAATCCTACATGCTGTTATTCCTAGTAGCTCCAGCATTGTAATATCTCCCCCCCCCAATGGATTAAAGGGGTAGCTGCTGCAGAAATAGTAATGAGATTTAACCTCCCTGCAATCCTGAACCACAACCTCTGTCTAGCTCAGTATGGTCTGAATGGCAGATACCCAATGTGGTACCTACCAGGCAGTGCTGGATTTGCGTATAAGCTTAATAAGCTATAGCTTAGGGCCTCACTCTCTTGGGGCCCCCCAAAAAAATTAAAGGAAAAAAACCTGGATGTACATTTCCAAAATATAAGATAAAAAACAAATAAAATAAAACCTACATACAGCAATAGTGTTGTGTAGGCTCCTATGATGTAAGTATTGGGGGCCCCAATCATTTTAAGTTATAGCTTAATAATTATTTCACTATTAATAGACTTCTTTTTAATTTTATTTCACTATTAATATACTTCTTAATTATATTTCAGTTCAACAATTACTTTGGTAAAATACATATTTTGTTATGTGCAAATGGCTTTAGATGCCTATTAGGTCCATAAATTATCATATAGCATATGTTCAACACAAAAAAACTGTGACAATTTTTGTTGACAAAGGACAGCTGGACAGATAAAGGGCCCCATTACCTTCAGTAGCTTAGAGCCTCATCAAACCTAAATCTGGCCCTGCTACCAGGTGTTGTTCCCATCAGCCCTAGTCAGTTTAGGCAATGGTCTGGAATGATGGGACCTGCAGTCCACAACATCTTGAGGACATGGTGTTGACTACCCTGATCTACACAGATTGAAAATGGCTCTCCAAGTTTGTAGACAGATGTCTTTCCCAGCCTTTGGCGGAGTTGCCAGGGATTGAAACCTGGGATCTTTTGTATTCAGAGCAAGTGCTCCACCACTGAGCTTCATATCCTCTTAAGCTGCTGGTCATGGAATTTTCTCTCACTTTGAATCAAATAAGCTGAGCACTCCAACCCAGATTGCATAACTTTGGGGTGGCCAGGAATGGAGAACAAGTCAAATAAAGCTTTCTAAAATAATGAAACTGAGTAGGGTGGGAAGAGGTAACTTTGCTGTCCCCCCTTTTGTTGGCTCTGATTAACCGTTCCCAACATGTTAAGATAATTCTACACACTCTTAAATGATAAGTTACAGTCTAAAGTCCTTAGGTGAACAATCATTTTTTTATTCTTGCCTTTGACAGAGTCCTGACAATTGATATTCACAAGTTTGCAATTATTGCCTTGCTCTGCTTCAGCTCAGTTGTTTTTTGTTTTTGTTTTTTTGGCATAGCAAGGCTTAATTATTTGCACAAAGCCTCCCAAACAAATGGATGACACATCAGGCTCGGTGCCACATGGCGCCATGCGCTCACTTGGTGTGGGATCTGCACCTCACTCTGCCATCCAGTCTCCAGCTAAGGTTCCAGCACTTCACAACCAAAACCTGAACATAAAGGCTAAAATAGTATGTGGGAAATGTAATCTTATCTCTGGATGCAAAGCCAGCTCCCAAATTTCAATCAGACACTCATGTCACTCAAGTACAGATTGTGGTGACATCAGAAAAATATTGGAGCGGAGGATTCAGAAGAGGGAAAGCACATTTAGTGGGGTGTAAGTCTTTTTCCCACATTTTAGATTTCTAGGAAAAGAAATAACAGTGCATTTCAAATTAATACTTCAACTCTAAATAATTTTAAGCTGATATTAGCCCAATTTATTTTGATTGTGTTCACTTTTTCAAAGTGCTTAGGATTCCACCCTTATTTTAAATTTCCTGTTTGGGATTCTAATATATATATATATATATACACACACACACACATATACACACACACACACACACACACCATATTTTCCCATGTATAACATGCCCCCATGTATAAGATGCCCCCTATTTTAGGGGACTCAAAATTAAGAAAATGCTCAGAGTTGTTTTTGTTTGGGGAGGGTTGTTGAGCATTTTGGGGGGGAGGGATTGATGAAAATCGCTCACCTGTATGAACATTGCAATGGCTGCTTATCGTCTGTACCCTCGCCGGCAGAAGCCACCAATCACCTGCCCAATTTACACCGAAACAGCCAATCAACAACAGCCCTTGCCGCAGCCACCAATAACATGCCCAATAGCCAATGACAATCTCAGGCTCACGGCAGCAGCCAATCACACGTCCCTCCTATGCACTATCCGTGTATAAGACAGCCTCATATTTTTTACCTTATTTTATAATTAAAAATAGCCTCGTCTTATACACAGCAAAGTACGGTATATGGGGAAAGTGCCCTTCAAGTACTAATGTAAATCCAACAATGAAGTTGTAAGGGGAATGGAGCTCCTTACTGGGGAAGTGTACTGAGCCCCTCACCCAATCAGGCATTTATGTATGCAGAGAATAAGAATCATAGCTAGAAGGGACCTTGGAGATCCCAGAACTCCATTCAGAAGACATAAAACCAGCAAGTCCTGTATTCTATGCAAGGATGTTGGGGTGTGCAGGAACACCTGAAAGCACCATTTGTGAATATTGGCACATCTATTTATTTTTGTTTTTATTTATTTATTGAATTTATATACCACCCTAGACCCTGAGGGTTGTCCACATTGCTATTGCAATTTGCGTCTTAGTAGCAAACCAGAAAGCGGTGTGTGTGTGTGTGTGTGTGTGTGTGTGTGTGTGTGTGTGTGTTGACCGGGACCTTTACAGAGTTAATGTCAATGTTTAAACATATTAAAGTGATGTTCTTGCTTCTTTGCCCCAGCTTTGCTAAGGGTGTCGTTTCTCTTTTCCTGTCTCTTTACTAATTTACATAAATGCAGTTGTTTCTTTGTGGTAGGCACATCTCCAGAGCTTCATGTGGCTCATGAAAAATTAATCCGAGATCCATTATTATTTGTGCACTATGTTAATAATGGATTAGATGTGCAAACAGCCTGGCTGTGGATGGAATAGGTGGGCACACTTTGGCTAGACCAGTCAAAGCTGCTGCTGCTGCTGAGACTACCCTTTTATAACATGTAAAGACTCTAATGCTTATTGGTTTGCTCTTTTACCGGGGGCAGAGGAAGAGGACTTGGTGCATAAAGCAGTTGCATCCAAGAGGTACCCATCAAATGTGTTAGCGGGGATATATTTTGAGTATTGATCAAAACACTCTCCCCTGGTGCATGGATGATTAATTCACTATTAACTCCTAAGCTATGACTAAACCGAAGAATACATTTTAATAAGTGGCAGTACTTCCTCTAAAGTGCAGGCTGTAATATAATGCTCAATATCAGTCAAGCTGCCTGGAGCACTGTGTATTTATGTCTTCTATATGCACGGACAGGAAGTTCGTCCTAATATTTAGGCCATTAAAAATTATTTCTTCATTTGCCACGAGTTCTTCTGCTTGGGGTGTGAGATTACTCAACGCTTTGATTGGGGTATTGTTTAGGCTCAGAATGGCCTCAGAGCCCACCATACCCTCTAATATTCACAGAAGGGGTTCTAGTGAGTCCGGACAGCTCAGTTGGCTAGAGCATGGTGTTGATAACGCCAAGGTTGCAGGTTCAATCCCTGTATGGGACAACTGCATATTCCCGCTCTACGATTCTGTGATTCTTCTCATCATAGGCTATCCAGATTTAGCAGCTATTATGTTTCTTTGCCCCCCTTTCCATTACAGAAGCCCTCGCAATTCTGTTCCTCTATTCACAGAGACAGTTTGGTTTGATTTTGCCCTCATCTAGGACATGTCTACTTCATAAACATGCCTAGGATTTCACTGCATACTTTTTATAACCCTTATCAGCTTTTAGATTAATTTCTAAATTTGTGTTTAGCTTCATCTTGTGCTTTTATGCTGAATTTTGCTTCTATTGTTTATTGCATTTAAAGGTGCGTTATTCCTTGCTGCACTTTGTTACAGCCCAGCCTAGAAATAGTGTTACTGATTAAAATATATAAATTAGAACAACACACTATTTTTTTCCTGCTCAAAGGGCAATGAAGAAAATTTCTAAATATTAAAGAAACCTTCTTCCTGTATAGAGAACACCAGAATTCAATCCATCAAATGATCATGCTATGGCTTTAATTAAACCAACAGATTTGTCACTTGATCTCTTATTATCTTTAATTTAAAAATGCACCTCTCTTGAACTAATAAGTCATCAAGTGGTCGTAATAATTTCCCCTCTAATGCTGCTCAATGACCTCCATTTTGAAAGTGAAGAGTAAATGTTATATATGTTACCCAATGGTCAGATTGATATGAGTTTTGTGATGCAATGTCATCTGGAGAGAACAATATTCTTGTTCCTAGAGTTGAAGTAGGATAACACTTGTTATCTCCCTTTCCCTAAAGTAAATGTGTTAGGTCATCCCAACCCAGGGAAGGGAACTATTATGCCTTAAATAACCTGGCTATGCAGGCTCTGCAGAGATAAACTCTGCATCTCTCTCTTGCCATTAATGAACAACAATTGAGGTCACAACTTTACTTGACGTGTTGGTGGGAGATCTGTGATTAGATCTCCACAGGAGCAATTCAGATCAGGACTGTGGTTGCTTGAGAAGGGGGAGTTAACTCTATACACACACACACACACACACACACACACTCTATTTTCTGTGCTGAGGTCCTGATCCGAATCTCACCACCACCTGCAAATGCAATTGCAGTCTAAATAACCCACTGTGAATGAAATCATGGATCTCTTATCATCTCGTCTAGTTGTATCCTGAGTTGAAAGTAAGTGAAAACAAGGAGTCAAAAAATCTCCACACATCCATACAGCAGTTGTGTATACAAATGAGTCCCTTCTGTTGTGCACACCTAAGCAGTGGGTAGAGTTAAGTGGTGTCTGGTGACCAGGCAGAGAGCCTCCTCAGTTGGGGTGCCCACCCTGTGGAACACCCTCCCATCAGATGTTAAGGAGATAAATAAATATACAACTTTTAGAAGACATCTGAAGGAAGCACTATGTAGCAATTTTTTTTCATGTTTGATGTTTTATATTGTGTTCTTATATCTGCTGGAAGTTTCCCAGAGTGGCTGAGGCAACCCAGTCAGATGGGTGGGGTACTACTACAACTTATTATTATTCACAGGGCAGTAGGCAGTGAAGCCAACAGTAGGTGGAACCGAAGTCACCTAGGATTCCCATACATCCGGACATAGCTAGGAACTGGCCGTCCTTAACAGCTCAAAAAACTGAGATTTTGCAACCCTACCAATGGCAGTCCGAGTCTGTTTTCCCTCCACCCTTCTCCCTGTTGAGTTTTACTAAGGAGCAGGCAGCTGACAGCCAGTTCCATCTCCTCAAAAAGCTGTAGCTGAGCTTGGTTAAAATAAGGACTTGGTATAAGGTAGCTTCCCATGTTTCTTAGAATGTTTCTTCCAATGTTTCTTAGAATACCTCCAAGCAAGTGAAACAATGGATCTACTGATCTCCCTTTTAGAGGGCCCTATTAATAAAAGGTTTTGGAACAATTATCCTAATAAGAGCTAGCGATGACATTATTAAGAACCAATTACCCTATCTTGTCTTTATATCTATAAATTAAAGCCTCGGCTTGCCTTTGTCTTACACTCTACCATGGCCAATTGTTTAGCAATTGACCTCTGTCCTCATCTTAACTTATTCTATGCCATGACCTTTCAAGAAGTGTGTTCTGAAGAGGATGAGTCATGGCAACATGTCTCTAATAATATGGCCGTGGGGCCAGATTTTCTAAACAGAACAGATGTAGATGCCTAAATTGTATTGTTAAGGTCCTGAGGTTTATGGCAAATCTTGACACTTTTGGTCCTTCGATGGTAAGCGGGGAGGTAAATACCATGGAATCCTTGACTTTTCTGGGTAAAATAGCAAAGGGTCATCCACCTTGGAACTTTGGAGAAGTCATTAAAATCATTGCTTTGATTAACCTGGGGTGGTTACTGAAAAGGGAAGTAAAAAATGCTTAGAAGATTATTAAATCGTTGCTGTAGTGTATATCCTGATTCAGTGGCTGAAACAACTACAAGGCACTTTCAGGATGCCTGGGGTGAAGGAATGGAAACAATGAAGTTGGTGGGGTGAGTTTCAGGGTTCTAGTGTTATGGCGTTGGCTTGGACAACAGACCAACACATTTTTGTTGATTGATTGTGTGCAAAAAAGGGAAAATATCTAGCTCATGGAAATCTCTCAATCCTTTCTTTGAGTTCCTGGCAAACAATGATCTCCCACCCTCAACAGCATCAAGACATATTTCATAGGCACATCCAGCTTTATAACATCAAGGCTTTTGACAAATTCCCCTGCAATATTTTTGTGGAGAAGCTGGTAACATGTGGGCTGGATGAGGAAACTATCAGGTGGATTTGAAGCTGGTTGATGGAACCCAAAGCCTGCTCACTTTTGTACATGAAAAAGGACACCTTGTCCTTTTCCTCAACCAGGAAAATGGCTAGGACCTCCCCTGTCCACAACATCTAAAGAGGGAGCCCAACCTGAAGACCATAGAGTCCAGACTCTAAAATTTCCTACCGGTAAATATAGCACTAAAGGGCTTGCTCTTGCACAGAAAATAAAACAAATGCCCTCATTTCTCCCACTCAATCCAGAACCCTGTGTGGTTCTGCAATGCCTAACTGTGTCCATGGATTTCCGAATGCATTTCAGTTGATGGTACAATGCTGGTTTACTCCTCTTTGTGAGTGCTAATCTCCCTATTCCATCAACAGTGAAATGTTGTGCATTTTTAATCAGAAGTTAGTCCCACTGTGCTCAGTGGAGCTTGCTCCCAGCACAGTTTACATAGAATTGTTTATTTATTTTGATTACTTGCATAGCACCCTTTGCACAAGCCACAAGGTGGTTAGCAGCAAAATCAAGCAAGGTGGGGGTTTTTTAAGGCAGGACAAAAATAGACTAACACAACCCATAACATTTAAAAACAACAACTCAAAAAACATGATGCAGCAACCTATAACAATTTACGTGGCAAGATGGGATGAAGGCAATATAAGTATAAGAGAAAGTACTAGCATTAAGATAGAGAATAGGAGAACATAACAAATACTATGTTTCTGCCCTCAGATCTAAGCTTCTGTAGCAGATTTAACACGATGTTCCATTATGTGAAAGGCTGCTTTTTAAAAAGATCTAAAAATTGTTAATTTTGACTGTCAATTACCACCAGAGCAGTTGCTGTTTGGTGAAAACCGACAAATACATTTTTAAAAATGAGAGTGTAATATTTTAAAGCTTTTTCAGGCACCTTCCCAGCCTTTGAAGACCTGGGTTGAGGGATTTAGACAGAGTGCCTTTCTTCATAACCTTAAATTTTAAATAATACTATCAGGGGTTTGTTTGGTTTTGTTTATAAATATATAAAAACAGTATATAATCTCAGTATAAATGGTGAGCATTTAAGGTCCCCAACCCTAGTCTGCGGGTTGCCATCTGATTGGATTTTATTCTGATCCTGATCTGATTTTAGGATGTATTTTAATTGATTGCCTGATTTTATGTTAATGTGTTACACATTTGATGTTAGCCGCTCTGAGCCAGGGAGGGCAGGGTATAAATAAAAATTATTACTACTACTACTACTACTACTACTACTACTACTACTACTACAGGAGAGTGGTAATGCAAAGTAGACTTAATTGTTTTGTTGTGTAATTTCAATTATGAATGTTTATATTTTATTGTTTTTGTAATTAGTTTATATACTTGTAAACTGCTTAGCAGCCTATTTTGATATTAAGCAATATGTACATACATACATACATAATCTGACTTAACAATTTTTTTAGGTTTCAAGATTTTCATCAACCATTCTTCCTTTCCTTTGTTCTCTCCACCTTCCATTTCTGTGCATAGAAAATCCTTGCCACTGTAGTCACATACATAAATACCATTGAGGGAAAGATTGTGGGATAAGCCACGAAGTACAAACAATACGTGGGAATAGCTTTCACGTGAAGCAATTCAAAGCATGTTACATGTGCTGGCTGTAATGTGTAAATCAGCCTTTCAGAACGAAAGGCTACTGTTTTACCCATAACTCATTCGTCCAAGTGGTAACTGGAAATGCATTAATTGAAAATGATAAATAAGTGGAAGGGCCCTTTATTCATTCAGCGATAAAACTAAAGCCATGATTTTCTTTAATCTCTCCCACTATTTATGTGAGTTTAGTAGCATGTTGAGAGTTGGTAGGCTAACAGAGGCACATTTATCCTTTGGTATTTCAGCTGCTTGCAAGGCCAAAGTACTTCATCCCAGTATAAATGTTGTTTTTTTTTAAAAAAATAATCATATTTCTCAACTCTTGTTTAAAAGGATAGTGTGACTTGTGGATTTAATGCGCTTATTCTTTTTCCTGTGCCTCCTTCTACAAAGCTCACATTTGTAGGGACCTACAGAAGCCTATCTCCCAACTAAATCCTCGCCCCCTAACCACCCCGCTCCACCTTAGAAAGGAGCATTCCCATTTGTCAGAAATAATGATGAAAATCTCATTCCTCCAAGAACGTTGCTGAAACTTAAGCCCTTATTAAGGTCCTCATGGAGAGAGTGAGGCCCACTGAGGCCCACGCCATCACATCTCTCTAAACCAGCCTTTCTGCAGTCCACATGCTGGTGGAGAAGATAGGAAGCAGGGAGCCTACTCCAAACGTGTAGGCTCCCCAAGTGATTCACACCATCCATTTTAAGTGGTATGATAGTAATTTAAACCAGTCGTTCCCTCCCCCAATGAATTCTGGGAGCTGCAGTTTAAGGGTGCTGAGAGCTATTAGAAATCCCCTATTCTCCTCCCAGAGTTCCCTGTGAAGTGTGGTTCATTGTTAAACAACCTTGAGTACTGTGCTGATGGAGCACTGCTATAGCACTACATTGAATTCTTCTCTTTATGTGTGTGTGTGTGTGTGTGTGTGTATATATATATATATATATATATATATATATATATATATATGCTGATTTGGGCCCCTAAGCCCAACTCAGAGTAAACCCCATACCTAAGTTAATCATGTCCATTAACTTCAGTGGGTATATTCTGAGTCAGACTAGCATTGAACACAACCCTTTATTTGATGATGATGATTATCATCATTATTTCAGCTTGTTTTTAAACACCTGGTTTTATCAGCATTTTTATATTTTATGTAAATCAGTAAGTTTTGATGAGTATGTGGTGTATAAATTCTGTTGTTGTTGTTGTTGTTGTTGTTGTTGTTGTTGTTGTTGTTGTTGTTGTTGTTGTTGTTTTAAAGAGTTCCTATCAGTCACCTCCAGACTGTCAATGTTTTGTGAGAGAGGTTCAAGCACATTCTGGAACTTTCGGCTTGTATTCGGTGACGTAATAAGGCTAAGGTTCCCTTAGTGTGAGGATTTTCCTTGCACGATAGAACCTTCTCCCCACTCTCTCCCTCCAGCAAATATCTTCTGGGGTTTTCCTTCACTCTCTGGAATAGATTTGGGGATGGCACATTATACACATGGAAGACGGGAAACAGTGGGAGTGATTCCCACTGTGCAATCAGGTATCCTTACACTGGGCCCCTCTAGCACAGGGCTGTACAACTTCCGAGAGACTGTGATCTAATCCCACTTTTTTTTAGGGAGCCAGAGTTGTTGAGCTTTTTTCAGGGGGGGGGGCTGATTAGCTGACGATCCCAAGATCAACCAGGATCGACCACGGACATCCCGCTCTAGCACAAGACAATTGACTATGGCTCTTAGCTTGGGAAACACTTGCCTGCAAGCGCTCCAATTGGAGAACAGCCTTTACCAAAGGTGTCATGGGCTTTGAAGACACTCGAACTCAGGACACAAGGGGAAAACATGCTAAGAGGGAGGCACACTTGGCAAATCCACACCGTGATCAACTCCTGCCCAGAAACCTATGTCCCCACTGTGGAAGGACTTGTGGATCCAGAATTGGCCTCCACAGTCACTTATGGACTCACTTTTAAAACCGTGTTTATGGAAGACAATCTTTCTCAACTACGAGTGATCACCAAAGAAAGGAAGAAAGAAAGTACTTTGCCACAACAAATCCACTCTTTTTTTTTTCTAACAAAGAAACTTTTCCGATTAGGAAAGTGATGGAAAAAATGCACTGAAAAGTGTGGGATGAATGAATGATTAACGAGTTGACATGCAACACATGCAAGCAAATCAGGAAAAATTTTCGTTTCCATTTAACTTCTCTGAAAACAAATCAGAATGGACGCTCAATAAAGACTGGACATAGTCTAACCGCATAAGATTCCATTGTCATCGGGAAGAGCCCATGACTAAGGCAGGATATGTGAATATGTTTGAAAAGTTATTTCTTCCTGCTTTTTCCCCCTCTCTCTCTCCCTAAAACACACGCTTAAGAAAAAGATTTGACATCTTGCCAACAGAGGGCAACAGTCAAGCTATGACAAACCCACATCTATCATTTTTGTGACTTCCAATGACTTAGAAGGACACATAGAAAACCCTCATCTGCTTTTATGGATATGACTGTGTAATTGCAGTGTAATTATGGCAAACAACAGCTCCAGAAAATTATATTGGAGGAAAACAGCTGGTTCTCTTTAACAAACTGAGATGAAATCTTGTCACTTAAAATAAAACAAAATTCAAAGGGGGTAAAATACTAAAATATAGATACTGGTTATAAACAGACAAAACCAACAAAAGGACTTTTTAAAAACAAAAAATGAAAGGGAAGGGTAAAAAAAATACAGGAAACTGGGAAATACAAAGCACTAGGTTCTTATCTCACATGGTTTTATTTTGTAAGACAAACAGGTTCCTGCAATATTAACACCTGCGGCTTAAGTTTCACTTATGGGGCATCTCATTTCAAAAAGTGAAAGGTTTGACCCAACAGCCTACACAATTTATCATCCAAACCAAAGTCCCACATTCGAACTATTTACAGCAAAAGTTCTTCGTTGCAGAAATATAATGCAATTCAGATCTACGACACCAGTCTTCACCAACCCGGTGCCCTCCAGACATTTTGGATTAAGTTTATCTGAAAAAGTAGCATACAAAGTAGCTTTCAAGGTAGTTAAAATAAACACATTAAAAAATAACTTAAATAAATGGTCTGAATGTTATAAAATGCTATAAAATGCCTTGTATGGCAGTGTACATTTTTGAACAACCGTGGAGTTTGGAGATGTTATCTTTCTTTTAATCCATTTGGAGAGTTATCCTTCTCTTAATCCAAAATTTTGAGGCAATTCAAAGTTGTCAAAAACTGCTCTGGCAGTTTAAGATGCTGGGAAATGGTTTGCTTCCATCCATTTTCTTCAGCGAAAAATCTGTTTTTCCCCCCCTCCGCTTTTCATCATGTAAGCAAGAGGCATTGTGTAGATGCAATTCTGCCTGCTCTGTGGTGATGAGAATGTCAACATCTACAGCTTGTTGTCAGTAGCCTCACTTCATCTTCTCTCTCAGACTAATGTTTGGTTAAAGATTGTGCGAGAGAGTGTTGTGTTCTCCCCTCCGCCCAGCCTCCTATTTCATTCCTGCATGTCTGTAGTAACCTGTCAACTGTATAACTGTTCCCTTCATCCATCCATACTTCAAGGTCAAACATTTTATGAGGTGTGTTGAGCAACAAGAGACATAAGAGATGTGAAATGTGCAGTCCTTCCAAGTTTCAGATGCAGATAAATATTTAGTGGACCTTCATAAAAGGTCAAACTGGTGAGCTTTCAGGATAAAATTAAGCATCATGTCCATACTTTCTCTGAGGCTTATGAAAATAAATCTGCTGGTGGAAGCCTGGGGAGAGAGAGGAGAGAGAGAGCGCCAAGTAATGTACAATATGCAAAAATCCATATATCGTGGTAAAGTGTGCAGATAGATGCATCTGATAGTGAAAATACAGTGGTACCTCGGGTTAAGAACTTAATTCGTTCTGGAGTTCTGTTCTTAACCTGAAACTGCTCTTAACCTGAGGTATCACTTTAGCTAATGGGGCCTCCCACTGCCACCACACCGCCACCGTGTGATTTCTGTTCTCATCCTGAGGTAAAGTTCTTAACCTGAGGTACTATTTCTGGGTTAGCGGAGTCTGCAACCTGAAGCGTCTGTAACTCGAGGTACCACTGTAACATACAAAATGCATTATATTGAGGAAAATTGCTTTGCAACAATATTTATATTTTAGAGGAAATTGCATATAACATTGTGTACAGCAGGTGAAATTTGCACAAATATGCTGACAACTTTTCAAGAGGACTTTCCTTAAAAAAATGCAAACTGATGTAGAAATGTTGAGAACTGAAGTTATGATTGGAAAAATGAGAAACTGTGTGAAGCATAAATTGACATATTCACCCATCTGTAACAGGAAGCTCCCTAACAACCTGTTTGAAGACTGATGGATGCCATTCCTGAATAGATTTAGTAATTTGAAGACAATCTTTAAGCATAAGAGCTCCCATTAACCACATCTTCCAAGGTGGGAAGGGTTCTCAACAAGAGAAGGATATCATGTGTAAGGATATCATGTGTGCTTAAGTTTCCTAAAAAATAAAGCAGAAAGAAAGAAAGTAACAACATTCCAGGCATTAGTTCACACACCACCACTGTTCATGGTTGGTTATCAACATTACTAGTGGAAGATCTTTACCAGCAAATAGCTGTGCTTAAAATGACTGCCTTGGCCTTTAGTCTTTTCAGGAAGTCTAATGAGGACCTCAGAGGTCATGGTATGACTCATTCAGTGAAGTCATTTTCCCAATTAGTCTTCTGACAAATGCATTATGTGTAGAAGTAATTAAGGATGCATTTTAAGAACAAGTGGTTCCAATAGGACTCACAGATGGTGAAGAAATCTGCTAACACCAATTTCACCCATTTATTTTATTTTTTAATGTACTAAAGGCATGGTGATTTAATAAAGCAAGTGGGTTTGTTTTCAGGCTAAAGCTGGTTGAGGTGTATATGTTTATACATACAATGCAGGTTTTGGTGTCTTCGGGTGTCTTCCCGTGTAAGAGTTGGGGTGTCTAGGCGACGTTTCGACGAGGTCTCACTCGTCATCTTCAGGCTGGTGCTTTCGGCTTCTTGTTACTGGAACAGAGCAGGATGTCAGTGTTTGAGTTCCTATAAATACTGTTGAGGGGGTGTGGTGTATAGCCTCCAACGTTCTGGGCAGAGAGGAAGTTCCCAGGTTAGTGTGCCTTTTCTTCTTTTGTTCCTTAATTACTTGAGGGATATCTTGAGTGATTTCTTGAGTGATATTCTGAGTACCACTTAGGTGGGTCATTAAGTGTGGATTAGTTGCTAAAGCTTTCGTGTCTTGACCTCTTGAGCTTGTGAAGAGTTTTTCTGAGAAGATGGCTGTACTGCACTTAGTTGTGCTCTGGCTTGGCTTCGTGTATAGGGGCGAGCTGTGGTTTTGTGCCCTGTGCCAGCCAGATCTGTGTAGGGATTGCAGGGGGGTGCAGCATCCGGAGGTGCCACTATGGTTTGGCTACTGGATGGTGTCTGTAATTTATCTGTGGAGAGGGTCTGGGTTTGGGTCTGGTGTGGTTGATTGGTGATGGCGTTCTGTGTGCCTCTGGTTCTGGTGTCGGTTTTTGTGCCATACATACAATGGCTCTACATACAAAGGCTTTGTCTTTGTTGCAGCCTGAATTTCAAATTGGTCCAATCAGAGAAGTTGGATCTAAGTTTATTGTGCCTTCCTGTTTTCTGAATTTCAGGACATCCATGTGCTTCTGTGCAAGTTATTCTGGACCTGCTTATCTTCTTTTACACCACTGCACCACTGGAAACCATCCAGGGGGCTGCATGCTAAAGGTGGGTGAGGCCAAGTGAAAAAGTTGGTAGAGATGCATAACAGATACATATATAAACATATATCAGGAATGGGAGACCAGAGACCCTATAGGTGTTGTTGGACTACAACTCCCATTATCCTTGACCACTGGCAATGCTGGCTGGAGCTGATAGGAGGTGGAGTACTCCTATCAACATCTCTGGAGGGCCAAGGGGCCCAATCTGTGATATATATGGGGAACACACATTAACTATTTTGTTGGGCTAATCAAAGATTTTTTTCAGTCTAATCCCTGTTCAGTCTGTTAAATGGCAATGCAAGGAGAACCTTCTTGGTGATGGTGCCCAGTTTTTGAACTCTTTCCCATTTGTGACATGGCTGTTGCCTACTTTTCAAAGTTTTAGATGCCAGCTGAAGACATCATTAGTTGCCTAGGTTTTTAGTGGACTCTTAATACCAGCAATGATGTTTGTAGTTAGTTGGTTGTGACTTTCCTGGCTTGTTTCTAGCAAATGCATTGCGAACTTGGAACCGTTTTAGTTGTAACCTGCTCTAAAATTCCTGCCCAATAAGTAGCAGGTAAGTACCGTATTTTTTTTGCTCCATAAGACTCACTTTTCCCCTCTAAGAAGTAAGGGGAAATGTGTGTGCGTCTTATGGAGCGAGTGCAGGCTGTGCAGCTATCCCAGAAGCCAGAACAACAAGAGGGATTGCTGCTTTCACTGCGCAGCGATCTCTCTTGCTGTTCTGGCTTCTGAGATTCAGAATATTTTTTTCCTTGTTTTCCTCCTCCAAAAACTAGGTGCGTCTTGTGGTCTGGTGCGTCTTATAAAGCGAAAAATGCGAAAAATACGGTAATTTAAATAAGGTAAAATAAGTACACTATAATTGACAGCCACAGAATTGACACTGTGACTATAACAGAACAGCGCTTGCAAGAAAACGAACCTCCCAAACAGCTCATATGAAAAGTTGTTTGTACTGAACACATTTAATCAAGATACAAGAGTTTGCACGAAGATTTTATAAACAAAGAAAAATGAATTCGTTGGTGGGGGGATAATTTATTCACTATGAATTATTCACCCATCTCTAATTGCACGGATGCTGCATAAAATTAAGCATTATCCTGAGATACGAAGACCAGTTACAACCATGTGCAATCTACAAAGCTCTGCAAAAGCATCTTTGCACTGCAAAGCAACCTAAGTCATTCCAATAGGCAAACGGTTTTTACTCCTTCCTTGTACTATTATCAAGAGTTACTCTGGTTCATAGCTGTCAACGTTTGCCTTTTTTAAAGGGAAATTCCCTTATTCCGAAAAGGATTCCTTGCAAGAAAAGGGAAAAGTTGACAGCAATGCTCTGGTTGGCTACAGGTTATTATTTGTGGAGGAGGAAATTCAGAGATTGGGAAGCAGTTCCTCATGTTGTGATTCCTACTCAGCTGCGCTATGTTTGTGAATTACCATAACCACATTATTGCAATTGTCAATTGCATAAGCCAACCTTCCTTAACTAGGTGCCCTCCAGAAGTTTTGGACTACAAGTTCCATCAACCCCAGCCAGCAATGGTCAGCGATGACAAAACTTGTAGGGCACCAGATTGAGGAAAGCTGCCATAGACCTTTCCCTCTCAGTCAGCACCTCACCAAGATGGGCAGTGATGGCAAAGGACCACAAGAACAGCTAGCTCTATGACTTGTGGAGCGTGATTGTGTACGATTGCAACATAGGGATGCATGCAATGGTGAATGTATGTGAAAGAGGCTCTTAGAGATATTAGACTGAGAGGTGAACATGAAAAAGTGTTCACCCAAATCAAGTTGTGTTCAGCTTTCAGTGTAAATTCACTCCGAATGTATGCTTGCTTGGTTACAGTTATGCACAAATAAGCACTCAAAATTCTTCACCCTATTTGTGGGCAGAGAAATTGGGAGGACCTCTTTTCACATCATTTCTGCAAGTAGCAGTAGCAGGAACGGTAATTGCAGCCATCATTTGGCATCTTCCAGGATGCCCTGGGTGTAGTATCCATTCTGGGGCATTGGAGAAGAAAATGACACCTGCCGCTAAAAGAAAACATGGTGGAGAAAATTATGCCAAGTGGCCTTGTTTTTCTAGAGATCTGAGAAAAAGAAAAGGATATTATCCGGGGGCGGGGGGAGTGTCTTCTGGAAAATATTGGCTCAGCTCTAGTTTCAATGATTTTCTTAGACTAAGGCATCCAGGAAGCTGCCTTATCCCAAGTTCATCTAGACATGGGATAGCCAAAATGGTGCCCTACCAGTGTTGTTGGACTACAGCTCTCATCATCCCCATCCATTGACCATGCTGACTGGGGCTGATGGGAGTTCTGGTCCACAGCATCTCATGGACCCCATGTTGGATATCCCAGGTCTATACCATATTTGTCCATCTATGGACGAATATAGCATTGTTTAAACTTGGCCCTTAGCAAGAGTTAAAATGCAGTGCACCCTCTATAATATTGTTCTTTGGGACATAGCTGAACTACTTTCTACAGTTTCCACATAAAGGTCTGATGAGTACAGGAACCTGCTGGAGACACTGAGCTGTACAGAGTAATGAGTTGGAACACTGTTATAGTGGAATGTGTGTTATACGATTCCAAAAGGGAGATGATATTCGATGATCTCATCCCGAAGGTTACTAAATAAATGAGTGTAAATGGCTAGTTGGTTCTCTTTATTTCAGCATGCGGTGTAGACATTTCCTTCCTATTCCTCTGTACAAGTATATTGTATCACATTAAGCTTGACAGTAAGGATTGACTTAGAGGCTTTCAGCTCTGTGTAGTAATTCTGATCCTCCCCCCCCCCCCAACACTTAAGTGATTAATTTAATATACATGCTTGCCATCATTTTACACCTGGCATTTTTATAAATGAATACTGTACCATACTGCTTTGACTAGAACAGATTGCCAGTAGTTTTAAAATATCAATTAAAATAAATACTGGTTTTGCGTCCTTTCCTTTTTGGCCCGCATTTCTGGAAATATAGCACAAAGTTGCTGAAGGCTGGATGCAGAAGTTACTGCTGTGTTCAAGAAGGTATGAGTTTTTATAAATATATAAAATGTTTTTCACATGGCTTAAGGCAGGAACCCAACAATACAAGACTGGTGCAAATGCTCCCCCGTGTAAAATAAAAGTACATCAAAGGAAATGAACATGAAGTGCTGCTTCAACAGCTCACAATCAATGCTTATAAGGATGTTGAGGAGGGATAGCTTAGAATTTGTGAAGACAGCTGCGCAAAATTATTTATCGACCAGCCTGATTTATTAAATATGGCCCTCAGAAAGGCTGAGGCCTTAGTTCAGTTCTGCATATACGCTGGAATTAGTGTTATCTAGCAAGCAACTGGTTGCCACCTCTGTTGCTACTTCTAAGTGCTCTATCCATGTTAGCTTCTCATCTTTCTGCTTAGGGGTCAGAGGTGGGCTCGGTCAAGGTTGGTACTTGGGTGGGTCAAGACAGGTAAGGATTGTTGCACAAATGCTGTTATTACAAGGAGGGGAACAGGAGACCTTCAAGATCCAAAACATTAGGAAGAACTTCCTGACAGTAAGAGCTGTTCGACAGTGGAATTTGCTGCCAAGGAGTGTGGTGGAGTCTCCTTCTTTGGAGGTCTTTAAGCAGAGGCTTGACAACCATATGTCAGGAGTGCTCTGATGGTGTTTCCTGCTTGGCAGGGGGTTGGACTCGATGGCCCTTGTGGTCTCTTCCAACTCTATGATTCTATGATTCTATTCTATGTTGCGGGACTATAGCTCCCACCATCCCTGTTCAGTGGCCATGCTGGCTGGGGCTGATGGGTGTTGAAGTCCAACAACATCTGGGACACCACAGGTTCTTTATCCCTGCATAATTTAAACAGATTATGAAATGTCAATACAGCTGAAGTAATGAAATGCTAGATTCTGAATGACACTGAAAGCTGGGGATTGCATATTGTTTTATTAAGTCCTTCCTAATCATTTCAATACACTTCCATCTTTTTGTTCTTTTATTACTCTGATCTTCCTCCAGTTTATTAATGATAGAACATTCACTTCTAAAAATTGGTTGACCTAAGTGAGGCTTAGATATTTCTTTAAATGTATCCCCCCCCACCCACCCACTTCCGATTTAATTAAAGGGTTGCTGCAGACTTAAGAGAAATCATTAGCTCCTGACTTTTTTTCAGCCTTCACATTTTTAATAGGAAAAGTGAATCAATTTGGGGTTTATATTAATAATATTGATTTACCTTCAGTATCCAAAAATATCAATGGGGAGAACAATGCAATGGCATTGATATGTTAAAGAGATTAAATCTGTGCTGCAAAGATATTTTAATCTTATTTAGGATTGTTTAGACTAAAGGAGATTGATAATGAAGTGATACAAAATGGGGCTGAGCTATGAGGCATAGAAATGACATGCAGATTTGGTTGTGTTTAGAATAAACCCATAAGTGGGAAAATGTCTCCTTATACCAAGATGAGGAATATATTGAAATACAGAGAAATTGTTTTAGTTATAGGAAATGAATCACCGTGAGGTCGATGGAAGTAAAAAAAAACCAAAAATATAATAAAAAGAGATTCACCTCAGAAGGGTCAGCATCTCAGTAGAGAAATGACATTCTGGGATGTCTGTTATAGTTACTTTGTATTATACTTATGTTCTTACTTTTTGTGTTTGCTCTGTTTTCTTTTTTTCTTTTCTTTTTGTATTCAGCTGAAATGTTTGTATACTTTGTTTCATTTGTATCTGCATAATAATCCAATAAAAAAATTTAAAAAGAAAAGAAAAGAAAAGAAATGATGTGTAGTTTCTTTCTTCAAACGATGCTAATTTGTCTACTTTTTAGTAGGGTTACATGGGCATCTCACAACTTCTCCCCAAGGGGTGGGCTGTATCAAGGCTTTGTGTACCTTCTAAGCAAATGGAGCCCTGAGTGAGTTTTGAGAAGTATCTACTACTGACAACTCCTCCCTCCTTACAAATCCTTTTTATGCTGGGACAAAACACTGACCGTGTG
This sequence comes from Podarcis liolepis, assembly GCF_965112155.1. Taxonomy (NCBI): domain Eukaryota; kingdom Metazoa; phylum Chordata; class Lepidosauria; order Squamata; family Lacertidae; genus Podarcis; species Podarcis liolepis. The sequence goes on from NC_139563.1 coordinate 31,727,531, forward strand.
TTCAATCCACGCCCCAGCAAAGCATCATTTCCTGCTGGGTTCTAGGACTACAAATCCCAGAAATCCTGGTAGAATGCTAATGCTGTGCAGTGTGGTTCCCAGCACAAAGATGTGTGTTATTTGCAGTCACGGAAAGGTCCCATGTGGCTTCATTCTTGGTCACCAGTTACATACAGGCAGAGCGATGCTAACTATAGAAAACTGACATAAATTACACCAGCTCATATTACCCTTATTCCAGAATCTGTTTAGGAGAAATTTGGAGGAATTTTACTTACACTTCCTAAGTTTCACTGCATTGCCAGGTCACATGGCTGAGCTGAAAGGACTCTTGCAATAGGCACAAATATCCCCTGGTCCTATCCTGCCGCACCCCTGCAATGTGCTTTTGGGGGACTTAGGCCAGGATAAACTACACTGTCTCAAATTCTGCTGGCTGAGCCAGAAACAAGAGACTTAACACAGCTCAGTCCCAGGAAAGCCCAAGACCCACCAAATCTAAACTCTTTCTTTCTGGTGTATCCTGGGTTTGGATCGCTCTTAAAATGCCATTCCCTGCAGGGAATCATTGGGTGTGCAGTCAAACCTGATGATTCCATTGGTGGAAAATATGCTAAGAGTTTCATTTTCTACCTGTGGAGCAGCTCTGTGTCCAATGAGGTGGCTTTTTTTGCAGCCAATTTCTCTTCCCCCTCATCCTCCAAAGGAAAGTGCAAAAGGTCAGCAGAGAGAGAGAGAGAGAGAGAGAGAGAGAGAGAGAGAGAGAGGAAAAGAGTGGGACATGAATGAATTCCAGGCTGGCATGTTTGATAGGACCTCTACCCACTTAGTATGGCCATGAGTCCTATTCTAGAGAAGACAACCCAGTGTGACAGTGTGGTGTAGTGGTTAAGAGCAGTAGACTCGTAATCTGGTGAACCAGGTTTGCGTCTCCGCTCCTCCACATGCAGCTGCTGGGTGACCTTGGGCTAGTCACACTTCTCTGAAGTCTCTCAGCCCCACTCACCTCACAGAGTGTTTGTTGTGGGGGAGGAAGTGAAAGGAGAATGTTAGCTGCTTTGAGACTCCTTCGGGTAGTGATAAAGTGGGATATCAAATCCAAACTCTTCTTCTCTCTTCTTCTTCGTCAGAAGGGCTCTCTGGTCCAATGATAAAGATAAAGGACATTAAGACAGGACAGCAGGGGCCCAGCTGTAAGCTCCTGGACAGTAGACTGAGTCAGGCCCAACAGACACAAGCATCCCCTCTACAGTGAGATATACTGTATTTCAATGTGAATTGTAGTAATTATTTCACCGATGCATATAAATTAGCATATGCAAATTTTATGCAAAACTATGTCCACTGTTTTGGTCGTGCAGGTCCTCTTGGGGGCAATATATAAATAGAAATATGTAAATGGTCACCCTTATAGATCGCTGTAATTTGAGCATATTCTAGCACCCTTCTAAATTATTACCCCATCCCTAGGCTAGAAAGCTTATGAGTCATCTGAAAGAACTTTGATTTGTAAGAGTCCTCGCACACCATTAAAAAGCGCACATGTGTTATGATGAGCCTCCTTTTCTCCCAAGAATAGAGCTATCACTGGACCCTGTTATCTCACCACCCCAAGGTACAATATGATAATGATACCACTTAACACCAGCACATACAGAGAGAAAACACTGGAGATGCTGCAAGCATCTCAACTATAAAGAAAATCAAATTAAAATATTAATTTACTGATTAATATAACATTAGGTGACCCATTTCTCCAGCTTGTTAAACAACAAAGCCTTGTGAAGCTAAATAACTGCCTCAGAGATAAGTGTTTTTAGAATTCCCATGGAGATGTTTAGCTCCTTTTTAAACATCATTAAAGATACACTGTGCATGTAACAGGCAGCTTTATTTTCTGCTGCGCTGACAAGTCCTGTTTGTGTTGTTTGTTGATACGTACTTTAAAAGGGGGTCACAGAGAGTTGCGGAGTTTTTCAATTAGAGAGTTTTGAGCAACTAGGGTGACTTTTGAAGTGCTGGTGCACGTATTAGGAGAAAGGGAGTGTGGAAAGGCAAGTTGTGTCATTGGGCACATACCATCACAACACAAGACACCCTCATGAAGGTCCTCATCCAGCACAAAGAAGTAAATGAAGGTAAGTCCCACTGAAACCAGAGCACGTAGCTTCACCACTGCCAGGGGCCACATATCTGTGGTAGGCAGAGCCAGATACATAAGTAAACAAAACAATGGATGTGTCTCTAGTCTTTGTCCTAGGCTGGATTCTACCAATACCGAAGCCAAAGGGTTACACAACCATGTGAACACTTTCCATTCTCCACTTTGAAGCCAAAATCCTGGGTGCCATATTCCCAGGCACCATCTTCCCATTTTTTATCGCGAGACCATGGCGGCCATTTTGGTTGCTGTAATCCCGTGTGATTTTGCGCCACAGTTTCCTACCCCTCACACACATATAAAGCTTTTTTTTTCCAGACACAGTGGCAAAAGCCACATACTTTGGGGGTGTTGTGACCCCGAAGAAAGCATTTTTTATGGTGGAGGGGATCTCACTGCAAAATCACGCAAAATCGCAGCAGCCAAAATGGCCGCTGTTCTCTCACAATAAAAAAACAAGATGACAAAGCTCTTCCAGGACACTTGTGGGGTATGTTAAGGACACATTCCAGACAGGCAGGATCACTTGATTAGGGTCTACAGTAGGGAGAGTAAGGAGTGTTGTCCTGGGGAGGTTGACTGGAAGAGAATCCCCAGAGCTGGATAGTGAGGACGAGAGGGCCAAATTCAGACCCTATATCTAAGATTATCCACCCTGTTCTAAGCAGTCATGGGCAGTCTAGCTGCAATATAAATATCATCTGATTCTTGTGATGTTGTGCACTCTGAGGCACTGGGAAAAATTTAAATGGTGGCTTGATCTATCTACCTTACGGAGCATGTAGTGCCAGGAAGAATTTTGATTCAAAAGGGAAGATCAAGGGTGAGTTGATGAGACTGTGGGTGTTGCCCAAAGATTCCAAGTGTTGACTCCAGCTCTGTTCTTATCTTCTATCATTTATGCCTGATGGGAAAAAATGATGCAACTCCAAATTCACATGCTTTCTGACTGTGTCACATTTTTTACATGTAAAAAAACTGAGATATTTGAAGGATGCATTTATCTGACTCTTTCAGTCTTTATAGGTGGACTCCCATATTAAGAAGAACTGGTTCGTCTATTGGATTTAGAAAGGAGAGCTAATTTCGAAAACAAAAACCACCCAACTTCTAGTAAGTTAAAATGCAATGGGTTGGTATCCAAGGAAGAGAAAAACAAAGGCACTGCTTTCAAACCAGGATCCATCTAATCCAGCCCTCAATCCACAACTAGACGTGCCAATCTCAAAACTGAAAGGGAGAAAATTTCTAGCAGTTAACTGCAATAACTAAAGAGTCCAGCAAACCCCAAAAGTGCTCTTTTGAAGGGATAACCAAATAAAAAAGCAGAAGCTCTAGAACAATTCAGCATGCGTGATAGACTCGTTTTGAAACCAAATTGACAGAATCATGAACAAATTTCACAGGGCTGCTTTGAGGACAAAGTGAGATATACTGCTTTGAGATTCTCTAAGGGAAGACAACATAAGGTCCTCCAAAATGCTCTTTAACTCTTCCATAATCCCTCACCATTAGTCATGCTGGCTGCAGCTGAAGGGAGCTGAAGTCCAACAACATCTGGAGGGCAGTACATTGGCTACCCCTGCCTCGGGAGAAAGAGCAGAATGAATGCATTTTCACCTTAAATATACATGCAAAACTATTTTGCTCAATGGGGCTTCAGTTCATAGAAATGTCAATAGCAATGTGTTGATATGTGCGATGCAAGGATGAATTAGGCTATTATAACACTCATCCATTGCTCTTTGTTTCAGTTTGGTTAGCTAACTAGAAGGACAAGACAAAGCATGTTCCCCCCTCCCCCCAATGTTATCTATTACATTATAAAACATATAAAGGTTTCTTGGAAGCACAGACACTTGACAATTAGAAATATACACTGTATTATGAAAGTTTAGCTTTACAATGGTCCAACTCATGCTGGACTTTAAAAAGCAGCACAAAACATGAGGAAAAGGTTCCAGAATTATCATTCTCTTCTTGGCTGGCTGCTTTGTGTACTGGAAAGCATTCGACAGCACAAAATACTCATTTGGGACTAGTATTCAATTGTGCCAACAAGCCAGCAACAGCTAACAATTCAGAATCAATAGGCAGCCATGTGCTGCTGCCAAAATGGTACATTTGCCATTGGTACATTTGGCCTCAAATGACAGTGGATGCCAGATACTAAACTGCACACAGGGGGATGTACAACCCGTTGGTTAAAATCAACAATGTAAACAATAAGAGACAGTACATTAAACATGAAAGCCCTAAATATTGCATTTTCTGAACCAATTTTGGATGGATTGTTTGATAAATGATGCATTGTACAGTCACACTCAAGATCTTTGTGGCACCATCCCTCCTGAAATTACACTGGCGTTCCTGTAAAACTGCATTTCAATACCTGCATAACTACCTGGATAAACATCGTTTTGAATGGGCATCTAAAAGATGGCAGTGAATACAGCTACACTTCACAGGTTGATTTGAAACAATCAGTTCCAACTGGAGCTGAAATGAATTTGCTCCCCAAAATTCTCAAAAATGCAGATTTTTGCTCTTTAATATTTGCCAGTCATTGAATATTTCCCAAATATTAACCCAGCATTTGATATCTTACGTAGTGGGACCTCAAAGAGCATGTTACCCTAATGCAAGAGCATCTGCCTTGATGCCCTGATGGAAGGATTGAGAACCTGTGGCCCTCCAGATTATGTTGGACTCCAAATCCCATGATTCTATGAGCCAGCATTGTCAATAGTTATAGATGATAGGAGTTGGAGTCCAATAGCATCTAGAGGGTCACAAGTTCTCTGGCATCGTCTAGCTGCATTCCATGATATCAGGGTTGAAGGTGAATCATGACTAATCCCTATGTGAGTAATATGTGAACAGGGCTCCTATGAGATTTGTACCAAATCATCCATTTGTTCTCCAGAATACATTACTGGGCAAGATGGGAGATTCCAGACGGGATAGCCTAAGACTAAGGACCTTTCATCCTCAAAGGATGAAACGAGAATCGCACCCAAAAGAGTGTTGATGTGGATTGGGATCTTTTGTTTCTTTCTAGCTGAGAAAGCAGGACAAGCTGCAATTCTCACTGCTGCTAACTACAGATAACCGCCTATATCCCCAAAGAAAAATGCAGCCTACCTGTGAAAGCTGTCAATCAAACCTAACAAGGAGTAGTGCATAATTTATCAATGTTAATAGCCTTTGGGGCATTTCTGAAAGAATTAATCTAAACAGTCAAACAATTTATCACATCAAACTACATAAAATGCACTTTTAATTAATAAATGGAAATTCTATTGCTTTTACAGCTGCAGGAGATCAATCCATTTTTTACCTTCAGACTATAGTTTGGGTTTCTTTAATGGCTTTTAATGGGTTCTGCTCCCTGATCTAAGCTTCAGCACTTGCTTCCTGGAAGACTTTCTGTACTTTGTGGCATAAGCTCACAGCCTCTTTGGAAAACTTTCACCGAGAGATTGCCACGCAAACAATCATTCTCTGGTTTTACTGAAAGGCATTATTCATTACTCCTGAGTTGACCTCTTTGGCCCAACTCCATAAAGTAATAATGTTACTGCAATGTAAAGAAGTTCTCATCAATAGATGATGGTAGGAGTCCCTTTAGTTAAAGCCATTCGACTGTTAAGAGTGAAGCATATACATCAGCTCTGTAGTATGATTGCCTACTAAGTAGTACTGCCATCCATAAATTTGAAAGCATTTCACACTGTATAAAATGTTTTGATGTCTTAGACACAGTAACAATTTGTGATTAAAGTTACATTTGAGGTTAACATAATACTATAATATTATATTGGATGATATCTTATTAGTGGGCACCCTTTTTCAAAATAGTTGTTTGTGATAAATCTCTCACACAATGATCTCAAACGTGGTTAAAACAATAGTCCTCAACCCACTTTTGAAGCAGTCGATTTGGTACCAGAGAAAAAAAGCCAAGTGATCTGGTAACTACTTTCAAATTATCAATAAAAGCCACTCATCAGGCCTAGCATGTCGCAGCAGAAGGCAAAAGGTGCGATCTAGGATGATTGTAGGATGACTGCGTTGCTTAACTGCCTTTGAAATGGATAAAACTGAATGTTTAACCAGAGTGTCACCAATTTGTATTTATTTCTTATTTCAAAGTAAAAGGTCATTGGCATAAAATTAAGCTACTCACTCCACTCGCTAGACGAAGGAGTTTTTCGTTTTCTTAGCCACTTCGCAAGACGCATTTCCCTATGGGCTTGCTTCGCAAAACGAAGCTTGCCCCGCAAGCTCTGGGGATAGCGGGGAAGCGCATCGCGTCTTCCCTGCTGTCCCTGGACCTCTTTTGAAGCAAGGGGTGGCGGGGAGAAGATCGCTTCTCCCCGTTGCCAGCTCCACAATCTCCGGGAAGGCGCGCGGCACTTCCCCTCTGTCCCCGGACGGTCTCCATAGGAACACATTGATTGATTTTCAATGCATTCCTATGGGAAACCGTGCTTCGCAAAACGAAAAACTCGCAAGAAGAAAAAACTTGCGGAACGAATTAATTTCATCTTGCGAGGCACCACTGTATTCAGGCCAATATGGTATCAGCAATTAACTTCCTAGAAGGTGGAAACCTTCGGTCTGTCATTGTGACCTCTTTGGCTTTACTCTTTATTCAACTCTCCATCCACATTCAAGCCAGCAAGTTGGTATAAAGATCAGATATTCATTGGCCCAGGACCAGCATTCGTAAAGCGAATGAAAATGTACAATAATTTAAGCATGCTCAAAATGCATCACATATGCTAACATAGTAATACTTAAAAACAGGCCTGCAAAGCCATATTCATCATTCCTGCATTGCAGAAGAAGCCCTACTTAGTGAGGTCATGGCTGAGGTGAGCCTTGAACCAGCAAGTTCATGGATCAAAGTTAATTCTCTTAGCTACTATAATATATCAGCTGTCCAGAAACGCCTACTTTTTAAGTTGCCAGTGTTTTTTGTGTTCTTTCTAAGAACATGCTCATATCAGTAGATGAACTATTCTCTGTAAATCATTAGTAATTAAAAATAATTGTGGCCGGGCAACCAAACAATAGACTCATAATATAAAAGCAAATGGTATGCCCTAGTGACAGGTCTCTGTAACAATCTCTTGTACCATTGGGTGATATTTACCATATGTCCCATGATTGATAGTAAGATTTAATGAGTTCTTACAAGCAATTAAATAATCAAGGGTTCCTGCTGTTATATGGCAGAGCTCGATAGAACAATGACAAATGAGAGAATATCTACAACCTAATCAAAGGGACATATTTCCTTGGGAACAAAATAATATTATCTACCAGTGCAATCAAAGGACAAAAGGACCCAGGGAGGACACAACAGAACGTGATAACTTTGGTGTTCTTTTCATTAGCTAGCTATACTGTTTCCTATTTAATGGATCCTATTAAATCGGAAAGGGAGTTAGGCAAGTTAAATTTCCTTAAATTTTCATGACCCATTGATTTATATCCAACAGATTTTTTAGATGTAGTTTATATTATATGCCTGGTCACATTAACTCTTGTTCATCTCATAATAGTTTTACCTGCTTATTCTTTTAGTGCTCTTTTAAATATATCAGGTCAGCATTGTACAGTAGCCTGTTCAGTTTTAATTTGTCGTGTAAACAGGCAACCTCAAATCTGTGACTCAGTGGCAATCTCGTTAAATCTTTTTGATTAGCTCATCATTGGTACAATTTCCACCATGTTATTCCTCTGTCTACTGATATTAAGTGATCTGCACTTGTATATGTTTATGAGAAAATAATAACCCATCATGAAAAAAGGGGAAGCGCCAGAGATTTCACAAAAAAGTATTTCAGCAACTCTGACCTCACTTTTATTTCAGAACAACTAGAGACAAAAGTACAAAGTTTGATTATGTCTTTTTAAAAAAATTAATTTGATTTTCAAAAAGAAAGAAAAGAAAGAACAAAAAAGAAAAAGAAAAAAGAAAAAGTTACATCAAAATGTCATACATATTCACATATCGAGATTACCGTACTCTCCATCTCCTGATTTCCTGCCATCCCATCCATGGGTCCTCTTAATTCTGTTTTCATCTGCATACATCAATACTTCTCCAAATTTTTCATTTTCCTAAATTATCTGTAGTTTCTATTACATTACAAGTGTATTTAAAATCCTGCTAATGTTTTGACCTGTTTGCAATGATTTTGTATATACATTATCAACATTTCCCATTCTTTTTTCAATTTCTTGTCTTCTTGTTTCCTGAGCTTCCCAGTTAATTTTGCCATTTCAGCATAGTCCATCAACTTGATTATGTCTTTTTAACAGCTCTGCTTTCAAGCAAATGCACTAAAACCCTAGCTGCCTTATACAAAAGTCAGACTATTGGCTCAGGGGTTCTCCAGGATTTTGGATTACCATCTCTCCAAACCTGCTTGGAGATGCCAGAGATTTAAACTGGGACTTTTTTTCAAGCAAAGCAGATACTCCAGAAATGAGTTAAAGCCCTTCTTTCATCATGATAAAAGACAGCATATAAGTGTATTTAATAAATCATGACAACATACTTCTGCATGTATGTCCCTTACACAAATGAAAACATATTGGGCATACATGTGGTGCTTAAATAAACACACGGTGTACCACTCAGCTATCAACAGAGTGCATGAGTTCAACGGACAAAAGCAGAGCTAACTCTATCTGATTAAACTCCTTAATTAGGACTTCAAGTGCATTATGCAGAAAGTAATATATGAGTTAACTGCAAAGCTGTGCTGGCATTCCTTGATATCTGAGAAAAGATACATCAAAAAGCAAAAGAAAGAAAAGAAAGAAAGTGTGTGTGTGTTTTAAAACACGCACGCGCACACAATATGAATCAACAGCTGTTGACTACTCACTTAATATCAGGTTTGAAAATCCTGACAAAAATACATTAAAATGTTCAAGACTTTGCAAAAATTGTTTCGAGACAGATCTGTACCTGTCAGAAAATATAAGTGCTAGCTATAGAAGTACCACAGCTATCACACATAATGTCATAAGGTGTTAGATGGTGTGCAGAATGCAGATGAAAAGATCAGAGAAATATTGCAGAGATAATAGATCAATCAAGAACTGCAAAATCCTGTAACCATCTGCTGACAGCAGGTTCCTTCTTTGAATACTTATTTTTAAGTTTATTGTAGAAATATGCCATAACTTAGCAAGGATGGGGGGGGGAGCAGTTTAAACTGATTTAGAAAATCTTCTTCTTAAAATGATGTAGTTATATGTAGGTATATGCTCATATTTTTTTAAAGTCTGCCTATTCAGCTATTAGTTGGAATCATTTTATGCTCTATACTACAGCTGGCTTGCTGATATTGCCTTGTGTATCATACCTAGCAATGAAGGAGAAATTTGATTCACTTTTAAAGGCAAATCTACGCAACTCATGCTCTCTGAAACAGTAAAAGAGCTGAAATGCAACCATCCTTCAAAATCCACACTTCTCTGAATTTTGCTGTGCAGTTCTCCAGACAAGTAATGTGTACAAAGATCCATGTACTGTGGTAAAGTGTGCATAAAAATGTGTACCGTATATTCGTGGAAATGACATGCATACATATATTTATTTATTTATTATTTCATAGAATGTATACACTGCTTGCTTGTAAAAAATTAAATAAATGTCAAAGCATTTTTTTGAGAGCAAAAACATTGAGATGAAGAAAAACCCACAACCCCTACTTTAAAACGTACAAAAGCTAAAATACAAAAACAGATTGAAATTACCTCAGCTTTCTAAGCATCGGGGTAGGCTTATCTAAACACAAATGTTTTTAGCATGTGCTAGGGGAAATATTCGTAATAGGCAAAATCACATACCAAAAAAAAATAAAAAAATGTGCATATTAGGAGAAATGCTTTAAAAATAGAAAACTCAGACCGAGGTGGAAATGTGGAGAGCTGAATGTTAAGACTGGAACAATGTGAAAACAAGAGAAACCAAAATGGACAAATTCACCCACTCCTACGCAAATTTGATGCTGTCAGCTTCTGTGAACTGTTCCCACTGCCCCATTTTCTAAATGACTTGGAGCCAAGTTTCCTGAAGGATCACCTCCACCTGTCCACATTTTGACCAGAGGTCCTTCTTCACGTTTCCCTGCCTGAAGGGGTAAAGCAGGTGTCAAGGCTCTGCCAAGGCTTAGGAAAGCTATTCCTCCCCCAGTTGCAGCAGAGAAAACAAGGTACAGTCATACCTTGGGCTGCGAACTCTGCGGGTTGCGCATTTTCGGGTTGTGGACTGCGCCAAACCCGGAAGTACTGGAATGGGTTACTTCCAGGTTTCGCTGCATGCGCAGAAGCACAAAATGATGTCAAGAGCATGCTCAGAAGCACCAAATTGCATCATGCGCATGCGTGCGCAGACACAGCTCTGCGGGTTGCGAACGTGCCTCTCGCATGGATCACGCTCGCAACCCGAGGTATGACTGTATTTTTAATGAGTTTTATTCAATCCGAATAGCGAGAGGCAAAAGAACGCAACAAGCCTCAACAATGGTGTTGCTCCAAACTGGGCTCCTCCTCCCTCCATCCTAGCAACAGCATCTTCCTTTACGGCGTCCACTTGTGGCCAAATGTCTCTGAGTCCTTTGTTCCTGTACTCTTAACAAACGTCGCATTCTGGGAGAAGGGGGATCAGAAATGCTCTCCAGTGACAACGTGTCATTTAGTTTCCCCTCTGCAGCCCCCCCTTATCCTTCCAACACTGCCCAACTTCTCTGTTTGTCTATTTCTGAGCTGTGACCTTCCTCAAACTCCTCAAAGCCCTGCTGTAATTCAGCGCTGCCTTCCCCCTCTCCTGCAGCGTCAGGAGAAGGGGGGCATGATCTCCACCACTCCTCCTCCTCCTCCATCTCCCTCTCTTGAGCCCAATCCCTGACAGCAGGTAACAACTAGACCATTACAACTAGACCAGAGGTAGATAACTCCCTATTCGGAGAACTGAACCAGCCAGAGAACATTGTTAATAGACTGCCAATATTTGTCAAAATAAATCAATAAAATCACAAGGCGTCTGTCTGGAAAGGCTCCCCAGGAAAGAAAGTTTCATGACGAGGTTGCCACCACAAAAATGGTTTTATTTCTCATCTCTTTCAGCCTAATGTGACATAAATAAGAGATTTGGAGCAAGGGTCTGTTGCTCGAACAGTAGAGTGCTGTTGTTTATGTTCAGCTTTCAAACTTCCCATAGGCATCTGGCTGGCCACTGGGAGATGTTGGATTAGATGGTCCATTGGCCTGAACCAATAGACTCATCTTATGTTCTGTATGTACAGATGAGCTCATCCATTATTTTATACACTATTAAGCCAACACTTGTAATGTCACCAGGCTGTACCCCTATATTCCATTATATAGGCGGCAATCCTGTACAGTGGTGCCTCGCAAGACGAAAAGAATCCGTTCTGTGATTCTCTTCGTCTAGCGTTTTTTTTGTCTTGCGAAGCAAGCCCATTGAAGGATTAGCGGATTAGCGCTATTAGCGCTATTAGCGGCTTTTAGCGGCTTTTAGCGGCTTATCTGCTGATCGGATCAGCTGATAAGTGGCTTAGAAAAAGGGGGGGAGGGAAAAAAACCAGCAGGAACTCGCAAGACATTGTCATCTTGCGAAGCAAGCCCGTAGGAAATTCGTTTTGCGAAGCACCTCCAAAACGGAAAACTCTTTCGTCTAGCGAGTTTTCCGTCTTGCAAGGCATTCCTCTTGCGGGGCACCACTGTATTCCTTTTCCTAGGAGTAAGCACAATGAGACTTACTTTTTAGAAAGCATGCATAGGATCATGCTGTTAAGTGGAGCACTTGAAGCAGCAGTGGAGATTTTACATACATTTCAAGCTTTTCCCTGATCTGTTGAATAAGAGCAAGACTCGAATATAACTTATCTTCTCCCCCCCCAACTCCCCCCCCCATCAAAATGAATTCCATATGCGGTGGCAAAAGTCAACAGCTGATACTAAACGAGCTAATTTTTAAAGAACTAAGTGAGAAAAGTGCTACAATCTGTCAGCTTTAAATTCTTACTACTTATTCACAATCAATAAATTCACAAAAATTACACACCTCATTACGTTCCACACAGATTGCAAAGCTAGCTATAATGTAAAAACAGGCAGACAGTCTGTCTCAATATTATTACAGGAAGAGTTGGTTAAATTAATAGCTTCTCATTGATTAAAAAATCTTGCATTTTGCATGTCCTTAGGTTGGTTCCCACCATTACCTTTCAATAAGGGAAGACGTGTCTGTGGAGAAATGTGGTTGTATCGAGCTACTGAGCTGAAACACAAAGGTAGGCAAAATATGTTGTTTACATTAGCCTGCTCTGGTTTCCTGTCATAAAGTCCTGTTTACCTGAAAGGGAAGGACAGGCCCCCTCACTGTTCTGCCCCACCCCACCAAAGAAATAATCAGCTTAAAGCAGTCATTAAGCATAAATAATACAAGTCAATGCAGTCATTATTATAAGCAAGGAATCGTTATGTCCAGATCAGCTTCTCTTGCATAAGGTCTCCCTGCTTTCGCAAAGAGAAGCAGCAGCAGAAAAGTTTGAAAACACCCCCAGACTTAGGTTGTGTACACATTACCATTTACTCTGGCTCCAGTGTGCTCCCACAGCTGGTGTTTGAAGCTGAGTACACATGACATTAGGCACAATCCATATGTATCCTGTCGTTTCTTGAGAAATACTGCTGTCTGATAAGTTTACCCTCAAACCAGCTTCCATCTGATTTGAAAACGTAAGCTGAAGTGTGAACATTTGAGATATCCCATTACGCATGCACAGATGTCAGTGCATGCGCAGACGACAGCATTATTATTAGTATTAATTGAATTTATACACCGCCCTATACCCAGAGGTCTCAGGGCGGTTCACATAATAAAATCCAAATATAAAATCACAAAATACATAATCAAAATAAAAACAGCAACCCAACCACCCCCACATTTTAAAAGGGCATAGGATGTAAATCGAATCAACCAAAGGCCATGGTTAAAAAGGAACATTTTTGCCTGGCGCCTAAAGGTGTATAATGAAGGCACCAGGTGAAATTCCCTGGGGAGAGCATTCCACAGATGGGGAGCCACTGCAGAGAAGGCCCGGTCTCATGTTTCCACCCTCAAGACCTCTCGAGGAAGAGGCACATGAAGAAGGGCCTCAGAAGATGATCTCAGGGTCCAGGTAGGTTCATATGGAAAGAGGCGGTCCTTGAGGTGTTGTGGTCCTGAGTCATTTAATAGGAGTCCAAGGGTTTGCAGGCATGGAAAAACAAATTACTCAATGGATGTTGAAGATGTCCTTGCCATCTCTCTCTGATGTGTACAGCAAGTGCAAATGTCGGGTCATTAAAACAAAAAGTGACGGTGAAGATCTCCAAACAGAGTGACTGGGTGGTAAAATGGCAAATGCAATTCAGTGTAAACATGTGTAAAGTGATGCAAGGAAAACATATTTTCATGGGGTCTAAACTGGCGGTGATTGACCTGGAGACTTTGAAGTCATCGTAGATAGCTCAGTGAATATGTCGACCCAATGTATTACAGCTGTGAAAAAGGCAAATTCCATGCTAGGGATCATCAGTAAAGGAATTGAAAATAAAATTGCCAGCATCATAATCTCCTTATAAAAATCTATGGTGTGACCACATTTGGAATACTGCGTAATGTTCTGGTGGCCTCACCTCAAGAAGGATATCGCTGAGTTAGAAAAGGTTCGGTAAAGGCAACCAAAATGTTTAAGAGGATGGAGCAGCTCCCTGATGAAGAAAGGTTGCAGCATTTAGGACTTTTTAGCTTAGAAAAAATGTAAGAGGCAAGATGGTGGAATTCTATAAAATTATGCATGGCATGGAGAAAGTGTATAGAGAAAGGTTTTTCTCCCTCTCTCATAAGACTACAGCCCCATGAAGCTTAATGTTGGAAAATTAAGGACAGATAAAAGAAAGTACTTTTCACGAAGCACATAGTTCAGGGGTCAGCAAACTTTTTCAGCAGGGGGCCGGTCCACTGTCCCTCAGACCTTGTGGGGGGCTGGACTATATTTGGGGGGAAAAATATGAATGAATTCCTATGCCCCACAAATAACCCAGAGATGCATTTTAAATAAAAGGACACATTCTACTCATGTAAAAACAAGCTGATTCCCGGACCGTCCGCGGGCTGGATTTAGAAGGCGATTGGGCCGGATCTGGCCCCCGGACCTTAGTTTGCCTACCCATGACATAGTTAGATGGCTTTAAAAGAGGACTGGACAAATTCATGGAGGAGAAATCTATAAATAGCTACTAGCCCCTTGAGCTGTGCTCTGCCTCCACAGCTGAAGCCAACAGTGGTTCTGAAGGCCAGCTGCATACCAGACCACAGGAGGGGAAAGTGCTTGAGTGTTTCCCTGATGCATCTGGTTGGCCACTGGGAGAACAGGATGCTGAACTATATGGGTCATTAGCCTGAACCAGCAGGGATCTTCTTGAGTTCTTAGAAGCCCCAGCCAACATGGTAAATGAGCAGTGATGATTGGAGTTGTAGACCCAGAAACATCTAGGAGGGACACAGGTTCCCCACCCTTGATCTGAATATTAGCTCCAGCATGGAGTTGCTGTCAAAGCTTCGGTAGGCTGTCCAAGGCATTGAAGTGGTGACCTAAAGGTTTCAAGAAGTAAATCCCACTAAAGTCAATCAACGGCTTCTGCTGCTTCTCCAGCATAGCATTTCCTTGACCTAAAAGGAAAATTGAACTATCCATGGTAGTTCAGTTCGATTTATTGTGTTTAACGAGCAGCCATTACACACATTACAAATAATAACAAGAATACTGCTAATAATAGTGGTTTACATTTCTACTCCCTGAGCTTTACAGGATAAATCATTTCCCATTCGCCCTTTACATGAATTTGCAAAGCCTTGGCAAAGAATTTGGATGTTCTAAAGGATATATACCTCTTCATCAGACAACAAAAAACAGGTCTTTGTAAGAGACGTCCTTCCCTTCTGCAATCTTAACAATGGGTAGATGTATCTATGGTAGTATGTGTGCAGAACATGCTTCTGCCCCTCTTATTAATGACTCACAGGTCTCTGCAGTTCACTGAAAAGCTACCGCCTGCCTCTCAGTGGTCTCTCGTTAAAGACCAAAATCAAAGAGTAGGCATCTATGCTTGCAATAATAATAGTAAATCTAACCTATTAATAGTAAGAGTTTTGGGAAGTAGTTATAATTTATCTGTCATGAGGAGCAATAGAAAACTGCAGAGGTGATAAACAGCATAACCATAGCAAGGTCCTTGGGGTGACGAGCCTATTGCCAAGAGTTGTGTGGCTTTGGGAGAAAAATGACATATATTTTGCATGTGTATTTCTCTAGAGGGGCTGTGCCAAATAGATACATATTTCAAATGGCTAAATGAGTGTTCTGTAGCCCTATCTATGGGTGGCCTACTCTGTTGCGGTTTCTTGTACTGATAGCAACACTTTTCTTGGTAGAGCTAGCTGCATAACCTGGAGTGTGTTCAGTGGGTCGTGTGGTAGTGTGATTTCATGTGTTGTATTTTATCTTGTCAAGTCACTTTGGGACTCTTTATGGTGTAAAGCAACTGATGAATGTAAATAATCATAAATACCATAGGAAGGGCTGTAACTCAGTGTTAGAGAACCTGCTCTGCATTCAGTAGGTCCCATTTTCAAGACTGAACTGGGTGGGCCAATCACCTGACTAGGTATAAAGCACCTTTCTAATGTAAAATCAGGTTTTGCTCTGAGAGACTTTATTCCCCCCCCCCCCCGCTGCCATCATTCTGAGATATAATCATTATACAATTTGCAGAGATTTCACTTCTGTTCCTTTCTTTTAAAAAAGGATCTTTTGAATGCAGCTGTCTTGACAAAAGACGAAGAACTGTCATATTAGTTTCATATCTGTGCTGTTTAAGGATGTGTTTGAAATTTAAGTAGTGTTTTATTTATCACTCTTAGGCACATTTGCTCTGATAAATTCAGCCTTTATACTGTGTCATATCCACTCCCGTCAAGGCTGGCTTTTCATATCTTAAACAGTCGAAGTTGCCTCATAAACAAGCCTCAGCCAGGGCACAATTCTGGAAACAGTTAAGCAGGAAAGTTTCTGCAACGCCCTCTTCATTGAGGATCAAGATGTCACATTTTCCTAGAAGAGCAGAAAAGATAACAGCACAAAGCTTGCAGAGCTAGAGGTAACTACAGAATTCCTTTGTGGCAGGGAAGAAACATAAGGCCACCAATTCATCTGGAAGAGTGAAATAATACTGGGGAGGGGAGGGCTGTGTGTGTAGAAAGAAATACAGAGAAAAAATAGGTCCCCGCCCCATCCACTGAACTTGTAACTCTATCAAAAAAAGAGATGAGATTCATCTGGTATGACTTGTTTTTGAAAAACCCATGCTGGGTCTTAGTAATCACAGCTTCCTTTCCTAACTAAAGGGAAGTCTTCTTTCTACACATAACTGTTAGTCTCTTTCTGCATAAAACTGCTCCATTTTGGGGAAGTTTTGCTCCTCTTTTTTCTTGCTTTTAAGAAGTCTTGCTCATAGGTTTTTCCCTGCTTTTGCACACACTGTTACGAACCTGCTCTTCACGCCTAGCTGACCACATCCACAGAACTTGATTGTTACATTGTCTCATGCTATGATCAATCATTAAGTAACAGACATCCCAAGCTCACGGAAAACAAACTGTACTTGCTCTCCATGCCTAGCTGACCATATCTACAGAACCTGATTGTTATATTGTTTGTGCCAATTAATCCCTAGTTACAGTTCAGTTAGGAGGCTTCATTTCTCAGCCTTCTCTCCATCAATGATAAATGATCACATGTAATCCCCACCTTTAAGATGTAATTCCCGCCTTAGTACTTATGTTAACCAATTACAAGTTTCTGTGTGTATGTATCAACCAATCAGCCACAGGCACACCTTTGGCAATGCTTGTAATATTCAATAAAACAGGCTCCCAGGGTCCGCCCTGGACAGACGCCTAGCTACACCTGCCTCTCTCGTCTCCCATGATTTTTCATTTCTACATCTGGTGACCCCGACCAGGCAGCTACACCTGCCTCTCTCGTCTCCCATGATTTTTCATTTCTACACCTAACTTCTCACAGACTGACTGTTGAATGATCTGTTCCTGGTACTGATGTCAAGCTGATCGGTTGGTAGTTACCTGGATCTTCTTTCCCCCACTTTTGAAGATGGGGACAAGATTTGCTCACCTCCAGTCCTTCAGGGACCTCACCTGTTCTCCAAGAATTCTCAAAGATTATACACAGAAGCTCTGAGATTACACCTGCAAGCTCCTTCAGTAGCACCTGTTGCTCTGGTTATGGGTTTCATAGAGACATCTAGTTGGCCACTATGAGAAACAAGAAGTTGGACTAGTAGACATTTTGCCCAATCCATCAGGATCCAAGTCAGCCAATATTGTCCTTTCCAGAAGTTCCATCACCCCTGATCATTGGTCATGTTTGCTGGGGCTGATGGGAGTTGAATAACATGAAGATCAGGCTGTGGTTTAGCTTAAATAACATAAAAGCAGCACGGTCTTTTTTATTGTTCTCTGAGCCTCGTGCATGTATGATATGTATGAGTGAGTATGTACTTGCTCTTTTTCGTTGGTTTTGTCTCCTACAAAAGGCAGTTGTTAGTGTCGTTATTTTAATGTATTTCTGGTTTGTAAGCTGCTTTGGGCATGGAAGGAAGAACATCATTTATCTGAACTCCAGCTTCTTATGCCAGCAGGACCCCTTTGAAAATTTCTTGGGCTGATGGATGGTATCTACCCTCTAAGATCTGCATCTTTGTTTCTGTCGAAGATTGATTGTTAGCAGCAGAAGCCATGTTATTATTGCCTGCAAGAGTTCGAGATCCTTTTGTCTGTCTCCCTGCCTTGCCATTCTGTTGGGTAGTTTGCATAGAGAGAGCATGAACTGCTGATTTAGGGATGGAACTGGCAATTAGTGAAGCTGGCTATAGCTTTGTTGTTGTTTTTTGACAAGGCTGAGGAGTTAAAGGATGACGGACACAGCAAAGTGGGAGGGAAGGCATCAGAATCTGCCTAAGCAGCACAGGAGCTGTTATTCAATAAATGCCCATTTTAGTCTGGGTTCTGCAGTCAAGTGTGAAGGAAGTTCATCTGTAATTAATAACCATGAAAAGAAATACATATGGGTAAACTCCAGCTCCCAGAGGAAAAGATGGAGAGTGTTCTGAAAAATCAGGATGATGACCCTTTCAGAATGTTTGGGGGCAAACTGAAGGTGCACAGCAAGGTCAGTCTGCATCAACCAGACTTTAATCAAACAGAGAAAGCTGCATGCATGGTATATCTACATATTTGGGCTGCATTTGCACAGCAGTTTATTCCATTTCCCTGTCCTTTCAGCATTATATTTGAGCTGTCGCATGACGCAGGTCTTAGGTTTTATTGTTTTTGTTTTATCTTGGTTTCATTGTATGCATAATTTATTGTTTTAAGTTGTTTTGAGTTCCATTTTGTTTTTGAAAAAATGCTGGGTAAGTTTAATCACTCTTCCAGATCAATCCCACAAAAAGGGTGTTATAAGCAGGGGAGGGTCCACTATGAAACTAATGAAGTTTAAGCTTCAGGATCCTTCTTCAATGAGGGGCCCCGGAAGCAAATTTAGTCCACATTGCTTTTTATATATATTTTTATAATGGGCTGAGTCGCACAAGAAGAAGAGTTTGGATTTGATATCCCGCCATTCACTCCCTTTAAGGAGTCTCAAAGCGGCTAACATTCTCCTTTCCCTTCCTCCTCCACAACAAACACTCTGTGAGGTGAGTGGGGCTGAGAGACTTCAAAGAAGTGTGACTGGCCCAAGGTCACCCAGCAGCTGCATGTGGAGGAGCGGAGACGCGAACCCGGTTCCCCAGATTACGAGACTACCGCTCTTAACCACTACACCACGCTGGCTCTCAAATTGGTTAATTTTTTGTTGTCTATATTTCGACAAGCCCAACGTTTGAGAGTCAATAGCACAGGTGCTGTAAAGGTTGTTGCAAACAACCTCATTGAAGAAGGTAACAGTGGGTATTCTGGTCGTGAATGGGCCCCTATAACAGTTCAAGCTTCAGGGCCCCCAAAATGTAGGCCCGCCACTGGCTGTAAGAGTGAGGCCCCACATCCAGCATCCCAGCAGACAATCAATACTGTTAACTGCCTATGACACCTGTTTGGAGTGAAAGAACCCTCTTCTCACTCAAAAGAGCACTCAGTTCTTCGCCAGTAGAAATATTTGTGGTAGTTTTGGGAAGCAATACATTAGCATGCTTGTAATATTACATCATGTCAAATGTGTGCAAAGTTCTTCGAAAATCTTAAGAAAATACACTTCAGAGTTTCCTTCATTTACCAACTCCTCTCACGCGCTGCTGAAAACTGTTTGCTAAATTCCCCAAACTACCTGTAATGAAAAATGCTATGATCTCCGCCATTATGTGCGTAGCAAATTAACAGAGTCCTGATTCTCTGATCAATTATACAACGACAATATGCTATTTTAAAGCTGGAAGCCCAGCAGGAGCTTTTATTTTTTATTAATTTAGTATAATTTTAAACATTACAAAAATAGCTCTCTTTACAGCTTCCCCGCTGAGTCCTAGATTGTTGCCACAGCATTCTGTAATACTTTATCAGCAGAATAGCATCGTTCCAACACTAAGCATTTGATTCAAGTAGAAGCCCAAAATAGAAAAGGGATGAATGATAAGAAACAAAAGAGAATCATAAGGGGAATGTATAGTTCTCAGAATATGTAAGGCGGTCCCCCCCCACCACCACTCTGCCTAAGAAGTAGCTGTTGTCCAAAGCTAGATATTTGCAATTTGGATTCAGTAAGGATTCAAAGAACATACTTAGAGCCTGTCAGTCAAAGTAAGGGTGGAAGGTAGATCTGACTCTTAAGAATACACAATGTGGTACTGGAAGAACTAGGAACACAGAAAGCACATATCAGGATATGCCGATGATTTCATTCAAAATCACCAGGAACATGAGGGACAAGTTGGTGAGAAGTGAGCATAGACTACAAAATATATGTTTTGAGGCACTTCACAACCTGTAACATTTGTTTGCCTGTGTTTTTATGTCATTCAATACAATTGCTAAATAATCAATGTGGGGGAAACATCTAGGGTTCTTTAAAAAAAATGAATAGGGGGTCATCTTTGTAATATCTGATGTTCTTTATATAAAAAAAATGATACACCTTTAATCAGTCACTTTGTGAAACAAGATAATCCTGTAACAGGTTTAAGGTTTGAGGCATTGAAAAAGCTGTGTGCAAATGATGGTGAGTTATTGTTAAGAAACAATATGGATTGGATGTTGAGGTTAAAAGCTCTGGCCCCATGTGGACTTACTGAGAAGTTCGAGTGAAAGTCTTTGATTACCTATCACATATTGACAACATTTGTGAATTCGTCTTTTAAAAATGTATAATTCTTTTAAAAATATATAATTTGTTGCCTTCAGACCATAATTTCAGTCATCAGTTAATAGAAATGGGAGATATATGTAACTGAAATAATCTGCAGGCTGTTTTCCCATTTTAACAAGTATACAGTACATAGGCTTATATGCACTTCACATAATCAATTGTATTTGTTTTTAAATGCTGAGTATTCATTTGCTGTATTGTCTTTGTTTTTATAACCCCTGAAGAAGACCTTTGAACATTAATTGGCTGAAACCTGCAAGGCTGTTTTGAAAATAAAATTCTCTTTTTCCCCCCAGCATCTTGCAATACAATATCCTTTGCGGGTTCATTTTGGGTGTTCTCCTGTTTTCGCATTGGCCAACACAATTTTCGCTCTGTGCCTGTACAGAGGATGGAATTTGCTTGATGGCAGAGGTTCATTTCAATGTTTGAGAGAGTCTCCTCTCCATTTCCTGCAAAAAAGGTCATTCTATTCATAACGTTGGTCCTTATTTCTCAGGAGAGAGTGTAACTTACCTTGAGGGTTTGCCCCTGTCAATTTATCAAATATTTGTATTAGAAAGGCATGAGTAAGTGTGTGTGTGTGTGTACATATATATATGGATGCAGTGTTTAATCTGTCACTTGCCTAAATTAATAAGTTAAAAAAGTTTCAACCAACTCTAAAATTTTCCCCAATTAATCAGCCTCAGATTCTTCTTGTTGCCGTTTCTCAAAATTGCTTCCAATGGTTGCTTAAGCAGAAAGAAGCTCATGGAACTGATCTTTCCCCTGTATCGCCAAAAACGTCTCTCGTGAGGTCAGAGAGATTCTCCTGTACAGCACTGCAGTGGGCTGATGGACCATCCAAAGTCTGGCAGAGGTACCGCTTGAACCATTTTTTCGTATGCTTGGTTTTGAGAAATTTACCCCTTGAACTGTAAACCCCAATTGTGACAGTAAACCCAGCAGTTCGAGACAAAGCATTTGCTATTTACATAGAACATCCTGTTTGTGTGTGCACGTAATTGCCCTGCAAGCATTTCAAAGATGGTATGAAAATGGGAAGCATTCTTATAATGCCTCCCTGTAAATATTCAGAAATCAGTCCCTGGGCCAAGCAAAAGCAACACTGGTTGGATTTGCTGAGAATTACGGAAGAAAGAGGCATTTCAGAACTCCAGCTAGTAACTGCCAATTGGCTGGAAAGATTTATATGACAAGTTCCACCTCAAGCTTACCCTATACCACCTGACAACTTATTTGTTGTTGTTGTGTCTGCTGTACCTCACCTTGCAGTGCTTCATCTCGCTTGTGTCTGCCTTCCAGGAATGAAGTCTGACATCTTCATTCATAACTTCCTGACCAATCCAGGTCAAGTGTTATATGGATATTGACAAAATGGGAAGAGTCAGCATGACAGGCTCTCAGACTGTATGTGCATCTGGGCATTATGTAGGGCACCAGAGAGTCAGGGAAGTTTCCTCTTTAGATGACCCATCAATTATTTGTAATTAAATCAATAGGAGGTTTTGTTTGCTTGCTTCCTCTGGAGAACATCAGGACTGCTTCAGCTTCCACTGCAACATACGTAGCATACAAATGCATTGGCTGCCCAACTCTTCCTCCGCTGTTAAATCCTGTGCATTGCAGAACATGGGAAAGAGGGCTGGAGGTTGGCATTACAATAATAGAGTTATATTAGCATGTGTGTCCACTGGGTGAAAAATACTAATTTATTAAGTAAGCTTCTCTTTCAGTAACAGTCAAGGGAACACGAATGTGGTAAGTCAGTCCAAGGATATTGAGGGAAATGAGGCATGAAATAAAAGCTTTCCTGCACTCTCTACTGATCCTCGGGAATGTTAGGCAATTCGATGTATTGCAAAAGAGCATCCAGGCATTAAGAAAGACACTGTGTGGGAGGGGGGAACCCTAGGTCCTTTGTATGACACTCTGCTGTGAACAAGGCCAATGAAAAGTCCTATTGGAAGTGGTGTTCAAAATTTGCACAGCTTGGGCCTTTTGATACCACGCATTCAGCAACAAGACTGTCTAAAAATGCAGGCTTCTGAGGTCAAATACCTGCCATCTGATTACACAGTGTGCTGTCTGGTTCTGTAGATTACAAATTGGCTGATAATGCCATTCTTCTGGATGGCCAAGTTCTATGCCCACTATAAGAGGCAATACATTACAGAATACCAGTTACAGTGGTACCTCGGGTTAAGAACTTAATTCGTTCTGGAGGTCCGTTCTTAACCTGAAACTGTTCTTAACCTGAGGTACCACTTTAGCTAATGGGGCTTCCCACTGCCGCTGTGCCTCCACCATGCGATTTCTGTTCTCATCCTGAAGCAAAGTTCTTAACCCGAGGTACTATTTCTGGGTTAGCGGAGTCTGTAACCTGAAGCATCTGTAACCTGAAGCGTCTGTAACCCGAGGTACCACTGTACTGGGAATCCCAAGTGGGGGACACCCAGTTGTGCTCAGGTCCTGCTTGCAGGCTTCCCAAAGGCATCTGATTGGCCACTGTGAGAATAGGACGCCGTTTTAGATGGAATCCAGTAGGGCTCTTCTTTATGATCCTATGTACATCTTGTTATGGATGATCTGAGGTATGCAGTGTGATGGAATATTTTTTGGGGGGGGGCAATGAAAGAGTTGGCATGTGTAAGGCTTGCATAATTCCTAGCACTGATGGTGGGTTCATTACTAATTACAGTGGTACCTCAGGTTACATACGCTTCAGGTTACATACTCTTCAGGTTACAGACTCCGCTAACCCAGAAATAGTGCTTCAGGTTAAGAACTTGGCTTCAGGATGAGAACAGAAATCATGCTCCAGCGGCATGGCGGCAGCAGGAGGCCCCATTAGCTAAAGTGGTGCTTCATGTTAAGAACAGTTTCAGGTTAAGTACGGACCTCCGGAACGAATTAAGTACTTAATCTGAGGTACCACTGTACTCATTTTAAAAGCTGAGGTTGAAACATGGGCCTCAAGGCATGGATGGGTGAATATCCAAGGTCTGTTTACTCTGGTCTCTCACCTGGAAAGGAGGAAGAAGGTGATGTAGGAACCCTGGGCATCTGTCAATCTCCTTTCCCACTGGCTGGAGTAGTTCTTTCTGGACTGTACCATCAGAATGCAAGACTGGGTGGATCATACGTTTAACTGCAGTCTTATAAAGCTATAACTCATTTATCTGACATGCCACATGCTGTTTTTTATTTTCATCATCAAAGAGCATTCAAACATGAAACCCTCACCTGCAGTGGTGCAATCCAGCAAGAGATCGTCACATGATTCTATTGCTATTGTGGCCCAGCTGTCAGTAGATGGCATCACCTTACATAATGGAAGGGTCATAGCTCATTTGTAAAGAATCCAATTTTCTGCTGTGATCCATGGGATATTTATAGACAGTTGTTATTACTAGTGTGCTTTGAATTGTGAACCCATTAGAGACACCAATATCACTGTGGATATTTGTTAAAAGTAATGCAACCCAGCTTGTTGACTTGAACAGGAGCTGGATGAAGACATGTGCATTAGAACACAGGAAAAATATTCTGCACACATCAAAAAGAGTTTCAAACCTGTCTCAGCAATACTTAGCAAAGCACATACAGCAGCCTATTGAATTAGTGTCTAAATGTTATTTTGTAAAGAAATTGAATAAAATTTGCTACCCTGTAATCCAGTGAGCTCTTCCTAATCAAATTTTCATATTCTGCATTTCCTGGGATTTGCAGCCAGAATTGTGGCAAGCCAGACATTCACACTTATGCATGGAGGAATATTTTTTAAAAACTACAAAATATCCTCTTCGTTTTTGAATATACTATTAGCATTAAAATTCCAAACAAATTGTGCCTCTTTCCCACTATTTCTACTGTTGACTTTTATTGATAGTATATAGGTGGCTGCACCTTCTGGCTTCTCTCCACTCCTGCCCCCACAATGTCTGCCCACCAGTCCCAAGGCATTTAGTGAAGTTAACAGTTAATGACATCTCCAGATAGAGTTTAATCGAGAATAATAGTTCTGTGATTTTATCCTTTCCATGTTGATCAAATGAAATAAATTCTGTGGAACAGACATTGTCATGAAATCAAATATATTTTAACAATTCTTGTTTTAGCCATGGTGAGGACTCATACTGCTTATGGAATTACTAGAAAAGTCAGGACAAAAACACAACTCCCTAGAGAGAAGGTTCACATCAGGGTTTTCACTTTGTGGCTCCAGTTCTCAAAATAAGTGATAGTGTTGCAGTTTGCATTTATCTGGCACTGTGATGCCACTTTAAACAGGCATGGCTTCCTGCAAAGAATTCTGGGAGCTGTGGTTTGCTAAAGGTGGTAAGAATATTTACAAGGCCCCTATTCCCCCCCCCCCCGAGCTACAATTCCCAGAGTGGTTTAACAATCAATTTCCCTTCACAGGAAACTCAAAGAACTGTAGCTCTATGAAGGGAATAGGGGCCTCTAACGATTTCCAGGACCCTTAACAAACTACAGCTCTTTGAGGGAGGCCATGATTTTTAAAAGTGGTATGTGTCAACACTTTAAGTGTATTGTGTGAATGTGGCCCAACTCATTATTCTTTCCTGCATGATGAATTGGGTGTTGTTTCCTTGCATAAAGCATCTTCATCAACTCTGAATGAGCACATACATAAGTCTTTTTCTCTGTAGGCACTGGCCAGGATGAAATGCACAGAAATTTATGGATACCAATGAACTTCTAGTTTGCAAAACTCTACACTAACTGTGGCTATGGTTCAAAATCGCTAGGATTGTCTATAAAAGGTTGTGCCTTTAGTTTCCTCATCTGTCAATCATGTGGGGTTCCCAATGAAATTAAACTATGCTGTGGAAAAGAGTACTCCAATATGGGCAGTCTAAAATGGCTTGGTGAATATTATTTGATTTGAGTCTGCAAAGAATAAGTGCCTAGTGACAAACTGGCACAAATGGTGAGTCAAGGGCAAAAAGTAAGGACAAGATAACAGATAGCACCATTCCTACAATTGGAACATCAAAATGGCAAGGAGGAAAGGGGTTAAGTATCCCTATCCTTTGCTACGTCTCTTTTTAAATAGACGCTCCTAAAATTGATTCTCCTTCCATGACATGTGTTTGCACGTAATAGTAGTGTAGTTAGGCCCTCGGTCTGAGGGGAGCATTTCTGCAAGACATTATTTTTTGGTGAATGTGCCTGGTCGTTCCATGAATTATGGTTTCTCAAGGAGTAAAATGTAAAACATGCTATTAAAATGAAATACTAATTGTTACAAGAAAAGCCAGTGTCTGCAGAACATAACTCACTTCTAATAGATTTCATAATGTCTTCCCTTTTATTGGAGGGAAGGATCCCTTTAGCCAAAAATGTCCATTTTCTGAACTCCAAATTGACTTTTTCCTCTCTCTTTTGGAGCTGATTCTGCAGTGGCATCATGAATTTCACAGACAGCTTTGTTAATCAGCAGAGTCCCCAAAAGCTGTCTTGGGTAAAAAAAAGTACTGCCCTTTCTTTGGTAAAAGTTCTTCCTTTTAATGGACTTCTTCTAAGTCAAGAGCTGCAAAACTATGCATACCAAGTTTGAAGTTAGGGCTATTAAAACCAATGGGACAAACTTCTAAATCAGTGCATTGGGACTTGGCTTTACAGTGGTACCTCAGGTTAAGTACTTAATTCATTCCGGAGGTCCATTCTTAACCTGAAACTGTTCTTAACCTGAAGCACCACTTTAGCTAATGGGGCTTCCTGCTGCTGCCACGCCACCAGAGCACAATTTCTGTTCTCATCCTGAAGCAAAGTTCTTAACCTGAGGTAATATTTCTGGGTTAGCAGAGTCTGTAACCTGAAGCGTATGTAACCTGAGGTACCACTGTACTGTTTGACCTAAGCGTGTGTTCTAATGGGAGAAATAGAAATCTACTTGAAAAGGAAATAAGAGGTCATGAGTGCATTGAGATGCTTGCACAACCAGATTGTTATGTATTACATATCATTTGTTGTTGAATTTGACTTTAAAAAAATAGTCAAAAGTTTGATTTAAAGTAAAATTCTTCTCTGCCCAGTTATACTAAGAATACTGTCAATAATTGCACTGATTGAGTCATCTTCCCCGAAAGCTTTAAGAGCAGGCGGACAGAACTGATACTTCATCCCACCCACAAAATAGTACAGGAAATACTCCCGAGCAAAATACAGAATGTAACGATCTGAATAGTTTGCTCAACAATTCGGTCAAACTCTTTTCAAATGTGATTAAGAGCGTCAAAAGGGCCATGATTAACTGTGCTCCTCCATCCTCTTTAATTAATCAACTAGAATTAAGGATGGAGAATGAGATGTTTGTACAGCAACATATCTTTGCAGTTGGTTACAATAATTATTGTCGAATTCAACTGTTTGGAAGCCATTCTGTTGCTGTAAATTTAACATTTGCCTTTTCTGACCTAGCCATTTAAAGCTATACGCAAGACAGCTCAGCGACAAGTCTTTATTGACCCCAAGCTTGAAGTAAAATGCATCTCTGCTGGTAAGAGTTTCTATGTGTCCTAATTCTACAAAAGGTAGAATTATTAGAATGGCTAATCTAGTATTAGAACGGCTATCAGAGGGCAGTCCTCTATTTGAAGAAGGAGTCCTCTGTTGAAAGGGTTGTCAGACTCAAGGCTCCATTTTTGTATGTTATCTTCACTAATATATATTTCTTTTAACGCACACTTTAATACAGTCATACCTTGGGTTGCGAACGTGATCCATGTGGAAGGCATGTTTGCAACCCACAGCATTCACAACTTGCAGCGCCACGTCTGCGCACACGTGTGGCGTGATTTGACGCTTCTGCACATGCGCGTGACATCATTTTGTGCTTCTGCGCATGCAAGAGCGCCGCAACCCGGAAGTAACCCATTCCAGTACTTCCAGGTCCGTAACCCGAAAACGCGCAACCCACAGCGTTCGTAACCCAAGGTATGACTGTATATGAATTTTTGTAAACACTGGTTGGCTAGAGAACTGCTTTGCAAAATTCAGGTAGGCAGAAATTTCAAAGTATAGCTGTGTTTATTATTCACATTTCTCTCTATCTCACTTAATAAATTTGTATAAGATTGTATTATTAGTTTCTTTTTCTAATAATATAGCATCAATAATCTGAGAATATTATTCAAATGTCATAATGCATTTCTAATAGATCTCAATAGTGGCAGTCCAAAATACAGTTATTCACACATAAGTGTAATTTCGTTCAGTCATTCTTTTCTTATTCTTATGATACCATTATTATGTTACATATTGTCTCGTTTGCAGGAAATATATGGCTGTACCCATCATTAGTCATACTCAGAGCAGTATGTCAGTTCCAAGGGGTCTACTCTTGGGTATGAATAATTTTGTATAACATCCATAATGTCTTATAGAACATGAAGCTTTGTATTTTAGTGTTATACTATAGTTTACTTTCATATCTTTAACCATTGGACTACTACAATTGGCTCTACATGGGGCTACCTTTGAAGATGACTCAGAAACTACAACTAATCCAGAATGCGGCTGCCAGTCTAATGACTGGGAGCAGCTGCCGGGACCATATAACACCGGCCCTAAAGGATCTACATTGGCTCCCAGTACACTTCCAAGCACAATTCAAAGTCATCTAGTCCAACTCTGCAATGCAGGCATCCCAGTTAAAGCATCCATGACAGATGCCCATTTAACCTGTGCTTAAAAATATCCCAGGAAAGAGAGTCCACTACCTCCTGAGGAAGTCCGTCCCACTGTTGAACAGCTCTGACTTTCAGAAAGTAACTTGAATCCATTGGTTCAGCTCCTACCGTCTAGAGCAGGAGAAAACAAGCATGTTCCATCATCCGTGTGACAGCTCTTGATATATTTGAAGATGGCTATCATATCAGCTCTCAGTCTCCTCTGCCTTACAGTGCTTCATGTCATTGGTGCATATAACTTTGTATTTTGTACACTGTACACTGTACACTGGACAACACAGGCAGCAACACAGCAAGGTTTCAGACGGGACATTCCCAGCCCTATCTGGAGATTCCAGGGATTGAACCTGAAGCCTTCTCCATGCAAAACACATACTCTGCCAGTGACAGGCAGCTCTTCCCAAGATACGAAGAGACTGGTTTTGTGTGTAGGTTAGGCAAAAGGTTCACAACAGACAATATTAGCAGGACCTCCAGGTGCAAATTCTGCAAAAAAAAAAAAAAAAATCTGGACAGCTACAATATCTGGACTTTAGATTGCCTAGTCCTTTGGACTCTCTGTGTGTACCATTTTTTTTAAAAAAAAATGGCCAGTAAAATGTCAGTCATGGATTATGGTGCGCATTCCTTTCAAGCTGATTTTGAACCGACTGCATTTAGGCTACCACCGAATCAATTTTTCATGAATATCTACCCTCCAAGATTGCACCTCCAGCCAGTTCAGATCTCCAGAGAATGGTTTAAAAAAAAAAAAAGATTTATCAAGTAACAAGTAACACCTCAGGAAAAAGAAACAGGGTTTTTAATTGCTTTGTGTGCTCTATAATTGAAGGCAGGCACCTTCTTGAGGCACTCACTGCCAGAGGGAGTGTGACTCCACTTGGCCTTGCCTAATTAATCCTGTGATACAAACCTTCTGGCTTCAATTTTCACATTTCTGACTCTTTTTAGAGGTGATAATAAAACTAAAAAATTATGTTAGTTACTGTATGACTATAACCCCACCAGCAGAACACAAATAAAACCGTATGGACGGAAACCTTGTCTGCACATTTTTGGTTTTTCCAGCATTTTCTTTTTATTTTTTGAAGACCCCAAAAGACACATTTTGGACTAACAAGGCCAGTTAGAAAAAGAAAAGGGGTCTCAGGAAGGAAAACACAGTTGTACTCATTCTTGTGGTGGTTTGGGTATTTATTTTACTTATTTTCAAGATCTGCATGTGTGTGCATACACTGTACACATGTGTGCACACACACATGATTAACACACCAGCTTTTTTTAATGTAGGAAAAGGATTCAGCTTCCACCTTCATAAGCTGCTCTGGTAAAAAAACAGAAATCAAGGTGGCAGTTACAGAGCTTTTTAGGTTTTTTTATTTAATAATGTTTATATACCACTTGGTTGTTAAAGAAAAAGCAACTCTAAGCGGTTTACAAAACTTTGGGGATGAAACGCTCAGAAGTGCTTCATTCGCTGAAGCCAAAAACTATATCCCAGGTTGAGGCTATGTGGTGTTAATGTGTCTAGGGTGGATCTGTTGACATTTGTAATTCCTTCCCCATTCAGACCAAGATCAATAGCTCAAGTTGGGAAAATTTCATGGTACATCATTTGGACTTAAGCTTTATAATGCATGGAGTCACCTGGGTAACATCCCATCTCCAGTTTTCAGTGGAAGAAGTAGTGATAGCTGCCAACTTGACTTCAAAAGATAATTTAACAATTTCACGGAGTTAAAGACCATCCATGGATGCTCACCATAATGGCTATGTTCTGCCTCCACTCTTCAAAGCAGTATGCCGCTGAATACAACTTTCTGGGAATCTCAGGTGAAGAGAGTGCTGTTGTGCTTTGGTTCTTCTTCTGGGCTTCTCACAGGCATCTGGTTTGCCACTCTGAGAACAAGAGGCAGGACTAGATGAGCCATTGGCCTGATCCAGTAGACTCTTATTCTCTTTGTATGTATTTTAAACCACTGAGCCTCTTGGGCTTGCCAATCAGAAGGTTGGTGGTTCAAATCCCTGCAACAGGGTGAGCTCCCGTTGCTCTGTCCCAGCTCCTGCCAACCTAGCAGTTCGAAAGCATGCCAATAAATAGGTACCACTGCAGCGGGAAGGTAAATGGCGTTTCGGTGCGCTCTGGGTTCCGTCATGGTGTCCCATTGCACCAGAAGCAGTTTAGTCATGCTGGTCACATGACCCAGAAAGCTATCTGTGGACAAACACCGGCTCCCTCGGCCTGAAAGCAAGATGAGCACCGCGACCCCATAGTCGCCTTTGACTGGACTTAACCATCCAAGGGTCCTATACCTTTTACCTTTACAACTTTGTCTAGTATCTTACACACTAATATTTTTGCGGTCTGGATCCTGCCATTCCCAAACTTCAGTGCTGCGATTTAAAAATGCATCCTTGCTCAGACCAAGTTAAAGTGGGACAGATCCATTGGGGATCCAATTCAGGTTGACGCCAGTAGGCTGTACTGCAATACAGATGATAAATAACCCCAGTGCTTTGGCTCTGTGCCCATCATAATAAAATAAAGTTCCATCAAAGAAGAGCTGAGCTCCACTCAAACTTCAGTTTGTGCTTTTGAGCTTCTGGTTAGAAGACATAATATATTAATGCTCTGCAACTTTCACTGGGCTCACTTTAAAATTTATATTAAGTAGATTGTTGCATTATGGTAATGTACTAAATTACCTAAAGCAAAGTAATACAATGATTAACTGACCATAAACATTGGTTTATGGTCAGTTTATAACGGATTGCAGAGATTAACATTATGCATTTTCATAACAGAGAAAATTTGTGGGATGAAGTATCTGTGGACTGACTCGGTGCTATTAAGAATAATAAAACTGTGTTATCACTCCTGGTGGTCTCAGGTTACAGCTTGCAAGTAAACTTTGCTTTAAATCATCTTTGAAAATGTCAGATATATTCATCATTGAAAAAATGTCCAGTACTTTCCAAGCATAGAATAATAATTTCCAGTATATGTTTTCTAATGTATAATGTATAACAAAATGATTTTTGGTCTCTTCACTAAAGTTGCCCATCTAGGATTAAGTTCACCCAACTAAAATGAAGCTATACCAAAGAAAACCTTATATTTTCCTTTGAAAGATCAGAAAACATTTTCCTGTAGGTTCAGCACTTTCTCGAAGCTATGCTTTTCATTCTAAAATAATGGGAATTCAACAGTGACAAGTGTTCATTTGGAAGGGCAAAGCACTGCACAAAGATAGTTTTGGGGTTCTTGTATTGGGGATGTAAAGGGAGCAAACGTCCAAAAATGAATTGCAAGAGACTGCAAGAGAATCTGGCCATTGCTTCTGCAACAGTGTTTGATTTTCCACATAATGGGGAAAAAGAAAGAAAGGCATTCATCTTGAAGGAAACTAGTGGAAAGTAATTGTGGATGGCAGCCACTGAAGCCAATCTGCCATTTGTCCTGCATAACGTGCCCCAGTAAAGTATTCACATATGTACACATAAAGGTAAAGGTAAAGGTACCCCTTACCATTAGGTCCAGTCGTGGACGACTCTAGGGTTGCAGCACTCATCTCGCTCTATAGGCTGAGGGAGCCGCCGTTTGTCCGCAGGCAGCTTCCAGGTCATGTGGCCAGCATGACTAAGCCGCTTCTGGTGAACCAGAGCAGTGCACGAAAAAGCTGTTTACCTTCCCACAAGAGCGGTACCTATTTATCTACTTGCACTTTGGTGTGCTTTCGAACTGCTAGGTTGGCAGGAGCAGGGACCGAGCAACGGGAGCTCATCCCATCGTGGGGATTTGAACCATCAACCTTCTGATTGGCAAGCCCTAGGCGCTGTGGTTTAGACCACAGCCCCACCCGCATCCCATATAGCATACATATGTACATATGTACACATACTTACATACATATATATGCCATGCAATCCCATGCTTGCTTTCTTGGAAGTATCTCCTACTATGTCCAACAGAGCTTCCTCCCCCAACGTGTTTCGGATTGCAGCCCAAGATCGCAACCTAATAATTTTGACAAGGTTAATTTATTTCTTAGAGCTTTCTAGGTGCCAGCCCTGTAAGCTTATCTTAATATTGGTCTTCCCCCCACCTCCCAGTTCTTATTCCTCCATCATCACCACCAGCACAAATCAAAATTGTATGCAGCAGTTCTGTTCAGGTTGAAGGTCAGACTATTCTCATGGCTGTCAAGAGCATCTGGGACTTCGCGATGTCCATGTTGTTGTAACACATATTCACAAATGATGGGAATTAGCGTGAGTCAGTGGATTGGGTTAGCGTAAGCAATATAGCAGTATGCAGTGGAACTAATTTCATTAAGAGCAATAAAATTAAACAAAAGGATGACTAGGAAACAGTCATAAAGAAGAAGAAGAAGAAGAAGAAGAAGAAGAAGAAGAAGAAGAAGAAGAAGAAGAAGAAGAAGAAGAAGAGTAGTAGTAGTAGTAGTAGTAGTAGTAGTAGTAGTAGTAGTTTGGATTTGATATCCTGCTTTATCACTACCTGAAGGGGTCTAAAAGCGGCTAACATTCTCCTTTCCCTTCCTACCCCACAACAAGCACTGTGAGGTGAGTGGGGCTGAGAGACTTCAAAGAAGTGTGACTAGCCCAGGGTCACCCAGCAGCTGCATGTGGAGGAGTGGAGACGCGAACCCAGTTCCCCAGATTACAAGTCTATCACTCTTAACCACTACACCACACTTTCTATGTGTACGCTTTCTTCAGAGAGACCATCTCAGAAGCGTTGTAGATGATAGAACAAATTGAGATAAACTTTAAGCTGTGAGCTGGATTGAGTTTGTGTTGCTAACACACACCTACACACACACAGCCCAATGAAAACTGCAGTGTCCCAATAACAGAGGACCAGGGCATAAACAGCTTGCGATGTATGACTCATGAAAGGGGAACCAATTCACACATTTCAGGTAGAAATGAAAGTGGGAGCACTCGCCAATATGACCTGGAACAAAATTTCATACTGAGCCCATGCATGGCAAACAGTCACACCCTAAGCATAAGCAATGTCCATGACATAGAGTAATTCCAAGCAAAGCATTACTGGGAATATCTCCCCACAACCAAATTTTCTGTACTCGGATGTGTCAGTTGGTGACGACCCAGAAGGAATCGCATGGATGGATACGAAGGGATCGGCCTGTGAGATGCAGCATGGGGAATGGAGTTAAGGGATAGAACAGGGTTTTAGTAATGGAACAGGAGTGGGGAAGCAATTGCCAGGGTTTTCTTATCCAGCTTTATTTTTATATCTTATCTCTAGACAGCGGCAGAACATACACCCACGCTGCCTGGGGGGGCGTGCTCCCGAGGGCGGCGGGGTACAGAGGGTGCCCTCCCTGGCACGGGAAAGCCACTCGGGTGCAACTCCCAAGCCTTCCCCAGCTGGAGAAGGAAGGGGGGAATGCCATTGGCAAAGCGGCGCAGCTCCCCCCTTCCCCCAACGGCTCAAGGTAGGCTTGGTTGTTGCCGACGGGCGGTGCACCAAATGTCACCCCCTCAGCGAAGACACCCGGGGCAGTCCGCTGCCGCTGCACCCCCCTTCCTCCACCCCTGTCTCTAGAAACAGCTTCAGAAATAAGATACATAAGGACCACTGTAGCCCAGTGGTAGAGAACATGCAGGGCCAACTCAAGGTTTGTAGGGCCATTGGCAATGTGCCCTCAGGTGGACTCCCTTCCCTGTCAGTCACCCAGATGCACTTACCAACAGTGGTCAGTTGTGGCGGCGGCAGCACTCTGAGAAGCAGTGGCCCTTATAATGAGGTGGAGCTGCTCTCAAGACACCAGCATCACTGCAACTTACCTGAATGGGGCCAAGGTGGAGCAGAGCAGTGGTGAGTCCCAGGGGCATGATATGTTTTCCCCAGCATCTTTATAGGTAAATGGTGCTAATGTGCACTCTGGCTTCTGTCACGGTCCTCCGTGCACCAGTAGCGGTTTAGCCTGCTGGCCACATGACCCGGAAAGCTGTCTGTGAACATACGCCAGCTCCCTCAGCCTGAAAAGTGAGATGAGCGCCACAACCCCATAGTCACCTTTGACTGGACTTAACCATCCAGGGATCCTTTACCTTTACCTTTTTTTCACCTAGGACCTTTGGAACTCTATCCAGGCCTTGCCCTGTTTCACATTTATAGCATTTTCCTCTTGCTGGAATGTGTCCTTGAACTTTGATCTTGCCTCTTGCTTGCCTGGATGAAAGATAGACAGCAGTGGGGGTGTAAACTAGACAACCGTAAAAGGGAAAAATTACATTTCTTTCTCCTCCCATTATGATCACATCCACACCATACATTAAAAACACTATTATTCCACTTAAACAGTCATGGAGGGACCTGGGAGTTGTACTTTGTTAAGGGCCCTGGAAACTGCAGCTCTGTGAGAGTTAAATACCATTCCCATGATTCATCATATGCTTTGAATGTGCTTGAAATCTACTGTGTGGATGTGACCTTTAAACCGGACTTTGACCAGCAGTCCTTCCAACAGGTGATACCTTCAAACAGTGTCCCCTGATAGCCTTTCCAATAGGACTGCCTCTGTACATGAGGACACATAGCCACTCTATAGATGAACAACAGACAATAAAAAGAGTCAGTTCTTTCCACAAGAACCCAACAGCCACAGGAAAAGCAATGAACTAGCAAATTTGTGTGTGTGTGTGTGTGTGTGTGTGCGCGCGCGCAAGTGCGTACGTGCCATTTCTCAAGTCTTGCATTTCAGTAATTCAAGACGGTACTTCATCCTACAGCAAAAGGAGTTAGTTTCAAAACTCCTTCCTTGTGGACTGAAGATGGTGTCCTGGTTACAAATGCTGCTTTGCTTTAGAAGTGTAAATAGCTCTCGCGTGGTGGGTTTAAGCTTCCAGCTAATCCAAAATTGAGTTGACAGAGGCAAGAGAGAAGAAAAGAATTTGACTAGATATAGACATTCATTCTCATGGAAAGAGGTTTATTTCATGTAAATGTAAACAATTACTTTCCTTCAGACTATTTGGGGAGCACAGACAATACTTTGGGAAAACAAATAGGCATGGCAACTGAGCAGTGAGGGGAGTGCAAATCTATATGTAGATTGCAGAGATGAGTACAATAATATATATATATATAAATGAGCATGTGAGACATCTGCCCTAGTTTCCAGCTTCTTACCTCCCAGAGATTCTCTCATTTCCCCCCTTCCTGACATTACTTTTTCCTCTCTCATTTGATTATTTGCCATGTGTTCACAACGAGGAAAGCAATAACGCTACAGCTGGCGTTAAGAAAGTTTTTAAAAAGAACCTCACTGGATCAGAACAAAACACCCTGTTTCCAACATCACCTGTAGTGCATCTCTGGAGGGTAGGACTCAAACCCAAGGCTTCAAGTCACAAGAAAAGAGATTCCAATTAAACATCAGAAAAATCTTTCTGGCTGTAAGAGCTGTTCAACAGTGGAACGGGCTCCCTTGAGCAGCTGTGGACTCTCCTTCCTTGGA
Organism: Podarcis liolepis; assembly: GCF_965112155.1. NCBI lineage: Eukaryota > Metazoa > Chordata > Lepidosauria > Squamata > Lacertidae > Podarcis > Podarcis liolepis. Next base: position 31,763,469 of record NC_139563.1, read on the forward strand.
GGTTTTTAAGCAGAGAATATATGGCCATCTGTTCTGGGTGCTTTAGCTGAGATTTCTGCATTGCAGGGGGTTGGACTAGATGACCCTTCTAAATCGACAGTTCTGTCTCCCCCCTCCCTAAATCCACCTCTGTCCATATGGACCATATCTCCCTGCTTGGCCAAAGAGAACCAGTGTTAAGGAAACTGTCTCAAAATTCAACTAAAAAAAGTTTTCACTTTGAATTAAGAGCAGCTTGCTAGGACCAGCCAGCCAGTCTAATTACTCTCTGCAATGCAAATAGACACATTTCTCAGAGAGTCACAACAGAAACCTTTTCCTTAAGCAAAACAAAGCAACAACAGCATCAACAAAAAATAACTACCTTCTATAGTTTTCACGTGTTGTTGTTTTTTTGAATAATGAAAGGGCTAATGTAACATAACAAACCCTAAACTGTTTTTGCATATGGGGCAGGGGTGTGTGTGTCAAAGTGTGCTATGCCTTCGGTTCCTTCTGTTCACAATGGTTCTAGCTACAACAAATGGTATTCTTGCTCTTTCTGTCTGTTGCTCAATCTGCTTGGAAAGTAGCCATCGCTGTACAGCCAACCATAATATTTGACACTTCCTGACATCACGAAAGCCACCATCTGTCTATCACCCGAAGCCCGCTGCATCTTAAAGATTGTTTGGTCTGATCTTTAATCAAGGTTCATTGTCAAGGCAGAGAAAGAGAGCGTGTTGGATGGAACAATCTGCATATTTAAAAAATTGCATTTTGTTTAGGTTTAGAATTAAGTCAGAAGGAAATATCTAGGTCCTTTTGGAAAAAGCTTGTGTTTCTCTTTCAATTAGGCCAGATTCCATACTTGCCCTTGAAAGTTTCGCTAATGAAGTTAGACTCCATAAACTAATCGGAACTCGGGTCAAACTCACAGCCTTCCATTAACATAGATGCACTCTTCCAGATTAATCAAATATTAAAAACAGTAAGTGCTTGAAAAATAGACAATATATGAAATATAACATGAATTGGAGGAAGGCAGGGAACAAGCTAGGAGTGAATGATCCTGTTTACCCAAAGCAAACATCAAAAATCCACCTTCAGATCCATAAATGGTGGCTAGGCTTAGTCAACCACTGGGTGAGATCAAGCTAGGTCACATTCAGGGGACACTGACTAAAATCATTGGGATTTAGTTCTTAAACTCCATTTGTTTCAGTCTACTCTGACTAGCATTCAGTGTCATTCAATATTTTAAACCAAAACTTATTGTCCTCCCAGAGCTACATATTTCAGAGTAGTTTAACAATCCCTCTTCAGGGTACACTGGAACTGTAGTCCCCCTCCCCTCACAAACCTATTATTCCCAGCAGCCTTAACAAACTACAGTTCCCAGGATTCATTGGAGCATATTGTGTGCTTTTAATGTGTGCTTTAAATGGACCTGCCCAGTGAGAACATGAAGAGTGAAATGGCAACTCTGCCTGAAGGCAAATAACTCATCTAACCAAATATCTAGCAAACATCTCCATCCCCTGCAAGGGGACTCATCAACCCACCATTCGCTATTTTCACAAACTGAGCTGAGGCATTTGCTTTAGCATTATGAGTAATTCATTTACACATGGGCAGTGGGGGGGGGTTCAGAATGGTAAACCTTTTGGAAAATAAAGGCAGATTGGTTAAATAAGGATAAGTTATTCAGAACATCTGCATTTCTTTGGAAGAAGCTATTTCAATATTGATTAAGCTTTCCATTTTTTGGTGTGTTTCTGTGGGGGAAGGGGAGAGACGCCCACCCCTAACCAATATTGGAAATTCATTGCAGCTTCTTATTGAGAGTTTTTCCACCTCAGAGAAGAGATGGAAATTGGATGAGGCATTATCAAGGAATTAACTTTCTTTGCTCTGGTCAGCACGTTAACTGGTGAAAAGTTCTGCATGGCTTTAAAACTTCCATATGGGTTGAAGAAGGGGGTACTTTTGCCCAGTATAAGAGGCCAACTTGCCTATTTGGCTCTTTGGAATGGGTCAGACTAGCTCCACAACTAAAACTTATTTTCCCCCTTCCCACTCTTATTTCAAAACTATTTTTGCCTTTGTATCAGAAAGGCACCCGCCCAGTTTGGTTGCTAAACACATTTCTTATAAACTTTGTGTGGATACTTTGGTCTTTCAGTTGGTTTATATTGATCAATATGTTTAAACTGAGATGGATGGATTGTTGGCTATTGCATTTTTAATGTGAGCTGATTGGGGAAGGGGTTCTTTCACACTTTTCTCCCTTTCTCTTTTCTTTTTTTGTTGAATTTCTTATTTTAAAAAATGAATGAAAAGAAGATTGGAAACATGAGAAACTGAAAACGACAGATTCATCCATCCTCAGGTCAGATTGGTATTTGATTCACCCAGCGGTGAATCTGATGATTCTCTATGAGAAGTGTGAAAGGCTTGGTGACCTACTGCATGCGCCTGGACTCTAATTCACATTTGAAGATTTGGCCGCACAAAGGAGATCGCACACAATGGATCTTTTCCCTCTCATTGGGTTCTGGATAATTGTACAATAGTGTACAGGAACGCCTGCTGATGCCATTGCCAGTACAGTCGTACCTTAGAAGTTGAACGGAATCCGTTCTGGAAGTCCATTTGACTTCCAAACTTTCAGAAACCAAAGCGCGGCTTCTGATTGGCTGCAGGAACCTCCTGCAGCCAATCGTAAGCCACAGAAGCCCTGTCAGACATTCAGCTTCCAAAAATAGTTCGCAAACCGGAACAGTCACTTCTGGGTTTGCAATGATCAGGAGCCAAAATGTTCAAGAACTAAGCTGTTTGAAAACCAAGGTATGACTGTATTTGAAGGAGGTTGTTGTTGTTGTTGTTTACCAGAGTCTTAAATACTTGCTCAGATAGGGACGGCTCAGTTGTTTCTACTTGAACATATGGAGGGCTGCTGGTAATATTTTTCTGTACTTCTAAACTTCCTAGGAGTACAAAAATTACTAAAAGGAGGAACACATTTTGTAAGGGGTGAAATATTTTTATTGGGGGGGGGACCTTTTATTTTATCCAGACCAGCTGAAGACCAGCCAAAGCTGATGGATGAGACCTTGAGCCACCGAGGCCTTCTATGCCTCAAAAGCCAGCCATGGATCCAGGAGGACCAAAACAGGAAGAAAAATAATCATGGTCCAGGCTAGCAAAAAGAATTAAAATCAAACCTAGGCCTAATAAGATGACACTCAGATATACGGGGACCACAGTTGTGCTGTTATAAAAGGAGATTTGCACAAAAAAGTCTATAATTTGCATCTATACATATTCATAATTAAGAAATAATTACTATAATTTAAATAGAAATACACCATAGGGAAGATGAGTTGCTGCTCAGCTGCTCTTCAGGTGATAACTGTTGCTCTGCAATTTCAAGGTGCTTCCTCTCCCTACTTACGGCCTTTAAACCAAACCTGGACCCAACAGCCCTTTCAGCAGAGGAGACTTTCAAATAAGACATCTGTCCTCTGACAGCTCTTCTGGTAGAGAACCATCTTAATCACCTTAGTTAGGAGACCGGTCTTACCTGCTTTATCCTTCCTTCCCCTACTTAGAAGTACGTCCCCTAGTTTTAGCTTTTAATTCTGTTCTTCACCCTGCATGCATTCCTTACCTGTTCTATACAACCCATAGGACACCTGCTTCCCTGCTCGCTGCCTGTTCTGCTGCTTCATCAACTGGTCCATCTGTAAGCCTGTCTCTGCAAGCCTGACTTGCTTGGCACCTTGGCACTGACTTGACCACCGGAGAGGATTATGCCTTTCAACGCACCAAAGTCACTGTCTAAACTCTGATTCTTGCAGCCTTGGCCCTATCTACAGTAGGACCATTGTTTCTTTGTTCCTTGTTTATATAGAAAGAGTATAGCAGTGCAGACCCCGTTGGCATACTGCCTGTTAAGACATTAGGCCCTTGAGCAAAGGTGCAATGTTAAAAGAAGATGGGTTTTCCTCCATGTATTGGAAAAAACAACAACTGAAGAATACTCTTTTGTCTCTTTCTTAATCTTCAATGGTTGTTGAATCTGCAGAGATAAAACCACTGCCATCCATACTCCCAACCGGAGTAAAGATATAAAGCATTACACCAGTTAAGCATTAAAAGTCACAGCTTTCTTAACTACAGAATAAAGATCAGCAACAAGCATTGCCAAATGTACAAAATTCAGCTGTGGGAACCCTATAAATCGATCTTTTGTGTTGGTTCACCCCCCCCCCCAACGGTGAGCCTATTTTTATTTTACTGAATTATAAATTTGTGACCTGCCCAGAGAACATGGTTAATTAGGTTGTATATTATTAATCAATTAATATCCTTCTAAATATATGTCTCAAGGCAATGTACACAAAGTAACAAAAACAGCCTTTTTTTTTAAAAAAAGTTAAAATAGCACAGAAAAATAAGAGCAGATGTATTGAAAACAATAAAAGGAGTCACCCATGGCAGAGACATGTTCATCCGGTGGGAAATCTTGTCAGAACAGAATTGTCTTCAGCTGTTTCCAGAAAGTGCAGACAGTGGGTGCTTGTCCTATCCCAACAGCAGCAGGGGCAGCCACCCTAAAAACCCGGCTCTGAGTTACTGTGAAGAGAGCTTCTGATCTCTTTCGAACCTTTAGGAGAAACTCTTCCACAGACTGCAGTGACTTACTGGGTATATAAAGGATTAGGTGGTCTCTCATGTAACCTGGTCCTAGCTCCACCCCCAACCCCCATTGAGTGCTGCTACATGCCTGTGGTGTTTTCAGAGCCATGTGGCATTGTGGAAACTGTAGTGAAACACAGAACTGACCAAGCTGTATACATCACTTGGTGTCCCATATTAAAGGAGCCCCATATTTAGTTAAGGTGAGTTGCAAACAAAAAGCATTATCCAGCATTAATGAATCTAAGTTACAGTGGTACCTCTGGTTAAGTACTTAATTTGTTCCGGAGGTCCGTTCTTAACCTCAGTGGCGTAGCGTGGGGGGTGCAGGGGGGGCCGGCCGCACCGGGCGCAACATCTGGGGGTTAGGGTTAGGGGGCGCAAATCCACGGGTTAGGGGGCTCAAATCCATGGGTTAGGGGGCGCAAATTACTTGCCTTGCCCCGGGTGCTGACAACCCACGCTACGCCACTGCTTAACCTGAAACTGTTCTTAACCTGAAGCAGCACTTTAGCTAATGGGGCCTTCCACTGCCACTGCGCTGGCGGAGCACGATTTCTGTTCTCATCCTGAAGCAAAGTTCTTAACCTGAAGCACAATTTCTGGGTTAGCGGAGTCTGTAACCTGAAGCGTATGTAACCTGAAGCATATGTAACCTGAGGTACCACTCTACTCATGTGTGTTAATTCCAATGGGTCTACTCTGAATAAAACTAACAGTGGATACAACTTATTACAGACCCTCCAAGTATCCCTATCTTCCAGGGACATCCCTGATTTAGAGAAGCTATCTCGGTTTCAGATTTGATCCTGGAATGTCCCAGAGTAGACCCATTCCTTAGGATGTCCCTGTTTTCATTGGAGAAATGTTGGAGGTTATGGAGTTATCTGACCCCTAAGCCATCTGAAGGCAATCCTGTATAAGTAAGTTTTTTTAAAAATGTTTAATGTTTTATTATGTTTTTATATATTTTGGAAGCTGCCCAGAGTGGCTGGTGCAACCCAGTAAAAGGTGTGGGGTATAAATAGTAAAATTATCATTATGGAATGGGATGTCTTTGTTTTCGTCAAAGAAATGTTGTAGGATATGTTATTATTGTAGTAACATACATAACACAAGACCTTCTATACTAAGAATATACATTGTGGCAAACACATTAATATACTTGCATATATTCAAAATAAACATGGACAAAACTCATTTTTAATACACACTCATCTTTACACTATTGTTTTGCTCTTTTGGCAGCCCTTAAAGTTGTTATCGTTTTGGACCATATGCCTTTTTAAAAAAGAAAAAAGAAAGATTAAATATATTTGTTGTATGCAGTGGTTCAATCTCAGCCTGATTCAGAAGCTCCATTAAGCCAACAGTGCAATCAGCATTTAATTCATTAGCAGAAACATACTAAGCTACGAACCCCCGTTGTTTATGAACAACAGCTTCTCCTGGCTTATAAATATAATTGATATTGGGGCTTACGAGAACAAGGTTAGGCCAGCGTGAATTCCTTCCCCGTTTCTTTTTATTTTTCTGACTGGTTTGTGGATCAGTGTTGCCGGGACCAAGCTAATCGCATTTTCACTAGCTCCTACTACATTCATTCACTTTGTGTTACGTTTCATCAAAGGTCATCACATATATATATTTTTCCCCTCCCTCCCCCAAGAACAGTAGCTTCTAATATCAAATACCTGTTCAAAGTAAAGGCGGATAATTAGTGGTTGGGGTGAGCACAGGATTTTCATCTCTAGAGGATCCACTCCTCACAGATCTCTAATTAAACCAGAAGAAGTTGCATGGCATGCGTATGCTGAGAGGCATTAAAAATCCAAGCCAGGCTTGAAGTGGGCTGGTACAAAGTAGAGGAGAGGATAGTGGCAGGGGTTTGGCTGGCTGCTTTTTTCATCAAACCTGACTGAAGTACTCGCACAGCGCTCTCTCTTCTGCAACTCTCTCATTAAGCTTGGTCTCACATGTGTGATGCAAGACTGACTTACCTTGCAAGGTCGCATTTGCCCCTTTGACACAGGGGAAGCTTACGATTTGAACTGCACTCATTTTCAACAGATAAAGGGCATTAGGAACTCTCTCCATCCAGCATGTTGGTTTAGATCTGCAGGTCATTGGTCTACTTATTTGTTTATAGAAGTGCCAATATACTGCTCTCTCATAGAATATCAGGTCAGTGTAAAGCAAAATAAAACATTACAGTGGTACCTCAGTTTACTAACTTAATCCGTTCCTGAAGTCCGTTCTTAAACCAAATCCATTCTTAAACCAAGTCATGCTTTCCCTAATGAGGCCTCCCGCCGCCGGTGCCCTTCCATTATTGTAGCTTGCGGTCGTAGACTGAGGTAAAACACTACTTCCGGAACACTACTTCCGGTTTTGCGCAGTTCGTAAACCGAATAGTTCATTAACAGGACTGTTCGTAAACCGAGGTACCACTGTATTTACAAACCCACTAGAAAGAGTATGGACCAATACTTAAAAATGAATGGCTGCTCCTGAAATTTTTTAAACAACTACATAGGCCTTCAAGAGATGTCCACCGAATCTATGCTAGAAGAGCGTTCCACAGCCTGGGACCAGCATGAAGCTATAGGCAGATCCACACCACATATTTAAAGCATATGACTTTCTGCAAAGAATCCTGGGAACTGTAGTTTAAGGCTGCAAGATTTTGTATGCACAAAGATGGCAGGGCCCATTATGATCAACAATGGAAGAATGGCTGTTAAAACTAACAGGCATAGCTAAGGTGGCAAAATTGACATGTTTAGTCAGAGAAAAGTCATTGTTAACACGTGTTAAAGATTGCAAACCTCTCATAGATATTTTGCTTGAAAAGGAAAAAGAAATGATGACAATTGGATTTGAGGATTGAAGATAGTCTGTGCATAGAAAGTGGCTTTGTTCGGTGTTATTTTGGAGTGGATGTACTGAATACTGTTTATATGTGGCGGGCAGGCGAAGAATCGGAAGTCCCTTACCTTCTTTTTTCTTATTTCTTTTTTTCTTTTAAGCTGTTTCCTATTTCTATTACTTTATTTCTTTGTTTCTTTTTCTTTATTCCTTTCTCTCCCACCCATGTTTTTATTGTCTTGAGATCAAAGCCTTAGTTTCGACAAAAAAGGGAAATGTATTTTATATTAAGTTTTGTATTTTTCTCTATAAACACTAAAAAAAATTAATAAATAGGAACTGTAGTTCCCTCTCACAAAGTTACAGTTTCGAATACCCTTAACAAACTACAATTCCCACAATTCTTTATGTGCTGTGGATGTTTTAACTGTATGGTGCAGATCTGCCCTAAATCTCCACCAAATTCTGTTTCAGGCCAGTTAAAAGGTAAACGGACCCCTGACCATTAGGTCCAGTCGTGGCCGACTCTGGGGTTGCGGCGCTCATCTCGTTTTATTGACCGAGGGAGCCAGCGTACAGCTTCTGGGTCATGTGACCAGCATGACTAAGCCGCTTCTGGTGAACCAGAACAGCGCACGGAAATGCCGTTTACCTTCCCGCCGGAGCGGTACCTACTTGCACTGGTGTGCTTTTGAACTGCTAGGTTGGCAGGAGCAGGGACCGAGCAACGGGAGTCCACCCCGTTGCGGGAATTCGAACCACTGACCTTCTGATTGGCAAGTCCTAGGCTCTGTGGTTTAACCCACAGCGCCACCTGCGTCCCTACCAGTTAGGCCTCTATAAATTGGCAGGGGGCAACTGACAGTATTCCACTAGATGATCTCAGTGGTGGAGCTGGAATATAAGGGTTCCAGCAATCCTTAAGGCTCACTAGAGGTGAGGGAGAAATTGTTTTCATCTGAATATGACCCTGCCTAATCCACACACCCTCAAACAATGCACAAACCAAAAAAAGAGCTACCTTTCCAAATTCACACTTCTCTGAATTTGGAGATGCAGTTCTCCAAGCAGAAGTAAATGCCAAAACATTAAGGGAAAGTGCGCATAAAAATGTATGTATTGGGGCAAACTGCATACAAAAACGTCCCTTTAAGGAGAAAGGCACATTAAGATGGTGACGAAGTGATGTGATGAAGTGAACCGAAGGTTGGAAAAACAAGAAACAGGGAGGAAACAAAATTGAGAGATGCAGTCATCTCCACTGCTCACCACTTTCCAACTCAATGCAAGCTATCAAATAATAGTAATAATTCCTTGAAGAACTGGAAAAAGTCCCCTAAAAGTGTGCCTGTACCTTGCCCTCCACTAAGCACAGAATGCCCCAAAACCTGAAGATAAGCAAAGGCCCAGGTCTACCAAATCAGTTGCGCGATTTTTCCAAGGGCTTTCTTGTTGGGTTGGGGGAGAATAAGAAGAGGAGAGAGACAGCTTTTCTAGGCATCTACAGCATGATACACAACACCTCCCTGCTGCACATGCTGCTGGTGATGTGCTGAGTTATACAATATCAGTTTGAGATGTGTGGAGTTTGTTTTGTGAATTGTAACATTTTCGCTGTTACTACACTGGAAGGTGCCAAGCTGAGGCTGCCAGTTCTGGCAGTGTTCGTCTATCCCAAAGAGCGAAATAGACAAGACAGCCCAGAGGGAAGTGCTTGGAGCTTATTTTGAATCTTCCCTTGTCAATCTGGGGGCATATGTTATGCTTGCATATACAGTACAGAGCAACACCTGTCAGGAACTGTCCTCCTTCTCTGCAAGTTAAAATGTGGGTGAATTTTACAATTGGTTTTGCATGCTAAGAGGACCCAATTTAGAAGGTGCCATTTCCCCAAGTGTAGCACTCCTGGACAACAAAATCTATCTGCGACACCCAGGGACGGATTTAGGTTTGATGAGGCCCTAAGCTACTGAAGGTAATGGGGCCCTTTATATTTGTCGCTGTTTTTTTGTGTTGAATATATGCTATATGGTAATTTATGGACCTAACAGGTATCTAAAGCTATTTCCAGTTCTTTTTTTGGGGGGGGGGTCCCACAAGAGAGTGGGGCCCTAAGCTATAGCTTATTTAGCTTATATGTAAATTCGGCACTGGTGACACCTATGATGGGCACCAGGTTATGGGATTCCCTCCCTTCCAAGATGCATCAAAGCCCATTGCTTTCTGCTTTTCAACTGCAGATTAACAAATTCCTCTTTGGCCTGGCTTTCAGGGATCAATGAGCAACATATTAGATCAACTGTCCTCTCCTTCTGCAGCACTGTATGCCAATCGGACCGGTTTAAGTATGGTTTTCATGAATGTTTGAACTTATGTTTTATTTAATTGTTCTTTTGCAATCATTGCACGCTGCTCCCTACATGGTTGAGAGCTAGTTTCCCAGGGCTGCCTCTTGCATGAGGGAAGATAGAGAGAGCAAGTAAGAGGAAGGATGGAGCTTGGGAGTTTGGCAGGAAACACTACAAAATGTATTTTCCCTATCTGTTAGTCTTAAACATGCCCTCTTCTGGCTGGAGGCATGCAAGGTTGCTTGTACCCAACAAAACAAAAGAAGATGAAGCCAAATAACTCCCATGAGCCTCAGCTATAAGGACCAATGAAAGCAGAGCAGAGAATTTTTCCAGGAAAGCTTGTGCTAGCAGAGAAGGACTGAAAATTGCAGCAAGTTTTTGAAATTATCCAAAAGCAGAATCCTAAGGAGAGGCATATAGGATCCAAAATTGTCATCCTCTCTCTGTCTCTCTCTCTCTGACCTAATTTCCTCATTTTGTTTTTGGCAGTTCTTAATTTCTAGCTTTCTATATTATAATGCCTGAAAACAAGCTCTGGAAAGCTAAAGTGCAGGGAGGAGATCAATGAAGCCTTTTTAGACGGTTGCTAAAAATGTGATAAATCTTTCCTCCAGTTTGTTCTATAATAGGCACAATATTTAGCAAAGCAGTTAAAGCAATTTCAGGTTCCTGTAAATCTGACTTGAGCTGCGTTAGCATTAGCGTGGGATGGAACATTAAACTATTATGGGTTATCTGTCTTAGAAACTTTGATCCCTGTTATTTGAATTATTCTTCTCAGTCAGTCGGTATATTCCACAGCCTACAGATCTGTGGGATTAAATTGTACACAGAAGCATCCCAGTCCAGCTCCATGAGCCTTTCAAAAAGTATTTATGTGTGTCAAGTTGCAACAGAATGTGGCTCAAGATGCATGGCTGTATGCATGTTCCATTAGACACAACACAATAGGGACCAACGGTGTCAGCACTTGAATGCACGTCTGAATGCGTATCAGGATTCTACCTATGGGTCCTAGTGCAGTGAGTGAAGTCCAGCATACAAAACTCCTTAACTGCGTTGGGCATCCATATTCAATGAAATACTGCATGCAGAAGTGAATCCACTCATTGACCATTTGATGTTAGTGGTGGCAACATTACCTGGGAATTCTAAGAAAGCCCCAAAATCAGGACAGATTCAAAATTAGTGATTAAAATCAGGGCAGTTTTGAAAGCTTCAGCTCACCATCTCAGACCCTCCAAGTGTCCCTGTTTTCCAGGGACAGACCTGGATTTACAGAAGCCATCCCAGTTTCTGATTTGATCCCAGAATGTCCCACTTTTCCTTAGGATGTCCCTATTTTCATCAGAGAGATGTTGGAGGATATGGAGTTCTCCAACAACTGAGGCAGTTGAAGGCAGCCCTGTATAGGGAAGTTTTTTAATGTTTTATTATGTTTTTACATATGTTGGAAGCCACCCGGAGTGGCTGGGGCAACCCAGTCAGATGGGCAGGGTAAAAATAGTAAAATTATCATTATTTTCTTTGGGAAAATGCAGGAGGGTATGCCATCTTGATTCAAAATAGCATCCAGTTGTTTTTAAACATAGACAAAAACCCATTCCCTGATCTCAATTATGATATCTTAAGAGGCGTTTCTAAGCCTAGAAATCAACTCCTCAAAGTAAGTAGAACAACAACAAAAACAACATTTCTTGCCCACCCTTCACCATGAGGTTCCAGAAACAAAGAGTGGGTTTAAAAACAATATTAAAACCAGTTGAAACAAGTGGAGATGAGACACTGTCTTCAGAAGTCCCTGTACTGAACTGAGCTTATTCCTTTTATCTTGATAACTCTGTGGGCTGCCCTCAGGGCCCTGCCTATGAGGTTGGATAGACTAATAAATAAATCCTTCTAGCAATAAACTGCTCATGAGGAAGAACTAGTACAGCTTAATTACTAAGAAAGGGTATGTATGAAGACTACAGTGCGTAAGGAAAGCACTAAATGCAGAGGGGAAGACAGAGTAGTTGCTGCGATTTTAAATGGGATGTTTCAATGCAGCCAACCAGGGGCTTATTAATCTCTCCGTTTGTTATATCTTCTGCTGTATCTGTGTCTTCTTAGTAGTGCTCGTCAGCTATTTCTGCCTTGGCAGCTCCTATGAACAACTGTCGTTAAGTGCCATTTATTTTAAACATCCTTTGTGCTGTGCTTTACATGGTCTGCATAGCATCAGCCCCCAATAACCCCATATTAACAAACACAATTTTACCCGTGCAGTTCATATTCATCAATATTATTGACGCATTTTAAATAAAGTTTTTATTTCATTTAGAAACCTCAACCCACAGTAAAACACATCAGGGTTATTGTTTTTTGAGGGTGGGTGGGTGGGGGGTGTTGCAAAGGAGAAAGCCACCCTCTCCGCTGCTGGAAGACAAGAGTCATCTGCCTCCTTGTCACTGTGTGAATATGAATATTCCGATGAAACTGGTAGAGCTGTTGCTTTCTGTTGATCTCTGTTACTCAGTGTTTTCCAAGCCTGGGAACAGATGGTGCACCACCTGACTTTGAACAGTCTAATGTAAGATTCATTGTGCTTCACAGGAAATCAAAGATCAAGCAACATTGCAGAAGGTGAAGCAGCACCTCGGTAACCAGCAACACAGTATGATACAGTCATCGCGGCGAAGAGAGAAAGTAAGAGGAAAAGAAATCGAAAAGGAGAGAGGGAAGGAATTGGGGGGGGGGGTAGTTTGACTTTGATTTTCCAATGTTAGAAGTTCAGGCCTGAGAACCGAAAGCCTGAAAAGAAGTGCTTATGAGATTCTTTGGATGCGCACAGGTATCCATTAAAAACAAGTTCAAAGGGCTGCGAATGCACTTTGAGTTCTCTTCTCTTTTTTCCAAACATGTGCAGCTGTCGCTTATAAGCAAATTGAACACTGGCATATTGTATTTTTAATGCTTCCCTGCATTTTTATTATGGCAGTTGTCTTTTGCAAATTGCCCTGGGATCTCTTGTTGAGGAAGCGTGGTTGAAGAGATGGCTAAGTAAATACGCTCTTCCTCCATTTGCTGGCTGATCTGTCTTTGACACCGCCTCTTCCTCTTCCTGTTGGAGAACCAAATGCAACACAGCTGAGAAAATGCAGTAGATGGACAGTTTGCTTCAGTTTCAGGCACTCAGCTGCAGGGGACTTTTTTTCTTGGAGACAGCTGCAGGAGGGAAAGGGGGTGGCAAGAAAGAAGAGAAAATGAATGCCCTGCAGCTATGTGTTTTCTTCTGCTGCTCATTCTCCCTGCAGTGCTTTTTCTTGACATAGGAGTAGTGGTTCCTCTGGCCAAGACAACCTAATCCAGAGAAGTGGAACCCACAGTGCTCCAGTTGTATTGTCCTACAACTTCCATCATTCCTGGCCATTGGCCATTGTGTTTGGGGTTGATGGTCAATAGAGACCAACAAAATCTGGAGGGACACACCACTACCCCCTGGTTTACCGTAACTAAGCAATGCTAGGCATTCAGCTTTGGTCCTTAAATGAAAACCTTCTGTTACACTGGTGGTTTATGATGCCCCTTTTCATGGTATTGAATTTCAGTAATAATGACAGCATGCAATAAATGATTCCATGCTCAATTGAGTTTTTGAATGAACAAGTCATGTAGCTTAGCAGAGGGAAGGCTTTAGCTAGTTTGACAGAAGATCAGGCAAGAGAAAGACAGTAGTTCCAGTCCCACCCCCCCACACCCCACCCACCCCATGAATGAAATTGTATACAGTCTTTGACTAGGCTGGAGAAGAAGCTAAGTTAGACATACTGAATGGAAGCAAATGCTTAGAATTTTTTTTCCCGGACAGAAGGATTTGTGAAACCCAGCCTAATAACAATCTTCAGGGCAGGTCTGTGCCCAATGCAGTGCTGTCAGGAACCAGACTGAAGGGTATTGCTCTGAGGAAGAATGGTGGGAGCCCCACTCTCCCTCTGCTCAAAGGCCTAATCCTGAAGCTCCTCTGGAGCAGGAGGATAGTATCGACCTAGATCAATGGTTCGTGGAAGGACACAATTTGAGAACTGACAGCTGGGCTGAGCTGAGAGAAGAGCAATCATTTTTTTTTTTAAATAATTTTTATTGCATTTTTTTCAGACATAGAACAAGAAAAGAAAAAGAAAACAAAAAAAATAGTAAAGAAAATCATGTCCTTCCAACAACTTATTTCCACATTCCAACGAACTTCCCCACATCTCCCGCACAATGCATTCTTAACAATAAATTTGTCAGCAAATTGTAACCTTGTTTCGTGTGTTTCTTTGTACTTTCAATTGCAATTTAAGTTTAAATCCCTTATTGTCCATTTACTCTAAAAACATACCATATTAGCATTTTTAACATTTAAACTTGATTCTTTCAATAATATTATCCAATTTCATAGATATTGCACTCTCATTGCTGGGGCTAGAAATTTAAATTATGCGTCATTTATAATTCATGTAACTTATAATGTTTTTGCAAATAGTTCTTAAATTTTTTCCAATCCTCCTCCATGGCTTCTTCTCCCAGGTCTCGGATTCTGGCGGTCATTTCGGCCAACTCCATATAGTCAATCAGTTGCGTTTGCCACTCTTCCAGCGTGGGAAGATCTTGGGTCTTCCAGTATTTGGCGATCAGAATTCTTGCTGCTGTAGTAGCATACATAAAAAACGTTCTATCCTTCTTTAACACCTTTTGGCCGACAATACCCAATAGGAAGGCCTCCGGTTTTTTAGGGATGGTGTACTTAAACACCTTTTTTAACTCGTTGTAGATCATTTCCCAGAAGGCCTTCACTCTTGGGCAAGTCCACCAAAGGTGAAAGAATGTTCCTTCAGCCTCCTTACACTTCCAACATTTATTATCAGACAAATGGTATATCTTAGCAAGCTTGACTGGGGTCATGTACCACCTGTATACCATTTTCATAATGTTTTCTTTCAAGGCATTACATGCCGTGAATTTCATACCGGTGGTCCATAACCTTTCCCAGTCTTCAGACATGATATTGTAACCAATGTCTTGAGCCCACTTTATCATGGCTGATTTAACTGTCTCATCCTGTGTATTCCACCTAAGCAGCAAGTTATACATTCTCGATAATACCTTAGTCTTAGGTTCTAACAACTCTGTCTCAAGTTTCGATTTTTCCACCTGGAATCCTGTTTTTTTGTCCAACTTAACAACCTCATTAATTTGGGCATAATGAAACCAATCCTGCACCTTATCCTTTATATCTTCAAAGCTCCGCAACCTCCAATTGTCGCCAATTTTTTCTACTAATTCCCAATATTTCGGCCAGCCGACCTCCATATTGGGTTTTTTCCACGCCTTGGCCTCCACTGGTGATAGCCACCTCGGAGTTTTACTTTCAAGTAAGTCTTTATATCTCATCCAGACCATAAAAATTGCTTTCCTGACAATATGGTTTTTAAACATTCCATGTGTTTTTACCTTGCCGTACCACAGATACGCATGCCATCCTAACGAGTTGTTAAAACCTTCCAGGTCAAGGACATCTGTGTTTTCTAGTAAAATCCAATCTTTCAACCAGCAGAAGGCTGCCGCCTCATAGTATAACCTTAAATCTGGCAGGGCAAACCCCCCTCTTTCTTTTGCATCAGTTAGTATTTTAAACTTTATTCGGGGCTTTTTGCCCTGCCAGATAAACTTTGAAATATCCCTCTGCCACTTTCCAAAACATTCCACTCTGTCCACGACCTGCAAGGCTTGAGAAGAGCAATCAAAGGGAGAGGACCGGGAAGAGAGAGAGAGCTGGTTGAATCTTCCTCCCTAGAAAGTGTGCAGCCCTAGAGCCCTAGAGTCAGGCGTCTGGAAAGGGTAGCCTCTCAGAAGGCTCAGTGGTGGAGGGATCACATGGTGAGGAGATGGGAAGACGGAAGTTACTAGAGGGAAGTGGTAGGAACTCAATTGGAAGCACCTGCACAATGAGAATGGATGCTTAATATTTGTGCTGTGTTTAATAAACCTCTCTGTTGCTGAAAAAGACTGCTTTCGCTTCGTGCTCTTATCTACAGAGAGGGGGAAGGCAAGCCTTGCCTGGCAGCCTGACAAGTGCAGAAACAGGCCTGCAAATTTCGAGTTGTGAGTTTCACTGGGCTGTAAACAGACAAATGGCTTCTTGACTCGCCAAGTATCTAATTCAGGATCAGTGGTTTTGTTGCCTGAGTACTTGCTTCCAATATGCTCTACCTCTACATTTGTAAATAAACCAGAAATTACAAATACACTATATGCCTCCACATAGTGCTCTGTCATCCAAAGGGACCCAAGTCCTATAGTACTACCACTGGACCTCTGGGAATTGAGGAAAACTTTACTGCACAATAGGCACATTCACAAATGCAAGAGTTTAATTTTTAAAATCACAAATAAGCGAATGCATTTTCAACACACCTTATTATAGCCCGGTTGTGTGCGATTTCAGAGCTGTGAAAGTGGCTAATGAATAATGACGCACCGTCTTCACTTTTTTTCTACAGAAAACCTAAAGATATTAAAGGCATATAAGTGGATCAAGGGTGGGTTCACAGTTCGTAAATCATCTTCCTGGAAACAACAATGTTCACAAAACTGTTCCATCACTTCAGCTTACTCAATCACTAACCTCAACACTCAGATGCAAATTCATTTATGTCTCTCCTTTTTCTGATCAAGAATGCATTTATTACCACTGCAAAGCAATTTGCACATATCAGCTTAGAGGTTAAACACTGAGCAGACCAGACTTGCCAAAAGGCAGTTGGGTAATTGTCATAGGTAGACATATCCAGTCAGCTGTTTGGTATCCTTTCCACACTATAGCATAGTCTGCAAAGAACAAGCCTTAACATTTCGCTTTGCTTTAAATAAAAACTATCCCATTTGTATAATAGCTCCCTCGTGTTCTTGTCACATCTCTGGTACATGCTATTTTTTTCTGAATAAAAGTTTAGGAAGTTACTTTGCAAGATTCATGACCATTCTGATTCTGGCAACCAGAACCCCAGCCCTGGTGCAAAGTACCTGGATAATCAAAATGGTGCTGAAACAAAAAGATAACTGTGCTCTTGGAAATTTGTTTAAGAATTTAATAATTAAGCCAGGTGCGGGAACCCTTGCCCTCCAGATGTTGCTGAACTCCAATTCCCATCACCTCTAGCAGATTTGGCCAGGGATGATGGGAGTTGGGGCAGGCCAAAGGTTCCATTCACCTGAATTAGGGGAACCACTGAGGTTCCTGGTAGGTGGACGGTCCATTTCGTGCAGTAATGGACTATTCTCTAGTCTCTGTGGTTTCGGCTGACTGTCCTGATGGACCCAACAGGATCTGCCATGTATAATCCTTCCACATATTTTCCCTCAAGATGTCTCCTCTAACTTTTCTTCCTCTAGTAACTCTTGTGAGACTGGCTTTATGGATGGTGCATATTTCAAAATAGTTCTTGAAATGGTCTACATATGAAATGTATGGCATTGTAGGGTTCCTTTTAAATGCTAAATCCATGCTCTTGTTCGTTTGTTAAAGACAAGGCAAAGACATCATAAGGTCCCAATTGCCTTGCTGGACCAAATCCCAAGCTCCATCCAGTTCAGACATCCTCCTCTAAGTTTTGCAACAGTGGCCAGTCAAATGTTTCTTGGAAGCCCATGCAGGACATAATAGAGAGGGCCATATTCTGTTATTATGTGTGTCTCCTCAGCATTGTTCAATGACAGACATTGTTCGTCTGAAAAGCAGGGCAGCTAACTCTTCTCATCTTACCATATTGGTAGAGCAGTAACAACAGCATCAATAATGACTTCTAGTTGTAATAATTACGATCAGAGTGTACGCATTACTCAATAATATAACCTCTTCCTTCCTTCCTTGGGATGCGGGTGGCGCTGTGGGTAAAACCTCAGCGCCTAGGACTTGCCGATCGCATGGTCGGCGGTTCGAATCCCCGCGGCAGGGTGAACTCCCGTCGTTTGGTCCCAGCTCCTGCCCACCTAGCAGTTTGAAAGCACCCTTAAGTGCAAGTAGATAAATAGGTACCGCTTTATAGCGGGAAGGTAAACGGCGTTTCTGTGTGCTGCTCTGGTGCCGGTTCGCCGGAGCAGCCTTGTCACGCTGGCCACGTGACCCGGAAGTGTCTGCGGACAGCGCTGGCTCCCGGCCTCTAGAGTGAGATGAGCGCACAACCCTAGAGTCTGTCAAGACTGGCCCGTACGGGCAGGGGTACCTTTACCTTTTACCTTCCTTCCTAGACTTAAACTAATTTAAACCTATTCTGCATTTTAATGGTTCTGAATTGTTAAAATAGTCTTCTGATAGTGCTACACCAAAACTATTGCCAATGTGAATTTAGGTCCCTAAAGGGGATTTCTACCTTGATGCAAATGACAGTTTTATTAGGCCAATGATGTCTAATACTGAAAGGTTGACACATTGTCCCATGTATATTATTTTTACACATAATTCTCATTACGCCTCTTTAGTCATATTCTCAACAGCTTTCTTTAGCACCATTACCCTAATCCCCCACTGACTAAGTAAACATGCAATAGATTAGACAGTTGTAACGATTACTGACTGCAGGTCTCCTGCTGCTAAGATCCAATGACAAGCTCATCTCGAGCTCATGTTTCTGATGTTTGGCTGCTTTCCTTCATTATTCCCCAATAAACAGAGCTGGCAAGTCCCCATTCAATTCTGACAACCTAACTAGCAAAGTCAAGATTTAAACTGTGATCCCAACTAAACCGTGATCCCAGCAGCTCAAGAGCTTTCTGAGATGCCTTGTTGGTTGGCATTTCCATTTCCAGGTCATCCCTACAAAATGACGGGGTAAAACCTCCTCCCACCCAAAAAAGTTGTCATCCTAGATCTACTTTGGCTACGGAATCTGTCATTTCTCGTGCAAGCCATCTGACTGAAGGCATGAAGCACTCAACGGGAGTGCCATATCTCAGAATCCACGGAAGCAGGCATTTCTTTCTGAATTATTTTAATTTTAAATTCAAGGAGACATATATGTTTAAAAGGGGTGGTGGTGGAAAAATTGAATACATCGAGATGGCATTTATATGCACATTTACCCAAGATAAAAAGTTCAATTTAACTCAAGAGAACTTACCTGCCCATTGATCCAATCCCTGCATCGGTTTTCTTCCCTCTTTCTCATCTGCTCACTAAAGTATTAGGGGTATTGGTGGGCCTCTACAGCATCTTAAAAAGCAGAGACATCACCTTGCCAACAAAGGTCTGTATAGTAAAAGCTACGGTTTTCCCAGTAGTGATGTATGGAAGTGAGAGTTGTACCATAAAGAAGGCTGATGGCTGAAGAATTGATAGTTTTGAATTGTGGTGCTGGAGGAGACTCTTGAGAGTCCCATGGACTGCAAGAAGATCAAACCTATCCATTCTGAAGGAAATCAGCCCTGAGTGCTCACTGGAAGGACAGATCCTGAAGCTGAGGCTCCAATACTTTGGCCACCTCATGAGAAGAGAAGACTCCCTGGAAAAGACCCTGATGTTGGGAAAGATGGAGGGCACAAGGAGAAGGGGACGACAGACGATGAGATGGTTGGACAGTGTTCTCAAAGCTACCAGCATGAGTTTGACCAAACTGCGGGAGGCAGTAGAAGACAGAAGTGCCTGGCGTGCTCTGGTCCATGGGGTCACGAAGAGTCGGACACGACTAAATGACTAAACAACAAGTATCAAATTAGAGCAGGGGCAGGGAACCTTTTTGAGCCCAAAGGGCATCCTTCCTTGTAGGCAACCATCCAGGGAATGCATGTTAGTGGGATGGCTAAAGGCCAAAGTGAACAGAGCAGTGAAGGTGGTCATTCCAGCCATGAAAAAGTGAGAGGTTTTGTCATGCACATGCACATGCATGCCTCTCTCCATCCAGGCAAACAAGAGGCATTATCGGAATGACAGGTTCCAGCTAGGCAAAAGCACTCAAGAAGGTGCTGTGATGCAGGGGCTGTGATGGGTGTAGCCCAGGGACGGTCCCAAGGGCCGGGCAGTCAGAACAGCTGAACCAGGAGTGAACCTGGATTGGTGTACAACGGCAGTGCTAGATGGGATGAGGGTCAATAAGCAGTGTTCAAACTGTGGGAAGATGGAGGCTCTTTTGGGTTCCCACGTCTAGCAGATAGGCAAGTTACACATTCTAGATGGGGGTCACATTGCCTCTGAAGGAACAGGCATGCAGCTTGAAGGTATTCTTCCCTACATCTTGAGGTCCAAGTGTCCTCTGTGACTCGGAATGCCATTTTTTTTAGCAGCCTCATTTGGTTCACCAGCTATGGCCATTCCCAGACAGGGGTAGCCTGATCACTGTGGTCTATGCATTGGCAATGCTGAGGTTGGATTACTGAAATGCATTGCTCTTGGTCCAGAAGTTCTATATGGTGCAGTCTATGGTGCAGTCTATATGGTGCAGTCTGCAGTGGCCAGACTGCTGTTGAGGGTATGTGGCCAGCAACATGTGGCACCATTGTTAAAACATCTACACAGGCTGGCCATCTACTACCAAATCAAGTTTAAAGTCCTTGTATCAATTTACAAACTTTACTGAACTTGGGCCATTGCTCAAAAGTTAAGTTGACTGCCAGCTTCCAGGTTTTCTGGCCAAGCAGTCAGTAACAAATATTCTATATACGTTCAATCAATCAAAATGTTTATTCGGCTTTACGCCCATCATAAAGCACAACACACAAAACAAATCAAATAAAACAACGGTCTCGTACAAGCCACAAGTAATATAACACAATTCACAGCTCGCAAGGACAAATATTGGCAAATCAAAACAAAAAATTTAAGATTAAAGTTAAAAATTTAGACACTACGCTAAAATCAATGTCTGATGTCAATATCAAAAATTCTTATAACTATCAATAATCAGCTAACATTCCATTCCGTCTCTTGTACGAGAGGACGGCTGTTAGGAATTTAGCAACCTGTAGAGTAATATAAGGATCTACATCTTGAAGAACCCAGGCAAGCTGTAGGTCTACTGGTTTGTCAGCCATAGGCTGGATTATGGAGTTTAGTATACTAGCACGAGCTGAACTGTACATAGGGCAGATAAACATAACATGATGTAAAGATTCAGATGTTTTGTTCTATATACGTTGTTGTTTAGTCGTTTAGTCGTGTCCGACTCTTTGTGACCGCATGGACCAGAGCACGCCAGGCACTCCTGTCTTCCACTGCCTCCCGCAGTTTGGTCAGACTCATGTTTGTAGCTTTGAGAACACTGTCCAACCATCTCGTCCTCTGTCGTCCCCTTCTCCTTGTGCCCTCCATCTTTCCCAACATCAGGGTCTTTTCCAGGGACTCTTCTCTTCTCATGAGGTGGCCAAAGTATTGGAGTCTCAGCTTCAGGATCTGTCCTTCCAGTGAGCACTCAGGGCTGATTTCCTTCAGAATGGATAGGTTTGATCTTCTTGCAGTCCATGGGACTCTCAAGAGTCTCCTCCAGCACCATAATTCAAAAGCATCAATTCTTTGGCGATCAGCCTTCTTTATGGTCCAGCTCTCACTTCCATACATCACTACTGGGAAAACCATAGCTTTAATAAATAAATATAGAAGAGTGGAGAGCATGCTTCAGCCTGAGGTTTCCCACCTCTGCTTTAGAAGCTGACTTATCTGGTCATTTTCATTCACTTTGCTTGTGCAAGACTTGAATGACCTCTCCATGTGTGCTTTGGATCTCCAGGGACGGTGCACCATATATTTCCAAGAGATTCAAAGATCCCATGTATTCCACTAACGTGCATTCTATTCACAATGCCTGCTTCCATCTTAGCATCAGGAGGAGTGGAAGGGAAGGTTACTTTATTCTAATCATGATATCTTATCATTAACACAATGTTCATATATTTCCTTCCAAATGAAATTGGATCTCAGTTCGAAAATCATTACTTATCTATACTTTCTTCGCATATCCACCTCTGCTGTTGTTTCTTGCGACATGCCAGATAGCTGACATGATTGCTGTTATTTGGGAGTTTCAGCACTGTGCAAGCACTGGCATGCTGCTGTTCTTTCATGACAATTGGCAGGATGAGATACTACATCGCAAATCAGAGTGAATAAATAAGTTTTTACAAGTGATGCTCTGGACTGATCTTCAAGCAGAAACACAGAGTCCTTCTGTATCCTCGTGTCTAAATACCATTCATTGCAGCTAGCCTGTAGCAGATGCTCTACATGAAAGATGAAAAATTAAGGCATTTCTGCATTTACTAGAAAGGAACAAGTTCCTTGCAATTATATGGCACTTCTGTCCCTACTATGTCTTGCTATGGCTGCCAGTGTGGGATTAGAATCACTACCTGGCTAAACCGATACATTGCCAATATTGTTCTGCTATCCTAGAGAGAGTAAATATTGGCCCTGTCCATCAGGAATGCCAACTTTCTTGGCTTGATCTAATACAACTTTTTTTTTCTTTTTTGTTTATAATTTCTGTTCAAAATCAAGACAACCCCAAGCATCAATGCTCTTCAATATCTAATTTCACAGTTTTCTTAACACATATCTCGTGTTATTTATTATAGTCAATGTCATCCAAACACCTTTGCCTATATGCCTGCAATATTTTAAATGGCATAACTGGCAAGCCATCAATCATAAATCAAGAAGCATCTTTTAACTTCAAGTAAGATCGCTTTTGGAAAGAAAGCAAGTATCGGATGGTCTAATTGGATACATTACTCACATCTGTAAGTGACAAACGCCTGTTCGAGGAAGTAAAAAATTCCTCTTATTGGGAAGGTGCAGGAAGAGGGGTGGTGGTTCCCCCCATTCCTCCTCAGTCCAGCCCCAAACAAGAATGGGGTAAGAAAGTATCCAAGATGGAACAACTCATGGGTCCTTATGTCCTGTGCCTTTGTGCATGATGAGTGCATTTGACATGCAATCAACTGGTTATCTGAAACTTCTAGCATGTGCCGCCTCTCAGGGATACAGCCTTTTGGTCATGAAAGCAGCTGTTCTTCAAGGAGGAAAGAAAGCATCTTGCATGTGAAAAGTTTATCACAGCACTAATTGATATGTTCATGGGAACCCATCCTCCTTTGATCTACATTGTCTGGGGAACAAACAAATAATTAGAAGAGAGTGCTATTAACAGGTTTAGCACTGGGATACATAGGATACAAACTGTTAATTTGTATAAAAAATATGATCCTGCTAAATGAGATTCAGATAATTGGAGTCCTACTGTACATCACATTTTTGTAATTAGATCTGCTCTGAACTTATTTCAGTCCAAATCAATTTAATGCCATTATTAGGTTATTAGTACAGGGAATAAGCATGTGGCATTGCCTGCGTGTCCTTACATCTCATCAGCAACATTAGTATTACATTAATTAAACTGGTAAAAAGAGGAATGGGGGGGGAGGAGAGAGGGGTAAAAAGAAGGCACAACCTTAAGCAGGCTGCATTCAGCAAAGATGTAAACTGTGTGGACAGTGCCATTTTAATCTAAAAGGAAATAGTTGATGTTCACATCTTCCACACAGCGAATTGCACTAACTACATTAACCAGGTGATGTTCATTTCACTTTACAGGTAATTTATTGTGCCAGCAACACTGACTCCGAGGTGGTTCACACAAATAATTTACCTTAAGCAAACACCATTTGTCGCTAATGACAGGGCAAAGCAAACTTCGGGAGCATTTATGAACAGTAATGTCTCTCTCTTGCCCTACGCATTTGCAAGCCGATCTCTGTTATTTGCAGATGAATTAACGATGGCTTGCAAAAATCATTAAAGCCATCTGCTTGGATGAAGAAAGGGAGGGAGGGGGAAACCCACTGCGATCATTTGATTGTACTGTAGACCACACTACAATGTATTCTTTTTAGCATCATTTCCCCTAAATTTGACATGACGTCTAAAAAATGAGCAGCATTATCAGAGGTTGTTATGCCTACTTGGAAAGCTTTTTTTTTTTTTTTTTGAAAGAGAGAGAAAGAGAGAGAGAGAGTGATAAACAGCTCATACAGGTAGCCTGGGGTATTTGTTTTGCTGGTCTCTGTTAGAGGAATAAACCTATTACAGTTTCAACAATTAAAATCAGTAGTTACATCAGACAAAAAGAAGAAGTCTTAAACTTTGCCATGAAGCCTTAATCATCCCTGAAATTATATGATCTAATCAGCATAAAAGTGTATCATCAGTGTTTCCCCAAATTAGTTCCTTTGCTCTACTAGAATACATTTTAAAGAGTCTTGCATCCAGCTGCTATGTGACAAATTTAAACTTGTTTTTAAAGGGCTATGTAATTGTATCCCTAATGAAAACTGAAGTTATAAAAGCAGTGGCTCTTTAGTCACTATAAGATTTCTGTATCTCATTGGCTGGCACCGTGACCTCAGGATCCCTTGTAGGTGAGGGACCTCAAGCACAGCCACAGATTTTCCCAACTAACTGAAGTCTCATTGATTTCAATGGGTCTACTCCTGTCATGATTATGTCTAGATCTGATGCTTTATCTGAGGACAGCAAACCACCACAGATGGGGTTGTGCAACAAAAATACATAGCTTGGCAGCACCGACTGTAAGAGGCATTATGCTGCATTAGTGGTAAGGTTGGCTAGAAACAAATAGGAGCGGTAGGAAACAATTAAAGTTGGTTGGCATACAGGAAGCTGCCAAATGCTGAGTTAAACCACAGGCCCACCTGGCTTGGTCTCTCCTAACCCTACCTGGAAATATTGAACCTGCATGCAACTCAGATGCTCTACCCTTTCCCTGGATGTCCTATCCCCTTGTTCGAGACGTCTTGAACGAGATTAGATGTAGCACGGAGGGTATGTGGAAGGAGAAGCGAGATCACACCTTGCCTCCTGCACATGGCATTTGTGAGGTCTGAAAGAGTAATAATGTGTGAAGAAAATGTCCCGGACTCTCCAAATAAACATGCGGTGACAATAGGCACACAATTTGTGTGAGCACAAGTGTTTTCAGACATCATGCTGAACACATATAGGGCCCAGTGACCACAGGTGGGACTGATACGATCTTGCTACACATATTCAGAGTGGTTTCTCCGCAGTGGTTTCTATCCCGATGCCTTTAAAGCAGGTTTTGGGCCCTCCGGTTGTTGGGGCTGCTGGGAGTTGTAGTTTGGCAACATCTGGAGGGCCAGTGGTTCCCCAAACGGGCTTAAAAGGAACAGGCAATAGGAAGGGAGGGAAGTGAAGAAGACAAAACAGTGTTGCTATAGAACACCATATTTTATATGGCTTATATTTTTGTAAGTTCACAGTGTGCTCAGGTGTTGCCTAAAGGTAAAAAATAAATAGGCAACTGATCATAGGGGAAGTGTATCAACACACCAGTGGAAATGCATTCGTAAGTAGGAACGTCATTTTTACTAAATATGGTTTTTTAAGAGAATTGTTCTAATATACCATTCCAGTGGAACTTTGCACCCAAAAGTACCGGTGTGTTATCTTTTCCTCTTTCTGCTTCTCAAACCATTTTCTGTACTTGTAGTAAAGATCACATCCCTACTTTCTACCTTGCTCCATTTTTGTTGCTGTTTCCCATCACTGAAACACCTTTCTTCCATCTCCTAACTCTCTTCCAGTGTTTTTAAATCCAGGTGTTTCTTTAAGACGCTTCTATTCTCTTGGCTCTTGATGACTGAATCTTCTCCACTTTTACTTTCCTCTTCAGTGCCTCTAGTCTTTAAGAACATAGGAAGCTGCTGTATACTGGACCATTGGTCCATCTATTATTGCCTACCCTGACTGGTAGCTGCAGCCACGAAACATTCCCAGCCCTACCTGGGATCCTTCTACATGTATTGTGTTCCCACAGGCAAGTCCAGTGTTATTTTTAATTTTTTATATACTGTGCTAGCAGCTGTATTGCTCCTGTGGGAGTTTTAAGGTTCTTCAAGATGTTTTCAGAGGAAAATATTATCAGCGCTTTACCAAGTCGTACACCATGATGGAAGAAAAAGGGGGTATAGAAAGAAGAATTAAAATAAATACATATGGTACGATAAAAAGATAGCAGCTATGGGAATGGTAAAGGAAGGATTGGTACAGAATGCTAATGACTAAGCAACAGTATAGTTGAAAAGAGGAAATGTGGATATATGGAGGCAGCACAGCTGGCAGCCATTTATAGATTATTTATTGAAAGGAACATAATATCACATAAGGGTTAAGGTTTCAATATTGTCAATAACAGAAGGCATTACAAGGAATTATGAATTTTAACTTACAAATGCAGGTTTTGGTAGTATTTTGCATTATTCTGAATGATGTGTAATTTGGTGGAAGGGAAAGTCTTGGCCTGACTGCTGAAGCCATAGAAAATAGGATCCTACAAACAGAAGAGTGAAGGTTTCTGGAGTAGAAATGGAGCCCCTGGTCTTGTTCACACTAATCTTCTCTGAGATGGGTGACCTCTAATTGGCACCATTCTGCCTTCTGACAAGAGGTACAGGGAAATCTGCTGACAGAGCCACACTCCCGCAGGCAATTTCCCCAGGGTTTTATAACCACAGCTACAGAGCTCTACAGCTAAGTGTACCTAAGGATGGGAGAGGGAACACCAGAGACATCTTCAAGTCTGTGGTCATACCCACACTCTCTATTTAAGTCACATTTAATGCACAAGGCTTCCCTGCCCACAGAAAAAATCATGGAAATTGCATTTTGTTAAAGGTGCTGGGAACTGTAGCTGTTGGAGGGGTAAACTACTGTTTCCAGGCGCCCCAGAATGCTGTGATCTGAACCAATCCCATTAATCCTCTCACACAAAAATCCACCCAAAATCCTGGTAAAAATGGGCAGCCAGACAGACTCAAAATGGGCAGTAATGGGGTGGGATGGGGAGAGATCTACAATTCCCAAAATGGTTTAATAATCAATCCCCTTTCCCAGGGAACTCTGGGGATTGAGAGGGGTACAAGGGACTCCCATTACCTCTCGGCATCATGAACAAAGTTCTCAATATTTCTTGGGGAAAGCCAAGGCTGTATTAAGTGGTATCATAGTGCTTTAAATGCATAGTGCAGATGGGGCCTAAGCAAGAAAGCATCTATGCACGTGCAAAGGGAATGCACCAGTGTGACACATACTTTTTGTGCAAATTCTAATCACACACATACCTTGATGGTTAAAAAAGCGCACACCTGCCTCTAAGTGTTATTTAACCTGATTTGTATTCAGTTCAGCCAGTGGCGTAGCCTGGGGGGTGCCAGGGGGGCCAGCCGCACCGGGCGCAACATGGGCGGGGGACGCGCTCGCACTAGCAGCTCTCTGCCCCTACTAAAATCCACGGTTTAGGGAGCCCGCGCTCGCTTGGCTTGGCGAGGAGGTCGCGGAAGGGGGAGAGCGAAGCCTTCTGCCGCGGGCAAAAAAAGGAGAGGAAGCCGGGCGGGCGGGCGGGCTGGCTGGCTGGCGGGGGTCTGGCTGCGCCTGCTGCTGCCGTTGCCGCTGCTGCGGGCTTTGACAGCTTGGCGAAGCGGAGGGAGAGGAGCTTTATGGTAATTGCGGCTCTCTCTTCACTGGCCGCCTGGGTAGTGAGCCGAGCAGGGAGTCTGGCGAGGGGACCGGAAGAGACTTTTCCACCTCGCCTGGTCAAAAAGGAGAGCGGAGTCTCCTCAGGGCGCCCTCAGGCAGGGCAGGGCAAGGCAAGCAGAGCGAGGAGGAGAGAGAGGGGAAGGGGGGGGGGAGAAGCAGCCAGGAAACGCTGCGGTGTGGAGGAGGAATCAATTAAGGAGAGAAAGCGAAAAGCCTTGGAGAAAGGGGAAAAAGGAAAGAAAAGAGGCAGCTCCAGGAGAGCGCGGGGGAAAGAGAAGCCTCGCTGCTGCTGCTTGGGAGAGTAAATTACTGTACTTGCCTTGCCCCGGGTTAGGGGGCGCAAATTACTTGCCTTGCCCCGGGTGCTGATAACCCACGCTACGCCACTGAGTTCAGCAACCAAATTTAGGGGTAAGGAAGTGTTATTTGGCCCCTGTCATGTTTGCTTTATGGTCCTTCTTCTCCCTTGGGATATTTACTTCTTGATTCTCCTGTGACAACAAGCCAAAGTCTATAGCAAGCCACAACTACCCAGAAGTCCTCTGCTTCTGGAGAAGATTTGGCACACTCTTCTTGCGTTATGTTTGAGCATGGATATCAGTGCGTCGGGACTCTTTCCCGTGCCATTTGGGAAAGGCCAAGTTGGAAGAGCTTGTGCTATTGCTCCTCCTTCCCATACGTATCATGTACGACGAGGCCCTTGGCAATCTCCCAGTGTGCTAAGCCAGGCCTCCTTTATGTCATCTACGAGTGAATCAGTCCCAAGCTGCTGGGACATCCTTGCTCTCACTCATTCCAAAGTGTACCTGCTCTTTACTCATGGACCGATTCGTAAGGAGCCAGAACAGATGGCTGGCGGTTCTTTCCAACTCTATTATTTTGTGTTCTCTTTCTCAATTGCTCAGATTTTCAGTTTTACTTTGTCCTTGATTCTCTCTCTCTCACTCCCCCCCCCCCAGTGTGTGTGTAAGTGGGGGACGTGTGGAAGGATGTTGTGCATTTTTAATCTAAGAATTTTTTTTATTATTTTCCCTTAAAATATTTATTTCATCTGCGCTGCAATTAAAGTAATTGTTGTCTTCCGCTCCATCCCGATTCCTGACTCCTTCCGAGGTGCCCTTTTGCTACCATGCAATCAAGTGTCACATTTCAAGATCCTGTTTGGACAGGCTGAGTTTCACATTCCAGAAGAGCAATTGGCCTTTCTTTTCTGTCTCCCGCTCAGGAATGCCAGTCATTGTTTCCAGAAGAAGAATTTGCTATTATTGTGAATGGAGAAGGACTGCGGTGCCAGTATCTTCATGGAATTGCAGTGTCACAAATGCATGTGGTGGTGGGATAACAAAAATAAAATCCCATCACAAGGCAATGGTAACATGGCAAATAAAATGGCATTAAAAGTGGTAAGGAAAGAATGCAAAAGGCCTGAGAGGATCAAAGCAAGCCTTCCTTCATGAGTGTTGCATAAGCATAGATAACTGTTAACTAGACTATCTCCTTCTATGAGACGTTGGCTCTGGTGTGCCAGCCTGACCTGTCAAAAGGCACTCCATGCAACTTAGTTTACATGAAACTCAAATTCTAAAGCTGGCGCTAATAGCTCTTCCCAACTCCCACCCCACAGGTTGCAGACACAATCTCCTTGAACTGAAACACTGTCTGCCCACGAAACCCTTGTCTTGTCTTGTCAAGGCTGAGTTTGTTTTTTGGCCCTCACCCAGCCCATTCCAGGCACCAATTCAGCCTTCCTACTTCCTCACCTGATAAAAGAGAATTAGAATTAGTGTGGGTGGCGCTGTGGTCTAAACCACATAGCCTAGGGTTTGCCGATTGGAAGGTCGGTGGTTCAAATCCCTGCAACGGGGTGAGCTCTCATTGCTCGGTCCCTGCTCCTGCTAACCTGGCAGTTCGAAAGCATGTCAAAGTGCAAGTAGATAAATAGGTACCGCTCTGGTGGGAAGGTAAATGGCATTTCTGTGCGCTGCTCTGGTTCGCCAGAAGTGGCTTAGTCATGCGGGCCACATGACCCGGAAGCTGTACGCCGGCTCCCTCGGCCAATAAAGCGAGATGAGGCCGCAACCCCAGAGTCGGCCACGACTGGACCTAACGGTCAGGGGTCCCTTTACCTTTACTTTATAGTGATGATACCTTACCCTCACCTCAAAAATCCTAAGGTGACCTCCCACAGTAGTTTATGTAGATACTGAAAACCATGGGGGATAAGTGAGGTCCTGCAGGATCCAAAGCACAAAATGCAATGGAACTGAAATAATTGGATGGAAGGATAAATATCATAGATCAGATCTTGTTTCTTGCAGTTAGCCTTATACATCAATGTGGAATTATCTTCTATCAGATCTTGCTCAAAAGCCTTTTCCTATTCCAGGTAATGAACACTGACCACCTGAGGGTTGATCTTCAGTTATCAGGAGCTCTTAGAATGAGACTATAAAATTATACCCCTATTTAACTCTGACAGGCAACAGTTTCAGATGATAAACCAGTGCTATCCAACTTCCTTCTTCCCCTCTGGGCTTGACTATAGAGTCATTAGCTTTCCATGCCACAGGGAAGCAAACTATCTTTCAGTGGCTAAGTCCTCTGAGTTATTTATACATTCAACTTGTAGCCTGACCTCTCCCGATTTTTTTTCTAATCTTCCCTGCATTACAACCCAGCCCTCATTTCTCTCAGTCTGCTCACTACAAGCCTTGACCTCTCCTTATTCACCATATAGCTGTTTACCCACCACATGATTTCTCTATTCTTCCTTTTTCATTGCAGTATTTCTTCCTAATTACCACATTGCTTTAATTATTTGAACATCTTCCCCCCAAAAGTATGCATAGATGTTTAAAGAAACCAAGCACTTTTCTAAACTGATTGTCCCAAGGTACTACAAAGTAGTACTTCTTAGCGAGCAAAGAAAGGATGTTGATGTGACAAAATTGAAAACTTATGGGGTTGTCAATATGTCATCCGTGGGCCCAAAAGTTGTACTCCAGATAAGAGTGCAATTACTTTGTCCTATTGACTTCAGAGTATACTACTCTTAAATTGCCTCCTTTGAACATGTTTTATGCAATCTGATATTATACATTTTACATAATAAGTTTTTAAATATTTAACCTGCTTTCTTTTTAAGACAAGCTGTACCTCTGTAAAATGCTTTTCTTCCAGGTCTAAAGGTCTTACTGGAGAACTCTATTTTAGGGTTGTTTTTTGTCTCTGGATTTTCACTTTTTGAAATATGGCAACCCTACACTATTTCACCCATTTAACACTATTTCACCCATCTAAAGGAAAGGCAATGTTCAGATCATTTAAGCACCATGATTAGACCATTTCTGATGGTCATCGAATTCACTCTTTCTTATTTTCCTGCCCTGGTCCAACCCTAGTTGTGCTTGAAATGGTATTTATGCATGGCTAGTTGTGCCAGGGTGTGCTATGGGGGTGCATTTTTGACATTCAAATGCACATGATCGATTGGCTCCCATTGTTCCTGAGACAGTAAGTG
This sequence comes from Podarcis liolepis, assembly GCF_965112155.1. NCBI lineage: Eukaryota > Metazoa > Chordata > Lepidosauria > Squamata > Lacertidae > Podarcis > Podarcis liolepis. The sequence continues at coordinate 31,794,472 of NC_139563.1, forward strand.
GTGTTGCTGTTTCAGATGCAACAATGGAATATTTTTCTTCTGCTGCTGCTCCAGAAAATGGTTTAGTTGTCTTGAATCGATGAAAGAGTGAATGAACCTACATAAACACCACGAGAAATCCAAACCACCACCTTTCAGAAATCAGCTGCCAGATTTATTAATCTACCTGGAAAATGTGGAATAAAAACAGAACTTAAAATAAACTCTTTTCAAAGGTACAGTTTCAAAAGGGTTAATCAATTCCATATAACATCTTTTTGTACCATTTCCCCCACCCATCCACCCCGCAAATTCATTCAATGGTGGGTGAAGTGCCTATTTTCTTCAGTGAATCACTACCTTATACAGTATATATAATTTTGTAAAAAATAGTATTAGACATTTGAATTAATGTTAGGCTTCTTTTTCTTTTAAACCACCCGCCCCATTCACCAAATATACATCTCTTCCTGACAATAAATGCTGCATGCCAATATTGATGGAGTCGAAAGCATTCAAATAACTTTTCATTCAAAGGGGTTCTATTTCATTGAAAATAATGTCTACCTTAGGAGTTCCTTATCCCACACTATACTTCTTCAGTCTCCGTGAGCCCCAGCCAGTATGCCCAAATATCAGGGGTGCTAGGAGTTGTAATCCAACCTATGTATGTATAAAGGTTCCCCACCTTAAAAATGGGCCCCTCCTGTATTATAGCTAGGTTTGGCCTATAGACAAGTTGACTCTTGGCCAAAGTGGCTGGAGCTGATGGGAGCTGGACTCCAACATCATCTGAAGAGCTACAGGGCTCCATACCCCTGGTTTAAAGGTTCTAGTCTGCACCAATGGGTGCTTTTTGTCTGTTCTCTTATTTGTCAATTGGAGCATTACGGCTATTGATTATTAGTGGGAATAAGGTAAAAGGCTTCCTATTGAGGTTTCTCTAGGGGGTTGCATGCCCTGGATTTGTACACATGCACCTATTAAGATATCTTATGCTTCTAGGTGTATTAAGACGCATATCCAGTGTGCTTTTCCGTAACTGTGGTTTATAGTGGCTAACACTTGTTACTTTGAAATGAATTGCATAATAAATCATGTATAACTGCACTGGTTTCCTGACCGACACACAGTGCAAAGTAAATCTCTACCTCAAGGCATCTTTGATATCATGTCATTTACAATGAAACATTATTTCTGAGGCTAACGATTATGGAGTCCTATTCCCAATTTCCTTTTGCTCCAAAGTTGTTAGCATCTGGGAAAGATGGGCATGTTGGGGGGGGGAGATACTTGGAAGAGTCACTGCCTAAAATACTCACTGGACAGCTCAAATCTCATTTCTATCCTTTTCAAACTAGGAAACTCAACGTTTCAGAAAAGGTGTTCATAAATATTTAAAACTTTCTCTCTCTTTTTTTTTATATGTAGAATAAGGTGTTTCTTGCTTTCACTATTACCCTTCTCAAAATTAAAAAATTAAAAACATTGTAAAAAATAATAATCAGAAAAACCTTTAAATCGTCTCCCAAACGTATCTGATCACATTTACATTTAGTGTCCAAAAAACAAAAGTTTGATTGATAGCATCAGTGCCAGCACTACAACATCATACAGCAAAGTCATTGTATTCTTTGACGCTTTGTATAAGTCTCGGCTCCACTGAAAGGTATAAAATGTTCTGCAGAGCTCTTCTTAGCAAGCTGAAGCTTACTATTCATTTCTCAACACGCGTAAAAGCTGCTTATAGAACAGCTGTGGCATAAGCTATTTTTTTTCCTAAGCAATAAATGGTTCAAGTCATCTATTTTGTCCTGAAATGCTACCTGTAGTTACAGCATTGCTTATAAATGGGCATAGTAAATTCAGCAAAGAGAATATTACAGAAAAAAAGACAGCAGCAGAAGCATTAGCATTATCTAGTATGTATATAGGTTATCAACGTAACACAGCAGTAAAAGGTTTAAATGCATATTAATGGGTACCATGTCTAAAAAAAACAACCATTACTAGAGTACCTATTTTCGTGTATTGGATATTTTGCTCAAGGAGTGCTTGCTGTGGTCTAAACAGCATGAGATATGTGACCTAGTACAGTTAATTCCTATCGATTAAATAACTTATTTATGAATAAAAGTAAATGGAAGGACACAATGCGACTTCTTCCTCTGTGATCACAATTCTGTTTTCAGTCTTGAAATAATATCCAGAATGGTTCAGCACATGGCATTACTGTACTCAGGTGGCTCTGGAAAAGGCTAAAAGGCTTTACATTCGCTGTACTTGCATAGCAAGATGGCACCAGATACAAGGAGTGAAACCACAATCCGCTTCAAGCCGGGAATAGTGCTCTCCATTCCACCCTGAATGCCTTCCTTCATGAGCCATTAACGAGCACAAGGCAACAGAAACGATGTGTAGAAACATTTTTAAAAAAAACAGGGGGGGGGGACAAAAAAACAAAACAAAACATGCCTTTTGAAAAACAAAACCAGAAAGGTGCACTAGCACTCCTAGCTCCTATCTAATTCTGCAGCTTCCAAAACTGGTCCGCAGCTCAGCAGCAGAGCCCACACTTTGCATGCACTATGTTCCAGGTCCTATCCCTAAGCACTTTCTTGTAGGACTGGGAAGGACTCCGGTCTGAAACCTTGGAGATCTGCTCAAGTCAGTGCGCATGCAGTAGTGAACTAAGCTGGAGCAAATGGTCTGGTTTGGGGTTTTTTTTTTTTAAATTCAGGTGTAGAAAATAGACTAGGGTGTGGCAAAAAGGGTGTGACTGGTCAGGGCCATGTCTGTGGCTAATAGAATTTCCCAAGTCGTGTACAAAAACGGTTATTGATCACATCTAGAATTAACTGTACTATGGATACCCAGAGAACTTGTACAATATCTTGAAGCCAATATGAAACAGAAAACAGACATGATACAGCTTCGTTGTACTTAAAACCTGTATGTTCTATTCCCAACCTTAAGGTGGGGGGGGGGACACAAACCCACCCTTTTCTTCTTGTTCCACAGAATAAAATCAATAGATCCCAATCTCCCCCTTTCAAATAAAGTGCACTGTCCATGGGAGACCATACGAGTGATGCAACAGGAAAAGCCCCTTTATAGTACTATTTTATTCTTTTTAATTCTTTTTTTGTGTTTGTTTGTGTTTTATTTTTTTTACAAAACCAACTTAAGGGGATTCGGGTTTCCTCCTGGTCTCATGAAAGAGGAGAAGCTTGGGGTGGGGTGGGATTCTTCAGTGTCACTGCAGTTAATATACATAGCCTTCGTTGTAAGGGTGGGTGTTGCAGCAGCCTCCTTCCTGCATGTAGACCATGCTCTCGTCAAAGTGGGACAGCGGCACGGTGTCCTCTTCGTTAATATGGCGCTCCATGTCGGTCTTCAGCAGCGGGCGCTGGTTGTCCGGGAAGGCCATAGAGAAGAGGGCTTCGGGGTCGCACACAAATTTGTAGACGTATCTTTCTCCAGCAACCTTAGGGGCAAGGTCAGAGAAGGGGGTGGGAAAAGGTTGTGAGAGGAAGACGTGGAATCTCCTTCCAGCAGAAAGATCATGCACTGTTTCATCCTCATGTACAAGAGAAGCAGAAGACCCCAGTTAAGAGGAATGAGAGATCGACCGATCTCACTGTTGAAATGCAACGCTTTGCAATGATCACTTTATCACCTTTCTCAATCCAAGGACCACATTCCCTCATGGGCAGCCTTCTGGTGGTCAAGGCCAGAGGCAAGAGTGAACGAGGCAGCAGGTGTGGTTCTTACTTTTGTATAGAAAAGCCACAGGCCTCTGTTTACACTCATGCACCTCTCTCTATCATCCATCCAGGCAAGCAAGAAACATTACTGGAGTTGAAGGACACATTCCAGTCCTTATTCGGGCAGCAATGGCATGATCAAACTGGAATAAGTAACCACAGGTCTAGGCCTCTCTTGGGACTCTTCCCAGACCTCACTCCTTCCCAGACCACACCATTCAACAGCCCTGATCCCTTCCTTGTGTACTCTTGCATCTCCAGAAAGATTCCTGGTTGAAACCCTGAAGAGCTGTTGTCCGTAGACCGAAACGTGCTGATCTGGTATAAGGACAGTGGAGACCAAATTCAGGGGTGAAACACAGCCAGGAATCTTTCTGGAGATGCCTGGGATATTTTATACGCAATGCCGCTTGAACAATCCAAACCATAGCCTTGTGGGAGGGGAAGGTGTCCTCTGCCCAAGGGCTTGTGCAGCAGCTAACTTTCTGTCTTGCATACAAGTACCGTTCATGAAGGCGTGTGGATCGATTGGAAGGGAGGCGTGGACACTGCTCCAGGTGAACTGGCCTCACTCTGCTTTTCCATCAGGTATACAGAAATGAAGAGTTGCCAGGGGCAGCACCTCAGAGTCACAGAGTCCCCTGCTTCTCTGCCAAGCACCAGGTCTCCAGGGGCAGAGGAAGCTGCTTGGGTGCCTGGGCCCCACAGGGGCAGGGTAAACCGTGGGGCCTCTGGAGTTTGCCTGCCTCCTCCCACTCAGCTGTCCTACAGCTAGGGAGGGGGGAGGCAGCGGGCGGACCATTTGGGCAGCAGAGACACGTGGCTTGGGCGCGCTGCAGGCCCCGTGGTGAGTGCCGCCCAGCATTTTGTCACCCCCCTCAGTGGTGACACCCAGGGTGTCCCGCACCCCCCACACTCCCACCTGCAGGTCTCTTAGTGAAGGCCCAGATAATTGAGCCTGAGCTTTCATAGCCACCACCCGCCACAAACCTCCACTGTCAGCAACAGCTGCAGAAATACAATGTTTTCTCCTGCTAATTATGCTGTTTTAAAGGTGCATTCTATAACTGACCTCCTTTAGTAATGTTTTATTTTGACAAGCTTAAGGTATTTTTTGTTGTTCACTTTCCTGCGTTACATGTGTATTATGTACTTGACCCTCCTTTGTAATGGCTTGTTTTGAAATCTTTAAGATATTTTAGTTTCCTGTTAATTATGTTGCTTCGAATGTAAATTTTATATTTGATTTTCTTTCTGTAGTGTTTTATTTTGGAATGTTTTATTGTAAACTGCTTTGAGATTTTTTCCCTTTAAAATATAAAGCATCATAGGAATGGAAATAAATAATAATAATAATAATAATAATAATAATAATGATGATGATGATGTTAACATGTAGGCAAAGTCTTGTTCTCTATACTGATTATTGTTAAACGGGTTTTGAGCTGGGACTGGTTTTAAGAAAAGGAGTTCAAATGTTTTTAAATTAAGAAATGCAAATAAATGTGTTGAACAAAGGTAGCTTTTTCTTATCCTGCTTCTTGTTTCCCTATGCCTAGCCTACCACACAAGGTTGTTATGAGGATAGAACAGGATCTTTGTTGGGTAAGGGGCAACATGTAACCCTGAGCTCCTTGAAGGAAGGATAGGGTGAAAATATTAATAATAAAGGAATACTATAAATAAATAATGTGGGTAATCTGTCAGGGTGTTTAAGAATTTACAAACGGGTAGATTTGAAATCCAATACAGAATATGCAATTTTTGGATTTTCACCAGTGTGGTGGTGAAATTCTAAATGTGGGCCCATGGATTCTGCATTAAGAGAAAGAAAAACCTCCATTTCATAAGCAGATAAAAATCTTAAAAGGTTTGCAGCACTCCCCTAATATTGGTAACAAACCATTTCAGAACAAGGCAATTTACAACAGCTTTGCCCTTATAAACCCAGTTTATAGATGCAACATTCCAATGAAATATTTAACACCACATTAACCGCTCACCTTTTGCATGATTCCCTTCTCATAATAATAACGAAGAGAACGGCTAAGTTTATCGTAGTTCATGGCTGGCCTGTTTTTCTGAATCCCCCAGCGACGTGCCACCTGTCACAGAAAGAGATTAGCACCGATTTGTTAAAATGTATTTAACAAGCAGGCCTTACCTGCAGCTGCATTCTACAAAAGAAAAGGCAACCTAGAGGTCAAAAATACAAACCAAAGGTTTTGTAATACAGAAGTCTCAGGGTTCAAGTATGCAATTTATTCCAGAACACAAGTGGAACTGGCAACAAGGTTCCAGCTCTGCCTTATTCCAGGATACTCCATTCCATTTCCCTGCCTTCCAGTAGTCAGTCCAGATGCCATACCTCACAGAGGCCTTTCCCCCCTCTAGTTACATACTACTACTACTACTACTACTACTACTACTACTACTACACACACACACACACAGTTTTGGCAAACCTTGATACTTTGCCTCTTCTGTGTGAATGGGGACATTTTCATTCCATAAAGACCAGCTTGCTCTTTCTATATATAATATGAATCTCTCTAACTTTAGTTTAGATTTTCGAAATCTTTATCCAGTGTTGGAGGCAGTGTACTTCTGTATACCAGCTGCTGAGATTCACAAATGGGGAGCCAGATGGGTGGGGTACAAATAATAAATTTGATTATTTAACTCTGGACTAGGTGGGTCTTTGGCCAGATCCAGCAATGTAGCTGAGCCTACAAATACGCACAATGACATATTTGATCTTCACATGATCGGTCTGGTACGCCTTTGAGGGGGAAGGAAAATGCATCTCAAGATAGATGGCATATTCCAATTCACTAATCTGGGTGGGGCCAGGCATGCATGCTCCCAGGGACAAGGCCCCACCAGAATGTGAGGCTCTGCTCTAATGGCAGGGAAGCATTTGTCAACAAATCAGATTGTAAGAATGTAGGAATATATGAAGAGCCCTGTTGAATCAAAGCAAAGGCCCATCTAGTTCAGTGTCCTGTTTCCAGTGGCCAACCAGATAAGGCTTATGGGGAGCTTGCAAGAAAGCAGGAGGACTAAAGCCATCTCCCACTCATGACCCTCAGAAAATGGTCATCAGGGGCATGCTGCTTTTGAAACCAGAATAAATTTAAAGTTATCCAAGTTGGTGGCCATTGTGATGTCTTATGGCAGTGAGTTCCAGAGTTGGCCTTGAATCTCACGGAGACAAATTTTCTCCCCACTGTGCATAATTAATTATGCCTGTCACCTTTTTTCTAAACTAAAAAGCCCCATCACCATCAATTTATTACCTGCCCCAATTTATTACCGCAGGTACAACAATGCGGTACAACAATGTAAAATTCAGAATTAAAACAGTTAAAATGTTACATTCAAAAGAACAGGTTGGGTCCTGAAAACACGTATCTCAGGTGTCAAGGGCCCAGGTAAAGAGGTGCTGTAACCTTTCTTCATAGGGGAATTGCTCCAGCCCCTTCATCATTTTGGCTGCCCTTTTTCCAGCTCTCCTTTCCAGTGTTTGAGTGTCGCATGGAAACCTATCTTCGAAGTCCACTGCGGCATAAACGTACTAGCTTCCATTTTGCAGAAACCATTATGGAAGAAAAAGTATACTTCGACAGAACAAGGCATCAATGCTCTTCAGCCATAACCTTCACACACATTCCAAGAGAGACGCTGCTCACCTCTTCCGGTTCGATCAGCTTGAATTCCATCCCTCGGCCAGTCCAAGCAATGAAGTGTGAGTTCGATGGATCATCAAGGAGGGCGACCAAAAACTGCCACAGCTGAAGGGAGCCCCGTCGCTGGTATGTGGGCCCCTCGCGGTACATTCCTGGCTCCTGCTTGATATCACCTACACAAAACGAAACAGCTTAATGAGACTCAGTTTGTCACATCAAGTATCAACACAAGCCAACACCTGCAGGAAAGGAATCCATGTTCCTCTAGCCTACAGTACTGAGTATCCTTCTGGCACTGGTCCAGCACACAAGATATGGGTACAGGGTACACAAAGCAATTAATAAATCACCATCAACTTAGCCAAATACGAGTCTTCCAAATGCGGCAAAATTAATTGCTGTCTCACTTGTTTGTCCCATTCCCGATCCATGCAAAACCAACTTGCAAACATCACACAAGACTTAGCTTTGAAAGACCATGACCCGCTTTTATAACAACTTGAGTATTTGAGGGACTCCATTTGTATACAGTACTTTGCACAATCCCTCATTTGGAAATGCAATGTATGATTTATATATCTGCAAAACCCTATGACTGAAGTGCCTTTAGCATGCAAATTCTTCTAAGAAAAATTTGACAGAGTATTTGACTAGGACTTAAACAGCGTGAGCTTTATGTACGTATGGGTATGGGTATGCAAATCCTGCGGATAGACAAGTTCCTCTTTGGCATATTGGACTTGCATGCAAAATGGGTTCATATTTAGCATGGTTTAGCTGTGCATTAGCAATTCTTCTGAAAAACACTATATCAATTGCAAAGGCAAAACAAGAGCAATCTGAAAATTTATCATAAGTTGTCCCCAGCGGGGAAAAAAGCCAACAAAACTCAAATGCTCAACAGAAGACAGTTTTTAATATAATCTCACTGAGAAGCTCACAGAATTGTCAGCTGAAAAGCTCAGAAGTAAGATTACAATCCCCCCCCCCACTAATGATGACTGCAATGCCTGATCTTTGAGCGAAAATGCATTATTTCCCACTTTGATGCAAAGTACAGAATCTATATAAAAAGCATCCTGAAGCCCTGTGCTATGGTACATAACAACTTTACAGTAATCCAGTATAGGCAAAAGAAGGCTATTCACAACAATACGCTTACAAACATGCTAGCACCCCTATCGTTTTTGAACCAAATAGAAATATTGCTATTTAAGTGCCCTTCTTTCAATTAGATCCTTACTGCTGTTTACATCTGAGGAACCTATAAACAGATTAAAAATGACTGAAAGCCTGATTCTTAAATAGAGGAGTAGAATTCAATGTTCCAAATGTTATTAAGCCAATCCTTTGCTACTGTCTGCTGTTCTTTGACCCACCCTTTGGGTAGCACAAAGGGTTGATGGTAAACTATACTTTATGACTGATGTCTTTACATCTACGCATTCCACAAAGTGTTGTGATATATTTTGAGAGGGACACAGATATATAGCTCCTGCACATGCAGAATACAGGTGGAGTGAATGAATATTTCTGAAAGCTAAATTAATTCTTCTGTCTTGCGAACTTGCATTATTTTAAAACAGCTTGCAGCCCAGATAGGCCTCTGTTGCTGTTTTGACCAAGCCATGTCCACCTGCCTTCCACCTTTATGGGGCAGGTAAATATGTGTTTGGGCCAAAAGGGGGCTTGCAGGCACCAATCAGCATATCTGTGGCTCATGAACCTGTGAACGGCACTATGCAAAAATGGGTCACCGAAGACTATTGTGATTGGCTGATGGGCAGCCCAGCGCAACTGTCAAACTTTTCCCTCAGTTTACGGTGCAGGGAGAGGAAAGAAGGACCCAGACTGCTAGTTGAATCCAGTTCCCTACCCTTACTTGATTATCTGGTGATATTTAACCATATATGCAAGAGCCAGACATGTCCTCATTGTTAAATGGAAAATTTGCTGTAGAAGCCAAAAGAAAACAAAAAACTAGGACTCCAGGGTCTGGCACTCCAGGAAAAAAAAAACAAAAACCAGGCAATATGAGCTGCTAAAAAAAACACCATAGTTAGCATATGTTGAATTCCCAGAGTACCAGGCTGACTTTCAGAAAAGTCATCTGCGTATAGATGTGTCAGCCTTATGTTAGCAAAATCAGTTCTAAAATGGATAGGAAAACTAATTTTTAAATTGTGCAGAGAAGTGCCACCTCCACTGGGTGAAGAGAATCCAGAATATGATTCAGAAGCAGGCATGCCCCATCCCAACTAACATTTCATGTCGGAACCCCTCCAAGATGTGAGTAAAATCTATTCATTAACATTAGTAAATCAAAGACAAATGCTAACAGGTCCCTGTTCCCCCCACCCTATGTTTTTAGCTGTTCTTATTTCATTTGCAAGCCACTTTGAGCTGTTGTCAAGGAAAAGACAGAGCAATAATAAATTTAGATAGATGGATAGATAGATAGATATAGAGATATAGAGATATTCTATATTTTCTTGTTTGAACTGTGAGCATTCAAGGGGAAAAAACCCGAGCAGGTTCTTATGAGGGAATACGGTCTTTTAGATATAGCAGTTCAGTATCAAAAAAAGGGTGGTACATGTTGAACTCTGGGCATTCAAATCCTGCCACTAATAGGTAACAAAACTGTATGAAAATAAAATAAGTAAATTTTCCAACTCTGGGCACCATGAAGATGTGGAATAATCTCCAGCCCACAGAGAAAGGCACAGTTTGCCCTCCTGACACAGAAGAGCTTATGTCAAGCTCTTAATAATTATAATTATAAAAACAATAATTATAATAGCAGAAAAAGAAGACACCCTTGCGTTTTCATTTTGTATTTTCGTACTGCAAACCACCCTGTGATCTTCAGGTGAAGGGCAGTATATAAATTTAAAAAACAAAAAAACAAATACCATAAGCCCAGGCTCATATGTGAAAGACAGGTGGTGCATACCAGTGAAATAAATAACACATGAATTCAGCCATTGGTCTTGCCTCCTCCTGCTAACCACCTCTTCCACCTGTTCTAGTAGGGGGAAAATTAACTGAGCACCCTGCAGCTGGGTGGCTAGGATGAGGGAATGTTGCATCACTTCCTCCCTTTCCTTCAGAGCTTGGTGAAAATTCACTCCCGAGCAGAACGGGTGGAAGGGTGAAAGGCGACCCCTGCGCAAAGGAAAGGAAGGAAGGGTAGGAGGGAAGGAGAGAGGGAGGAGACGGAGGGAGTGGAATGACCTTTTTGCATCTCAGGAACCTGGCTGCAGAGTGCTTTTTTCACTGTCCTCAGCTGAAGATGGTAGCAGTAGACTGGCAGGTGGGAGCGAGCCTGACAGCTGAGCTCAGTTCCGAAATGGCATCCACACACGTCTTTCCAGCTGCAAGCCCCGTTTTCATTTTATGCCTGTCTTCACTATTGCTTGGCAGCAATAACTAACACTGCCTATATTATTTTTAGCTCTGTACCAGTATGGAGATGACACCATACCTGCAACTAAATCAATTAGCTGTTTGTTTTGCAAACCAAACTCCCCCAAAAGCTGGAGAGAGGCACAATTACTGTGAGAAGGAACACCGGTCCAAATTCCTTTGGCTACAAAAGCAACATTAACCTCATTAGCGCTTCTCCCCACAGAATACATGCTGGATTTATAGCTAATAATGAGGAGGCTATGTTTTGTTTCATAAGCCATTTGATACTAGTTAGCCATCCCCAAGAACGTTTTCAGAAAAATAAACGGATATTATACATTCTGCTCTTTAGGCATCAGCTTCATTAAGCAAACTAATGCAACGTTCAACAAAGCACAGCTTTCTCTTTAAACACACAGAAACCCCTGAATAGCTCGGTGGCACTTGTGTTCCATAATTCATCTCTTCATGGATAAAAAAAGACAAGAGTTTGCATTAGTCATCAGTAAATCCAGAGTAGCTGCTTTCTGTTCTGCTTCGTTAATTAAAGGATCAGCTTTCAATAAATCTCTAATAACAAGCTGTATGTGATCATCAGTGCAATGGAAATCCTCCTATTACTTCTCAGAACAGCCAGAACGACAGTGCTTTATCTTGTCTCTGCGTACAGAATCTCTTGCTAGCAAAAATAGAATGACATCTTATTGAAAAGCAGTCTTTGGTTTCTGGAGGGAAAGGTCAGTCTTTGGTTGGACATGCGACAAATGGTCTATTAAATGGCCTGGAGTCAGAATGCTGCTAACCTTTCATTTCATTTCATTTTTACTATCTATCAAGGAAAAAGAAACGACTCGTTTACGGTTCCAGCTCTCCGCGCGAAGAAACACAAACACACAGGCATCTAACATACCGTCAAATTTCTCTGGAACAACACAGGTGTCATCGTAAAACTGTCTCGGCCCCTTTTCATACATACAACCTGGAATTTTTTAGGAGAAAGAGAAACGTATTTACCAAGCAGAATAGGGGGGGGGGAAGGGTTACCAATTTAAAGCAGGCATCCCCATTAAAACTAAGCAGTAAAGGTGCATGCGTATGTTGTGTTAGTCTTTTTTGTTGTTGTCCCAAACAAGAGAATGCATTAGTAATGGAAAGTCCTGCACAAAATGCCATTAGAGAATCCCCACGGCTGCATATTCTTAAAGCGGTGGTTTTCCCCAGTCAAAAAGGCAGAAATGGGAAGCTTCATGCATCAACTGAATTTTCCAAGCAATCGCCCACAAGCGTAGCTGCTCGCCACACCACTCTCTAGTTGTGTTGCTGTTGCATACCAGGAGGAACAGTAGCAGAGGCAAGGTGGCAGCTATGCAAATGTGCTGGCAGGAGCACAAGACCCCGCTGACCCATCCTGGTATGCAGCAAAATCACAGTTGCAGGAGGTTCAGGAGAGCAGCAGGGCCCCATCACTCTGTCCGGTACTGTCACCACCTCATATGACTTTGCCATGAGAAGTTACCAGAAGAGGCACAGACGAAGAAGCATACAAGAGAGTGTGTGTGGGAGGAGAGACACAGTATAGCTGCTCATGGTCTTGAAAACCAGAAAACCCACGGTCACATGTCTGCTTTGCCAAGAAGGTTGATCCTTGAGGAAATCACCATGGGTGAGAATTTGCATGTACTCTACACAGTGTACTGTGGTGCCTCGCAAGATGAAAATAATCCATTCCGCGAGTCTCTTCGTCTAGCGGTTTTTTTGTCTTGCGAAGCAACCCTATTAGCGGCTTAGCGCTATTAGCGGTTTAGCGGCTATTAAAGGCTTAGCGGTTTAGCGGCCAAAAGGTTATTAGCGGCTTAGAAGGGGGGGGGGGAGTGAAAAAAATCGCAAGACTTGCAAGACGTTTTCGTCTTCCAAAGCAAGCCCATAGGGAAATTCATCTTGTGAAGCACATCGAAAAACAGAAAACCCTTTCGTCTAGCGGGTTTTTCGTCTTGCGAGGCATTCGTCTTGTGGGGCACCACTGTACAGTGCTTCTCCACACAGAGAGAAGTGGTCAAGGAAAGCCTAGTCTTCACGTGTTCTCACTTCAAAATAAAAATAAAAATCAGTACCCCTTGCTGATGGGTTTATAGCTTCAAAGCGGCACTAGTCTTTTGCTGTCTCGAGGCTATAACTTAAGGGATGGGCTTAAATTGCCAGTTCAGATGTGTGCCTTTGGGTAATCACAACATGGCTGAAGATAAAGGAAAGTGTGCTGAAATTTAAACATATTTTTCCTATGTTAGAAAAGACATGCAAGCTCCAGAATTTCTCCTAGAGCTTTCAGGTGCCTATTCTGCAAAAGGAATAAATAAATAAATAAATGCATGATTATAATCAGCCTTATTTATAACCTTTATGAGAATAGGGTTTCAAAGGCAGCATCATGTTCCTCTTTTTTATTATGTAGATACCTTAATTTTGCTTCTGGAGAAAACAGAACTACACAAACACACACTTACATACCTTCTGTTCTGTTTTGGTGAGCCAGGAAGCCTTCTTGCCTCATGTAAATGGAATGGCAGCTAGGCACTTCTGGAAAGAGAAGGCAATGGGTGAGATTTCAATGTACAGTCTGAGAGTGACATTCCGTAAGCAGCAATGCATAACCTTAATTGTTACTGAGAATAACAATATATAATAATAACAGCTGTTGTGGTAAGAGATCTGGAGCAAATGCAAGGCCCCCATTGGATTTTCACTAAGAATGAAGCTCCCACTAGTGGAATGCTGCTTGCGTGAAGAGGACCGCCACAATTTGGTATCACAAAAGTTAGTTAGAATATTGTTTGGAATGACACAAGTCAAGAAATAAGGGAAGCTGTAAAGAGAAAAAGAGCACACATGAAGCTACAGGGAATGGCAACCTGTCAACATTTAGGAGTTTAGAATAGCATGTGGAAGGCAAAATAAAGGAAAGGAAAGGAAAACTATAATGTGATTAATATAAATCATACCCAACATAGATCATTAAACAAAGTATAGTGGTACCTCAGGTTACATATGCTTCAGGTTACAGACTCCACTAACCCAGTAATAGTACCTCGGGTTAAGAACTTTGCTTCAGGATGAGAACAGAAATCGTGTGGTGGCAGCACAGTAGCAGAGGGAGGCCACATTAGCTAAAGTGGTGCTTCAGCTTAAGAACAGTTTCAGGTTAAGAACAGACCTTCGGAACGAATTAAGTACTTAACCCGAGGTACCACTGTATTTAAATCGTCACTGGAGCTTTTGGTGAAGCTCATTACAATTAGAAGGGAAAAAGAAAAACTAATAAAGTCCAAATAAAGTCCAGAATCCTCCTTATTGAACAACTGACATAGCATGCTTTTGAAGGACTGTGGCTAGATGGAACAGAAATGTACAGCAAAATGATGAGTTTTGAAAGATTAGATATTTCCACAAAGAACAGTGCTCAAATTCATTAGCAAACTGATCGTCACAATCAGCCTCAGAGTCAAGTTTCAATAAAACTTCTGACATGCCTAGTGTAAAAGGCTACAGGTGACACATGGTCACTTTCCATGCTAACCAAGTTGAACCTGTATAACTAGAACATATAAACATATGATATTCTAATGATTCAGCATATACAAAAGGGAAGTGATCAGCAATAGCACTTGATTCTAAAAACAGGCTTAAGTGGGAGTAGGTTCTACCAAAATCAATACAGTTGCCGTACCCAGGCTGCAATTTACTAATGCAGCTCCACCTAGGTGATAGCCTTGTTCTGCCATGTGCTGGCTAAACAGAAGAAGGGGAAGGCATTCACCCACAGAACTTCCACCTGTAACAAGAGATCAATTCATCCACATTAAGGTGCCATGCAACTGCTGAAACCCAGCATTCCAGTAGACAAGAGTCTGGCACCTTAGCTTCCTGTACCACAACAGCCCAGTCTGGCAGACTTAGCTCTGAACCTCCAGAATACTACCATATTTGCTGAGGTTCTGATCCTGTCAGCTATTGCAGTATTGTTTCAGCTCTCTGCAGAGGCTGTCCAGATGGCCAGATAAAGCACTAGCTTCAGTACTGGGCTGTGCAATAGGAGCAGCTCAACTATTAGAGAGGACCCTGCTAACTTCACTTTTGGAGCCCAGTCCCTGCTTGTTACAACCTGCTGAATCTGGCTTTTTTCCTTATCTTGGACTACAGTGGTACCTTGGTTCCCAAACGCCGAAAACCCGGAAGTAAGTGTTCTGGTTTTTGAAAGTTTTTTGGAAGCCGAACGTCCGATGCAGTTGTTGGCTATTGTTTCTGGGGCGCCTGCACCAATCTGAGGCTTCGCCTTGGTTTTCAAATATTTTGGAAGTCAAATGGACTTCCAGAATGGATTAAGTTTGGCGCTTTTGTTTTTGCTATTTATTTTGCGTTTTTGTTTTTGAAGATTTTTTGGTTAAGTTGTTTTTGTGACTGTTTGGAACCCAGTTCAGCTACTGATTGATTGATTGATTGATTGATTGTGTGACTGCGGAAAGGGATAAAAGCCCCCCATCCAAACAATGACTACCATCAGAAAAAATATTAATTTACATTTTTATCATCTACAATACTGTCTAATTTCTTTTTCAGTACAGTACATTGATTATTGCTTTCATTTTATGGATCGATGCTCTCGTTAGATAGTAAAATTCATGTTAAATTGCTGTTTTAGGGGTTGTTTTTTAAAGTCTGGAACCGATTAATCCGTTTTGTATTACTTTCTATGGGAAAGTGTGCCTTGGTTTTGGAACACTTTGGTTTTGGAACGGACTTCTGGGATGGATTAAGTTTGAGAACCAAGGTACCACTGCACATTATTTGCCACCTGGCCACTCAAACCACGTCTGTTCCTCTTCAACCATTAACCCTACTTTGCAGATCCTAAAACCTGAACTCTTGGAGGCTCAAGCCTTGTTGGGTACTGACCATAGGAGCCAACTCCTAGGGGCTGAGGTCCCTTCAGCCCTCTTAATAAAATATTTGACACCCCCCCCAAGTTGCCATTCAAATGGGATGTGTGTGTCGTGTCCTGTGATTGATTATGCGGGTGGGGCAAGAGGGAAGCAAGTCAGAGATTGACTTAGCATAACATGGGGACCAGTACTCGTGGTTTGTTTCCTCTAAAGAAACCACACATGGTAAGCCAAGAACAAACATTGGCTTCTGCTCACGGTTTGTTTGGAGAGAAACAAACCACGAGTGCTGGTTCAGATTTAACATTAAGCCAGCTTCTGGTTTGTTTTCCTCCTGGTATGGCACATAAACGAGCAGCAGAGGAGTGAAGTGGGAGCTTCTGACTAGTTTGCAATGGCTTGTTCAAATTAAACCATGATTTAAAATAAGCAACATTTTAACATTACATACAAATGGGGACACGATGTACCATGTGTGTACTGAACTTACATTGTTGGTTGTTTTTTTAAAAAAAGGAATTTAACTCTTCAGTTGAAATATTAAATGAACTGATTAAAACTGTATTATCTCTGTTAAATCTCACACTCTTGCTACAATGTAAGTATCTACACATACATGAAAACCTTTTGTTCTCTTACACTGCAATTCTCTGCACTCATAGGCCAGCAGTAAACCCGGGAAATGAGACTTAACTCTGACTACACCTGCATTGTACTCAGGACCTGAATAAAGTCCTGTGGAGTTCAACAAGGCTTATTCCCATGTAGCCAGCATTTGAACCTTAACTATTTGAAAGCTAAAATATTGTTCAGTACACCATTGCATTCTGTTCTTCAATCAGCCATTGGAGAAGCACTCACATAAAACCTGCAACAGGACCAAACATAATTTGTCCAGTGTTGTGTGCAAGTCTTTTCCAAAACGCAATCCTGAATTTCACTGTTCACTGACTAGGGATGAGTATCAAGGACTTGGAAGGAGAAGAAAATGAGATTTTACACCGAATTCACTAAGTAAGTGCTTATTACAATGGAAGTTCATCTACCCATAGTCTCATTCCACAAATTTTCATTACTCTTTTTTACGATGAAGTGTGTCTATCGCTTGGGACCTCCAGTGATTCAGAATCCCTATCTAAAAAGCAGCCACAAAACTCAAGACAGAACCAGATGTAATGATTGACAGGAGGCTACTACCAAAAATGAGGGCCTTGGGCTAAATTCTTCCTGTAAATGTTTAGGCTGACTTACTTGTATTGCAACCTCATGTTTTGCATTTGCCCCACATCAACGCTTGCAGAGAAATCACACTGGTAAGTCCACCAGAACATTAGCAGAAGTGTGTGGTGAACTTGCTAAGTATCACCTCTAGTTCTCTCAGAGATATGCGACTTTGATGGGAAAAAAGGCAAAAACACCTGTACAAAATGAGTTACATAATAAACTAGGTAAGTTTGATAGGCGTGTGTGTTTGCAGGATAAGAGAGTCAAAGTTTTATCTAACAGATCTTGATTTACGATTGTGGCATGTAGCCCCCGTTTCCTGGGGCTCCATTAGAAAAGGAGGAACAAAGGCACAAAAAAATGCTCAGAGTCTTGGGTCTGACAAGCCATGGCTTACTCAACCAAAATCATTCTGCCTGAATTCCACCAGGCGACTCTGGAATTCCCTATAGTGGAGAAGCACTAAACTCAGGGAGAGGGGAGCCAGGGCTGCTGCAACAAACAGCTGTGCAAGCCTTGGGGAGGCAGAGATGCGAGGGGGCCTCAGAGGAGGGAGGGAAGGAAAGAGGGAAAGAGGCCAGTGTTACCTGCGGCACCTCTGACCTTCATTCAAGGCACCCTAGGGTGCCATGGCACACTGGTTGAAAACCACTGCATTAGACTGTATGTTGTGTATGTCTGGTTAGGACAGGGTTTGGGAATCTGCAGCCTCAAAATGTAGCTGGACTCCAACTCCCATCAGGCCCTGCCTGGATAGTCAATGGTCAGGGATTATGGGAGCTGTAGTTCAGCAATACACAAAGAGTCACAGGATCCCCAGGCCTGGGATAAACCTAACAATTGTGAAGAGGCAACTTGTATTTAGCAACGTTAACTACAGCATAAGCATATGATTAAACAATCCACAGAGGACGGGGGCGGGGAGGGATACGTCTGAGAAGACTTTGTTCCTTGCAAAGTACCTAAAGTCTTATTATTCTAAAGTGCTATTGGTTAATTTATGACTATCAGAATGGGTCAAACTCTAATCAAATTGTAGAAACATTTCCAAAGTGATTATTCAATCAAATGACTAACATGGTTAATTAGGAGCCATAAACATTGCTCTGAAGTTCATCAAAGTAATGACTTGCCCAGAAAAATTACTGCCAATTAAATTGCCTTCTGCTTTCATTTCTACTTTATCTAATAAAAAGGCCAACCAATGAAATTTAACATTGCAGTTTTAAATTGTGCTAAATGCTTGACTAAGACCAAGGAACAGGTTTAACTACCTAACTGGGGTTACATTAGAGAGCAGCAAATGAAGAACAGAAACTGTATGTTTACTTCTTGTTTCCAAGATGACCTTTAAAAGAGAAAAAGGAGGAAAGGAAAGATGCCATGCAGCAAAGTTTAGGTACTGGCTTGAAGATGGAATGAATTTGTTGGGCAGAACAGAGCCATTAACTTTTTAGATTTTTTTTTAATTGCACATGTCCCGTCCCCCCCCCACCCCCGGCAGCATAATTCAGCAGTTCACCTTCTATATTTTGCTATAATTTGTTGTGCACAAGACCTACTACCCAGATTAAAATCCACTATGGAAGAAGAGTTTGAAGAAGAAGAGTTTGGATTTGATATCCTGCTTTATCACTACCCGAAGGAGTCTCAAAGCGGCCAACATTCTCCTTTCCCTTCCTCCCCAACAACAAACACTCTGTGAGGTGAGTGGGGTTGAGGGACTTCAGAGAAGTGTGACTAGCCCAAGGTCACCCAGCAGCTGCATGTGGAGGAGCATGGACACGAACCCGGTTCACCAGATTACGAGTCTACCACTCTTAACCACTACACCATACTGGCTGCCAATCCACTTTGTTTGTGTGCAGAGGTCCTGGATTCAGTCCCCAGCATCTCTAGGTAGTGCAAGGAAATGCTCCTGTTCAAAACCTTGCAGAGCTATGGCCGGTCAGTGTTGGTAATGCTGACCTAGGTAGACTGTACATTGTAAACGCCAGTGCCTTACAGTCCTACATATGAGTTTAAGAAGTGAGCAGGAATCTGAGCAACAAATGCTGGGGTGGGGAGGAATCTGCAGTAGTAGTATTCAGACTGCAAAGCAAGTTGCAGTTTTGAGCCATATGCGTGATTTATGAACAGAACAGTAGTTTTCTATTATAATTTTTTAACCCAAGACTTCCAAAAGACACGTTTTATTCAATGAGCCTAAATCCTGAGGCCGGTTTCTGTGCCTGGAGTTGACACTCCTATCCCATTGCCACGTGGGTAACAGAGAACATTGGCATTGACGAGGGGATGTGGTCAATCAAAACCTCTGTTCCTTCATGGCCCTGGCAGTTTTAACACCCCTTGCCCGAGACAAGAGAAGATGAAGTATTAGTCATCTGGTAACCTGAGAAGTCTGAAGAGGAAAGTGTTGTGTTAAAGGAAGTTTGTTGCCTAGAAAATAAAGAAGAAAGAAGTCAGCTGACTTAAGAGAATCAGCTGGTCCATAAGAAGGAAATACAAATGCGTCCGCCCGACAACATTCACAGGGGAAATCCCTTCCACCAGTGACTGTTTTGAAACCAATAGTTCAACTTTGGCCCTGAAGCACTGGGGGGAAAGATGTGAGCTCAGAGACACTGTGCCTAAGCTCACACTGTCTCTAAACCCATTTCCCTGCCTACCCCTGATATCTCCCTATGGGACGCAGTATATAGTTTGTATGTAAGCCATACAGTGGTGCCCCGCAAGACGAAATTAATTCGTTCCCCATTTTTTGTTGTCTAGCGAATTTTTCGTCTTGCGAAGCACGAAATCCCATAGGAATGCATTGAAAATCAATTAATGCGTTCCTATGGTCAAAAAAAGTCCAAACAAAGCCAAATTTGGTACAACAACAGTTTATTAACTGCTCTTTAAAGTCACACATACTGTAAAGAGCAGTTCAAAAATTTAAGGGAAAATAAATTAACTTTATAAACAAAACATGTCTTTGTTTTTAGTCAAAGAAAAAAAGTTGCGAGACGTTTTCGTCTTGCGAAGCAAGCCCATAGGGGAAATTCGTCTTGCGAGGCAAATCGCGAATGGAAAAACCTTTCGTCTAGCGAGTTTTTTGTCTTGCGAGGCATTCGTCTTGCGGGGCACCACTGTATTTTATGGCCACTTTTTCCTCTGAAACAACTGTTTCATCTGCCTTGTTTGTGGCACGCCCCAGATTCAATCCTTGGCACCTCCAGGTAGGCCTTCGAATGTTAAGTCTGAAACCATAGAGATCTGCTGCACTGAGCTGAATGGACAAATATTCTGAATCTGTGTAAGGCAGTTTCCTGCGTTCTTTTGTAATTTTGAGCTCTGAGACCAGCATGGTAAAATGTGTTCTGTCTCAGAGCAAAACTGTGCAGTTTGGCCAGCACAATTAAATCCTCCCATCCCTGGCCAGGGCTTATTTATTTATTTATTCATATCGTTTATATTCCACCTTTTCAGCGGCATACACTGAAAGGTACTGTGTGGGATTCCCCCCTAAATGCAAGATACTCTGGCCCTCTCCTTCTTGTTTGGGTGTTTGGAGCATTTTCACACACTGGGTGCCTGCCATACTAATAGGGGCTATCTTTGCAGTCATAAGCTGAAATGAACAGGGGAAGAGAGGAGGAGACTTATCAGGCAGCAGAACTCTAGACAACATCCATGCTTACGACGTTTTCAGTTTAGCGATTGCGCTCCATTGCTTTACTTGAGCCACAAATTGTTAAGTTAGATGCAGAAATTGACACAGCGGCGTCAAATATATGGCTCATGTTAAGCAGAGCTGAACCATAGCAGCCCTTCCAGACCATAAACTTGCAGGAGTGTAAGAAGCAATCTTGCGTAAAGGGAGAGCATAATATAAATGGAGACGTGACAAATCACTCACAACTGTATTCCTCACAAAGTTGGAGGAAGTAAACTGAAGCAGCAGCAAGATGCAACAAGTAAACAGGGCAATGGAACCAACTCGCATTGTCTTAAAGAGAGAGAGAGAGAGAGAGAGAGAGAGAGAGAGAGAGAGAGAGAGAAAGAGAGAGAAACTATGCTGAATGTCTCCTATCACCACAGCATATTTGGATTAGAACTCAGATGATTTAAAAGAGGATAAAGCGGTGAACACAATATACCATTTAAAGCACTGTTCCCCCTTCTCAAAGAACTCTGGCCACTGTGGTTTGTAAAGGTATAGGGTCCATGGATGGTTACGTCCAAAGGCGACTTTGGGGTTGTGGTGCTCATCTCACTTACAGGCTGAGGGAGCTGGTGTTTGTCCACAGACAGCTTTCCAGGTCGTGTGGCCAGCATGACTAAACTGCTTCTGGCACAACGGAACACAGTGACAGAAACCAGAGTGCACGGAAATGCCATTTACCTTCCTGCCACAGTGGTACCTATTTATCTAATTGCACTGGTGCGCTTTCAAAGTGCTAGGTTGGCAGGAGCTGGGCCAGAGCAACGGGAGCTCACCCCGTCACGGGGATTTGAACCACCAACCTTCTGACCAGCAAGCCCAAGAGGCTCAGTGGTTTAGACCACAGGGCCACCCACACTGGCAATTTTAATTCAGTTGCTGGGAATTTTCATTCTGTTGGGGGTAAACTACAGTACCCAGAATCCTTTGAGGGGGAAATATGTGCTTTGAATGTGCACAGCGTTAGACAAATGCATGGAGAATATTGCACCAATGGCTTCTAGCCACAGATGGGAGGCAGAATGCTTTTGAATGCCAGCTGCTAGGAATCACAACTTGAAGGGTAGGGAGAGCCCTACTGTACCCAAGTCCTGCTTGTAGGCTTCCCACAGAAATCTGGTTGGCAACCATGAGAAGAGGGGCTGGAATTGGGCTCATCTTATGTTCGTAATTCAAGAATCACGTCTGAATCAGAGCAGGGAGGTCCTTTTAAGATCACAACCCTTTTTCCCTACAGGGGCCAGATAACTATTTTAGGGAGGTAAACAAGGATGGCGTGATTGCAGCAATATGTATTTCCTGTTAATCCCAAGCATAAGGCGAGAAGGATGTGGAAATTTTGCGCCAATTTTTCTCCCCGTCTCAAGAAATTTGCCTAAAAACACAGACTTGTTCTATTTACAGCCTGCATAATTATGATAAAGACCTTCAAATTTACGTTACCTGACTGGTACAGTACAATGCAATTTAAAACCAGCGACCATATCTTGGCATCGGCAATAGCCTTTGAATATTGAAAACAGGAGGAAAATCCATAGGATGTATTTATCAGGGATACAGCTTATTGACTCCAAGTTGTTAATTCTATTAACTGGAAAGCTAGTTTGGCAATTGTTCCACTGATACCGTTGCCTTTTGCACTGATGGCTCCCCTTGCAAATCCCGCCAGCTTGTTCTATTATAGTCGCAACGTAACTGATGGTTTCTGCTACACAACACATGCTCATCTAATAGGGACACATGTGATAAATAGCGATGAGATATAGTTTCAGAAGGATGACACTAGTGCACTAGGGGGGAAACCCTAGCTTTCGGATGGGGAAAATATTCCTTATTCTCCAGGACCACCTGTTTTGCATGTGGGTTGAACACCAGGTAGAACCAGAGCCGTCTTAACTGTTGGCGCTAGGAGTGCACGGAGGAAACATCTCTGGACGATGACAAAACCCGACGAATAGGAGCGCGCGGATCCCCTCCAGAGATCTTTTCTCCGCTCCCGCTTGCATCCCCCATCGTTCTGTGCTGGCACCCCACATTGTGCGGCGCTGGGAGTGTGCGCTGAGAGTGGAAAAGCAGTAAAGGAACCCTCAGCTTGGCGCATGCAACAGGATGCGTCGCGCAGCACCCACAACATTACATGACCCTCCGGGCGCTGTGCGCAGCCAAAACAGTTAACCACCATGCAGCGGGGGGGGGGGGCAGCGGGCGTACAGTGCTGTGACTGTGCCGCCCGAAATTTTGTCGTCCCCCCCCCCCAGCATGTAACCCACCCGCACCCACCTTTGTACACCCCTGTGTGTTCCGGCGTCCCACAACTGTTCTAAAGGTAAACAACTATTTCCTTAAAAAAGGTCAACAACTTTGGGCAATCTAGGGGCGCCTGGTGGATCTTTGCATCCCAGTGCTGCATATGCTTAAGATGGCCCTGGGTAGAACGCCCCACCAAGAAAGTCTGAAAAAGATGCCTGCCCAAAATCCTGGAGAGACGGTGCCTGTGAATGCAGGTAATAATGTGCTCCATGGTCCAAAGATCAGGGTGGATTAAAGAAAAAAGCTTTTTTAAATAAAAAAATTCAGATTTTTAAAATTAAATTAAATCAGATTTTTAAAATAAAATGCTTTTGGAGGAAAAATCTTTCTAAAGATAGTTTTCTATTTAAGTTACATTATAGTCCAAAAGCTATTCATCAGGAAATAAGGATTTGTTTTAAGTTTTTCATGTGTGATAAAACTCAAGTCTATAGTATTTTATTTTTTAAAAATCATTTAACCACATCAGTTAACAAACATGGATACATATTCTATGTTATTGTTTTAGTTAAATAAATTGTTTAAATTGTTATTAAGGAAATGATTATTTTTCTCCTTCCAATAAAGTACAGCAGAAAAGTTGTCCAAATATAAACAGTTAACTTATTAAACCTCACAATAATTTCATAATTATCTGTCTATGTATTTCTAATAGTCTAACCAAATCAGTAATTTTTAATATAACTGTAAAAACAACTCTGAAAATTTATTATTCCAAAAATGAAACCTTCCTCTGGTTGTCAATATTAAGATGATACCAGCAAGAATGAGTCTTTCTGTTTAAAAAAATGATTTAAATCAAGTCTTACTGACTAGTGATTTAAATTGATTTGATTTAAATCAAATCCACCCTGCCAAAGATATAAGGCATTTCCCTATGTTCTCATGCGAAACATTTCCAGGATTTAAGAATCAAAGACAATGGATGACATAACTGAGCTATGACTCTAGAAAGGAAGTGGAAAGAAAAACAAGACAATCTTAATTTTCATTTGGGATTCAAATGAAGACAATGAACACCTTTCTTTTATAGGCTGCTAGATTAAAGCATTGTCCATGAAATCTAAGAAACCCACAAATACTGGAGGTTTTTAAACGGCCAGTGTAATTTGTTAGTTTTAGACCAGTTCGCAATTAGGATTTAAAAACTATATATCGTCAAGAGAGGGGGTGGGAGAAGGAGTCAGCACACTTACTTTGCCTCTTCTCCCAACTGAATTGCAGAGAGCAGGCAAGTTGAACCCTTCTTGCAGGGGAGCGATCTCTCAATTGGTGCTCAAACCCATATAGAACAGACAAACAAACCACTTTCCAAAATACATAGTAGAGATTGATTGATTGTGTGTGTGTGTGTGTGTGTGTGTGTGAGAGAGAGAGAGAGAGAGAGAGAGAGAGAGAGAGAGAGAGAGAGCTCTGATCCACTATGAAGTATCAATACATCTACATAGTTCTTTTAAGGTTCAAAGCATTCCATATAGTAACCTTCACTCAGTAATCTTTGTTAGTTAGGCAAGTATTATTATTCCCATACAGTGGTACCTCGGGTTACAGACGCTTCAGGTTACATACGCTTCAGGTTACAGACTCCACTAACCCAGAAATATTACCTCGGGTTAAGAACTTTGCTTCAGGATGAGAACAGAAATCGTGCTCTGGCAGCGCGGCAGCAGCAGGAGGCCCCATTAGCTATAGTGGTGCTTCAGATTAAGAACAGTTTCAGGTTAAGAACGGACCTCCAGAACAAATTAAGTATGTAACCCGAGGTACCACTGTATTGCATACTGGGATGTGTGCAGTGCTGGATTAAACCCTGTGGAGGCCCCTAGGCGGTTGAAATCTCAGGGGGCCCATCACAAAATATCTCCTGATACCAGTGCTTTTTTCTGGGGGGAGACGGGAGCACATGTCCCTAAAAATTTTGTGAATCTAAGTTTGGTCTCATTGAGGGGCAGTATTTTAATATGAGTAGGAAAATGAGAGTACCCATAAACATTTTTTTAAAGAAAAAGCACTGCCTAATACATTTTGTAATTTTCTTTCAAGATCACATCAATATTATTATGATCCTCTAAAAGGTGTTGGGCTCATAGGTCGGTTCCTGTTCTGCCTATTTCGTAATCCGGCGCTGGATGTGTGTGAATAGAACTGTCTATTCTCTACCAAGAATTGCTGGATAAAGGTAATATTTAGTTTAAAGTATTCTACTTATGCACCCAAGTACTGTCAGTAACATTCCCAATGCTCGGGGTAAGGACATCAGGGTTATCCTAAAGGAGGATGCAAAAAAGAAGTCTCTGAAAAATCAAGTTAAAAATTAAAATTAATTCGGAGTAACAGAAACATCGCATTACGACAAGATGCCAATAAATTCAAAAGCCAGGCTTCACAGAGAGGGAACGTAATCCCTACCTCTCATCTGGCAAACAACCTACAAGTTGTAATCTAATTTGGCTAAAGCAATTCCAAAAGAAACCAAAACACATGCAAAATAAAATCCACAGTTTTCCTCCCTGAAATACACCAGATTGCTTTCTATAGCGAACTGCTGATTTACTCTGGCATCATCACGACATCCGGTTTTCAGAAAACACATTAGGCAACAGCAGCCTCCTTCAACAAAAGGCTACTTGTTATTGACAGCAGAACCAAAACATTAAAAGGACGTCATATTTTTTTTAAAAAATGTACAATCCTGTCCCAGCTGGTGGCTCTCCATTTTTACGCTCTATGTTTATTTCAGTCATATAGGGTCACTTTCAAACTATGTGTACGTTAAGTTGCTATTTACAAGAAGAGAAAAACACACACAGAAAACACACAGAGAAAAAGACCCCTCTCTCTTTTGTGAGCCTTGGCTGCAAAAAACACACATCTGCATGGCTCCTCCTCCATCCCATTCTCAGTCTATAAAATTTAAGTTCTACAAACACTGCCTGGCTGAAGTGACATATTTGAATGGAATTCAGACCAACCAGTTCCTGTTTATGTTTCTGATTGGATTATGTAGCCTTCTCATTCACCATACATTAGGAACGCACCAAGGCCATAAATGGTGTCAAGTTACAAGCAGAGGAGGCCAGCAAGCATTAATCATTACTTTAAGTCAATGGGCAAGGGAAGCAGCTGATGGAACACTACACCCTTCAGCTCTCTATAAATGGACATTCCAGTGTGTGCACTCTTCCCGCCGCCTCCCTCCCCCTTTCCCCCCTTCAGCATCCATTTTATGAATGAAACTCCAGGCTGCACAGAGTCCATTCATATAAAAGCTTTGCTTACTAGGCTCGGCCTCTAGGGATCAGTCAGTCTTGGAAAGGCCGATGTGATTGGTTTAAGAAAAGCTTCAGCCTTCCATTACTGATTTAAAATGCAGCCCGTGTCCATTTGACCTGCGTTAATGCATAGAGAGTAAATCCAGACTGTATTCTCAATTCTCAAATCAAATCATTAGCCAGTGCCACTTACTGTAACCGTAGATTCAGAGGATATTTTATCCGTTTCTTTGAAAAGGGAGGGAGGAGAGAGACAAAACTTTATAGATATTGCCTGTCCGAATTGATGCAGCACTCACTGCAAGAGAGCTATGGATTTTATGGGGTTATACCTCTAAATAAGAAAATAATCTTGGTAATTAACTTTTTAAACATTGTGTACACATGGAAAAGAGACATGGGGGAAGTGAAGGAAGAATACCAGCTAAGGCAGGCACTTTTGAATGTGAACAGTTTCAAGCTGCACAATGCTCTCCCCATAATATGCAGCATTTCCATGTTTTTTGCGACAGCCATGATGAAAACTGTCTGACAGTGGTCAGAGTGAACCTCTATCAAAATGCTTGGTGTGAGAGGAGTGCCGATGGCCAACAGGCAAGATCACCCAGACTAATAATTGAAATTGCTGGATTCCATAGTCACATGATTTCCTTAGTGATGTACTGAGACTACATGATACTGGCCTTCAAAGCATGCAGCAAGCCCTTCCAGATGGGTGCAAGCAGTTCCTATGCGAGCCACAAGTTACTGGGTGTGAGCTCTCTTCCAACTCCATTTTGTGTTGATTTGCAAAAGTGCCAGCGTTTAACTATAAAGCCCTAAATGACTTGGGACCCTAATACCTGATGGATCATCTCTCCCCATCCTGTCCATTCCAATGAAGTTCAGATGGAAAGCTTCTCCACATTCCACTGTCAAGCAAAGTGTGTTATGCAGAATACCCTCCCCTTAGTGTTGATGGTGACACCACATCATTCTGGCACCAAGTTAAGACCCATCTGTTTTCACAGGCACTTTTAGCAAGTTTAGCTGATTGGAATTGGATTAATTCTGCTCTATGGTTTTAGCTTCCCCACGGGCTGGGAGGGATTTTATGGTTTTAACATTGGGTATGAATGTGATATTAGGAACTTTGAACATATAATTTATTTATGTACTATTAATATTAGTACATAATATTTTGACGCCTTCTAAAAACTTTGCTTAAGATAGCCTACCCGTTCAGTTTTACTATGTACATTTGGTTTTGTAAACTGTTTTTATTTATATTTTGATAATTCTATTGTGTCTTTTGTTTTTAAAGTCTGCTTTTTTCTATCGTTAATTAACAGTTTACACCATTTAAACTGCTTTGAATTTTTTTCTGATTAAGCAGCACATAAAGCTTGCTATAAAGAAATAAATAAAGTTTTTGTGTCTTGCATTCTCTCCTAGTATCTGTACAGATGAACGGCGGGGTTGCAAATACGTTAACAACACAACAGCTGTGTGGGCTGAAAGCCAACAGGATGTCTGTCCCTGTCTCCATTACAAACACCTGTGGGCCTGCTCTCTCTCTCTCTCTCCCTCCATTCTTCTTTTTTCTTTACCGATGAGAAATAAGAAAGTAGTAACAGTCAGCCAATCTATCATTTCTTTCATTCATTCATACTATGAGGCAACAGCCTGACATATAAATTCTTAAAATGGAATACAACTCATTCCCATTCTAGGACCTAATTGAGCAGTCCTTGTGTGGCTGTGTTATTGCAGCAAAAGAATTAGCAATGAGAGGAGATTAAGTCTTTTCAGTGCAGGGCAAGCCAGAGTTCAGCGGCTTTATCTGTTTGTACAGCACAGGATTGTGGTTCAAGAGATGTTTCCCTGCCAGATCAGGCTGTCCTAGCGACTCATAAGGGCAAAATTAACAAGTCTGTGTTGCACAAGCAACCACCACAATCGGGGTTTTTTAAAGGAACAATTGCTGATCAGAAAAATAAACTTTCTGAACAGCTTGATTCAACACATTCAGCTTTATAGAGGCTGAGGAACAATTAACAAGTGCGGCAGCCTACTGCAATATAGCTATGCTATTTGAAGAGGCTAAAAACGAAAACTATCAGGGCATCAACATAAACCTGTTTCCAAGGATGTATCAAGGATACATTACTATATACGCTGCCATTACTATATACGCATGGCAAGCGGTTACCATTTTTTGTCTGGCAGAAACAACTATGCACAACAATCTTGAATGTTGTGAAGCAAAATGCACTGAATATTTGACCCTACAACTCTTTGTACTGGATAAAACAGGACAATAAATTGTAGCTGCCAACTGCCGTATAAACTAACAGAAGAGTTGTTTCCACATTATAAGGCATTTAGGAATTCATCAAAAACTACTTGTTTTGTACTGATGGGAACTTCAAAACTCATGTGAACTTCAAAACAAAACAAAACCCTAAAAAACTCTAGACAAGAAATACTAAGGAAAATATATATATATAGGCAGTAGTAGAGCAGAGGATAGTTACATGAATTTGAACAGCACTTGTCCCTAATGTTAACCTACTAAGCAAATGGAAAATAACTGTGTTTTATTAAGGTATATCTCACCATCAGTGCTAACATGTATTTTACTCAGAAGTCTCTAATATGTTCAATGAGTTTTACTTCCTAAAAGTGTACATCACAATCTAAGGGTTCTTTTACAGAGTGGAATGGAATATCAAAGATAAAAAGGCGTTTATAAAAGATTTGAAAATTAAAAAACGGGGCAGGGGTAGGGGAGATAGGCAATCTAAAGGCATAAATATTAGAAGGTCAGCTCTTCAAATCTACAAATTAAGAAGAACATTTCACCTTGGCCTTATTTGCTCTTGCTACAGAGACATCCATCTGGTAAGATACTGAAATTCTGTTCACTTAAAATATTACACTGAAGAAACAAACCAGGGCACAACCAGCCAAATCACCATAAAAGTTTTTCAAAGCTTTGTTTTTGAAGTCTTTTAACCAGTCTGGTTAAGCAAGGCAAATTCAGATTTGAAGGGGGGGGGGGTAGGCCACATTCAACGTTCTGTTGTACGGAAGCAGTGGATGAAACCAGACACAGAATTCCCAGGGCATCAAACTTGGTCATAAAGGGAGGGAAGAAAGTGCTCCCCACAGCACTCTACCCAAGCAGCTTTGAGTTTCACTCAGTGAAGATATGCACAATGCCAGTGCAGACTTTGTCTGTCCCAGGCAGGGGCTGTAGTTCAGTAGTAGAGGATATGCTATGCACAGAGAAGTTTAATCCCTGGCACCTCCAGGTTTCAAGGTTTTTTTGTATAGTACCAAGTAGCAGAGGTTAGGATGTGATGGACCTATTCCTCAGACTCTGGATAACCTCTACTGGTCAGAGTAGATAATACTGGATGAGAGGGACAAGCCATCCAGCCTCCCAACCTTCCAACACAGTTTATTTGTCGACCTTCCTAATGGCAGTGGCTCAGGCCCACCTGGCCCTCAGAACTTGCCTGACCCCCTCAGCAAGCAACAACCCTCAATGAACCTGCTCCACATACTCCTCTTGCTTTCACACTCACTTTTGACAATGGCCTTCCCCATCACTGGCCTGTGCCCCACACCCTGGAGGCTATCCACAAAAGAATGTGGCCCTCAGGATGGAAAACACCCACACACCCAATCCCTGCTATACAGCAGATATCTTTCACGTTGCCTACGAAATGTTCTTTCCCCCCCTTAAGTTGCCTTTGATGTTCTGCAGCAAAAGCATGTGATTATCCCTGAGCTATGGTCCTTGCGCAGAGATAGTGTATTGATTTGTGTGTTTGTTTTTAAATGCTTCTTTGAGATTAAAAAGAAGTAACAAACATAAGGGCTAATAAAAAAGGGAAAGAAAATGATACAATTTGTTACATCTTATCACTGTACATTCTTCTTGAGTTTCTAACAACTTCCCGTTACCTCATCATTTATTTACCACTTAATCTATCTAGCACACTGCTAACTTTCGTTTTCTTTTTGTTAATTTCCATCAATGTTACCGTGCCTCATGGTTGTTCATCCTACCACAGAAGTCATTCAAATCCTGCCACTGACGTCATATTATTGCAGTATTCAATAAGATATTTTTATCTTTCCTAATAAATGCTTGGTCAGTATTACTTCTCAGTTTGTCATTTTTGCCAACTCAGAGTACCCTAACAACTTAGTTTGCCACTCCAGCTTTGTTGGGATTTTCTCTCCTCTCCAGTTTGTGGCAATTAATATTCTTGCGGCAATATAGTGTATTGCTTTGATTATGTCACTCTCCCTGCCCCGCCCTCGCCGCCACTGGCACTCTTCCCACCCCATTTTTTAAATATTTTCATTCTGACTCCTATATGTAGTAAACAGCATAAACACCAGATTTTTACTCACCTTTGCAATGACAATAATAATAATAATAATAATAATAATAATAATAATAATAATAATTGTATGTTATGGTAATCTTGCGTTGTATGGTGACAACACCATGGAGTTTGAATCATTTATCTTTGAAAGAGTTTTGCTGCTCTGGTTATCCTTCCTTCAACTCCCATGCCAATTCTCTACTGAGCACTAAGTTTACAAGTGACAGACTGCTGTCATGCTTGTGCCTTGTTTTCTCTGAATATTTCAAACAGAAGAAAATAAACAGCATTCCCAAAGTGTGAAGAGGGAATATTTTGACAGAGAAATTTCTGTTCCAGACATAGAGCAAGTTTCAGCAAGGCACTGTCATTGTAGGCTGCCTTTTCTTTGTGACACTCAACAGTTGGTCAACTGACCTGTTGAATATTGTCAAAGGACAGTCAAGTATTTTTAAAGAATCAATGTTATGAGGCAACAAAGTTAATAAATTTTAAATGTGACTGAAAAGCTGGTGGTAAATGCGGGGGGCGGGGGAGGTATACTTTGTGTCACAACATTTAATTAAGAACCAGGTGAAGTAATGGATTCAGAACTGTTCAAGGCTGTGAAACTTATTCACTATTACAAGCTGAACCCATTAAATATGGGACACCCTCTACTACCCTCTCAGTCCTCCCCACATACCCAAATAAAGCAAAAGTGAAAGACTTGTTTTTTTGACTATGGTCTAGTCTCAACAAGCTCACCCACATTCAGCCTCCCAACACAAACACTGGGATATTTGATTACATCTGATGTTACAGAAATGATGCCAATGGAAGAAACACAAAGTGTCTGCATACAGAGCATGTGGGGTATAAAACACACACACACACACACACACACACACACACACACACACACACCCTGCCCATCCGGCTGGGTTTCCCCAGCCACTCTGGGTGGCTCCCAACAGATTAAAAACAGAATAAAACATCAAACATTAAAAACTTCCCTAAACAGTGCTGCCTTCAGATGTCTTCTAAAAGTCAGGTAGTTGTTTATTTCCTTAACATCGGATGGGAGGGGATTCCACAGGGCGGGTGCCACCACCGAGAAGGCCTTCTGCCTGGTTCGCAGTGAGGGAACCGCCAGAAGACCATCGGAGCTGGACCTCAGTGTCCGGGCAGAATGATGGGAGTGGAAACGCTCCATCAGGTATACTAGGCCAAGGCCATTTAGGGCTTTAAAGGTCAGCAGCAACACTTTGAATTGTGCTTGGAAACGTACTGGGAGCCAATGTGGGTCTTTTAGGACTGGTACGTGCATGTATGTACAGTAGGGCTGGGTGATATATCGCCCAAAACTGGTTTGAAGTCCATATTGTGATATTGGTTTCAGTTTTTGACCTGGCAATATATTGCGAATGTGTGTGTGTGCACGCATGCACGCACTATGAAAAAATCACAATGTGGGAAAACCCGTGAAGGCAGCCAATGTCTCTACATAGTTCCATCCTTATTTCAGACATCACGATATATCAATATGTTGTGAAGTTTAGCTGGTGATATATCACGATGTTGAAAACCAGATATTGTTCGCAACACCATCCACTTGACATATTAAACCAGGACTGCAAACAAAAAACATACACAAGTGTCTGGCAACTTTTGCTATCACTGCTGGTTTGTAATATGCAAAACCACTTTAAAGCAGAAGATACTTAATAGTCCATTTTGTCAATAAGAAAAATGATAATTTGACAGGAAGTGGGCTGAATGAAAATGAGCTGTATGTACAGCTGTGTGGCATTACCACACCAGATGGTACGCTATGCAATTTATAGGATTGCACCCATATTCTGAAGAAGATGGGAAGCAAGTATAAACCCTGCAGAGCCCTACAGATAAGTAAGGGGTTGGATAAGCCGTTGCTCAGCACCAAACTTTGGGATGCCTCCCCTCAGAAAAATGAACAGATCAGCTTGAGGTAAGACCCAGGGAAATCTGCACTTCCAGTATTATCAAGCCTAATCATAACAATAGGGTACAATTTATCCTAATGTTGTCTAAGCACAGATAATCTAAGCCACAAGAGCAGTCCTGGTGCTATATTCAGGCTAAAAGAGTTTGTGTTTTTTGTTTTTTTTAAAAAAACCTGGCAGGTATCCAGGCACACTTGAAACAGTTCCCCAGAATGGAAAATTGGGGTAGGGTGATAGCTGACTGGGGATATGTTCTGTACTCATGGTTGTTAAAAACAGCACATCACGATAGAAGCAAATTCCCATTTTAAATCGACTAACTTCATTTGGCTATTCGAGTATACAAGCTATTGAATTACCTAGAATACTTTAATGTGCAGAATTCTGTGTAACTGAAAAGCTTGCGTATTCTTTCTCTAATAGAAATTAGTCAGATCAAAGGCACTGCCTTATTTTATGTTACTTGATTTTCCCCTCAGCATGGCTCCTAGGATGGGTGGAAAAATAAAACAGCTTCTATTCTGTTGACATTTCTCTTTTTTTCCATGTTCCATTATCTCAACATTCTGCAATAGAAATTGCATACCTGCAATTACAATTACAACTAATTGATCTGCCATTTCCGATGTCATAATTAATGTCATGTTTTAATAGAGTTATAATCATTCCATAATAATGGTTTTCATTCACCAGATTTCCAAAACGGGTAAGAATACAGTGCTCAAAAGCAATCAGCAGTTATGAGGCTCTTTCAAAATATCCCAGAAGGAACATCTTAGTATAATAATCTTGCAAAACAGATTTTTGAATTTTTATCTGGACAGCAAAGTAATATTATGCAAGCTCTTTGTCAGAGCGACTTATACCCAAACATCCATAAGCATAATAAAATCAATGATTCAATGGCAAATGCATTATGTCTCCAAAAAGGTTATTTAATGTACCCTTAGAGCAAGGGAAAGGGAAAATGATGGTTTCTGGAGAACAGATGGCAACACGACAAAATATCATCAGACCCTAGTTGTTGACTGCAATTTATGTTGTGTACAGATGTGTCAACTTAAATGTGGGGTTTTTGGAGTCAATAAGAAGTACTCTGAGGCCACAAATCAATTTTTAATGGCCACTAGTTGCACTGTTGGTTCATTTTTAGAACTAATTCTTCTCCTGCAAGAGCAAAGAGACCAACTTCTGAAGTTTATAGTGATGGGCAGAAAGGAAGGGGAATCAGAAACAAACATATTGGAATAAGGGGGGGAGAGTGTGCTCCATACTGAGTACTAAAAATAAAAGTGCATCAAGGAGCCAGAATAATGCTCCACCAGAGCCAGCCATCACATTCCCCATTGTGTGTCCAAACTATCCATTACCTAGAATGGGAGGACAGTACAGTCAATGTTTCAGGCAACCGAAGAATATACTCAAATTCAACACTCTATGCAAATTCTGAGTCACACCATGGGTGGGTGAGAAATAGTGTTCCGTTTTCCTTCTCCCTTATATTTTCATATCATGTGTTTATATTATAAGCCTGAGAATAGGGATAGCCTTTATCACTGACATTTCCAAGCCACTCCAAGATTTTTTTTTATGGCTGAAAAATGGGAAAACGGTACTTTAAATAAATAGATGAGAGTGATGGAGGACTAGACTAAGGGCTGGTACAATGTGATCTGCACATGCCTAGCAGAGAAGGTTTTATTGGGCCTGGTTGTCAACTGTAAGTGCACAAGTGGATGGAGGGATTGCCCAATGCATTTTTGTCAAAATGCAATGATGACGACTTTGGGAAGAACCTTGTGTGGAAGGCACTAATAGACACAAGTACATAGTGTATGTGTGGTGGAGCACTTAGAGCAGGCATGGCCAAACTTGGCCCTCCAGCTGTTTTGGGACTACAACTCCCATCATCCCTAGCTCACAGGACCAGTGGTCAGGGATGATGGGAACTGTAGTCCCAAAACAGCTGGAGGGCCAAGTTTGGCCATGCCTGACTTAGAGTGTCGGACTAGCACATGGAAGACCCACTTTCAAATCCCCACTCAGCTATGAAGTTCACTGGGTAACCATGGGCCCATCACACTTTCTCAGCCTAACCTACTTCATAGGGCTGATGCAAGGATAAAACAGGGGACAGAGAACCTTGTACACCACCCTGACTTTCTTGAAGGAAGGGTGAGATAAGAATACATATTCCCACCTTCATAAAGTGATAATCAAGGACTTTAATTTTCGAATATAAAGGAGATGGCAAGGGAAAGAACCATTTAAGACATTAAACCCCTGTTCAGCAAGGCTATTTCTGACTATCAGGGATATTTCAGGCTCCTCCAACCAACCTGTATATTGAGCATTCGCCTTCAAATAGCACAGAGGTTATAATTGGTCATTCATTCCAGTTTGCTTGTGGGGAAGTTATGCGACAACAATCATTCATCATGAAATCATATGCTCATATGCTTGTGTGGTAGCTGTGCACAGTTCATCCCACACATTTATCTGTTACTTTCCTAACTGCAAAGAGTTCAGGCGGGGTGGTGGATTTGTTGTACCATAGTAACAGAGTGTTTTACTTTACTTTACTTTACTTTACTTTACTTTACTTTACTTTACTTTACTTTACTTTACTTTACTTTACTTTACTTTACTTTGGCAAATCTAACATTTCTAGAACCCCTCTTGCAAAATACTGACAGTATTGAGGTGGCCTCCCTATTTGTCCAAAACTGTACTTGGGGGGGGGGGGGAGTTTTCCCTACCAGCAATGGAAAACAGAAGTTTAAAGACTACTGCACCAGATGATCATCTTTGTGAATGGTAAGGGGGAGAAATCATTTGATGGATAAATGAGAAAGCATGAGTAGGAGCTCCCGTGGAAACCAAGGGTGGGGGAAATTGCACAAACTACTTGCCTAAACATAAAAAGCACATTGACAATAGAGCCTTGTTGCCCTTGAAATTTAGTAGGCTGAACAAGTGCACTTGTAAAGATCATAACACGGTGACTAGGACTGTAGGCCCTTTTATTTCTGTGTCAGGAGCGACATCTGCTATGCTATGCTAAAAGGAAACAGTTTCAAGGCTTTGAGCAACTCTTAAATCGTGGACAAATCTTTCCAGATCTAATCCTACTGTAAGGTGTGTGGGGGTGGGGGTGGAATCAATTCTAAGAGGAAAGTGCTCAAGCTTTATCGATTGGAACCTTAACTAGCCCCTCCTGAGCAACTTAATAGGTGGCCGATAGCATCGGCCTTTTGCTAAGCAAAGGACAAGGGTTCTCTGAACAGCAGGCTCTGATGCTTTTGACCTGGCTTCCCAGACATGGGAAATTATCTTATAACCATACAAGGCAATAACACACCCTGGGAACTTTAACCTGAAATAGGCTGCCTACTCCTTGCACCAAAAAAACGAGCACATTCATGGTGTGTCTCCCGAAGAGGCAAAATGTATTATACTCATAATTAGTAAAGGTAAAGGGACCCCTGACCATTAGGTCCAGTCATGACCGACTCTGGGGTTGCGGCGCTCAGCTCGCTTTATTGGCCGAGGGAGCCGGCGTACAGCTTCCGGGTCATGTGGCCAGCTTGACTAAGCTGCTTCTGGTGAACCAGAGCAGCGCACGGAAACGCCGTTTACCTTCCCGCCGGAGCGGTACCTATTAATCTACTTGCACTTTGACGTGCTTTCAAACTGCTAGGTTGGCAGGAGCAGGGACCAAGCAACAGGAGCTCACCCCGTCGTGGGGATTCGAACCGCCGACCTTCTGATCGGCAAGTCCTAGGCTCTATGGTTTAACCCACAGCGCCACCCACATCCCTCATACTCATAATTACTAATTACTTAAAAAGAAAAGAACAGTATCAACTGAAAGCCAGGATATAAGTCACAATCCAAACGCAATTCATCTGAATTGAATATTCAATATCAAAATCTTTGGAGAATTCTTAAGATCAATAGAAGTGGTGTTTATGGAGACATTCAGTGATATAAATATAGTCAGAGGAGGGGGGTGGGGAGCATGTGGTTCTCCAGATGTTGCTGGAGGGTGACACCTTTTCATCACCGGTGACTACTGACATGCTGGTTGGAGCTGATGGGAGAGGGAGGGCCATAGACACCCAATTCCTGTTTTGATTGGCCTGTTGAATTCCCAATGCACTCAAGATGAAGAATCAAGTCTCTAATATGGCTACGTGAATGTAAAGGTTTAAATTCTGTTCCTAAAATATCGGAGGAGAAGCTCAGACATCACTACATAGACAGATGTATAACTGTATTACGAACTACAGCATCAAGTTCAACAACCAGTTTTCTTCCTCAACAGCTGAAATGATTTCTTTCCATTGCAATTTCACAGGAAAGTATTCAAGAGAGAGAGAAAGCATGGCAAGGCAATTTGAACGCAGCTTTATCTGTTCTGATGAGATAGGGCTGCTAGTCTGGTGTCTAGTACAATAAAGCCTTTTCTACCACAATAATCTCAACATGGAAACTCAAAGGAGTACAGTATTCTTATTTATCAGGAAAGTTATCCTCTCCTACGAGACTTACCGAGGAGGCAAATTGTTGAATAAAGAAAAGCCTACCAAACAAAAGAGGAAAGAGAATAACCTTCTACCTACCTGAATCATACGCAAAATCTCTAGGTTCTTGTTTAATCATCAGAGGAGGGGGAAAGTTTTGATTGACTGAATTGCCAACCATGGCATTGTGTTCATACACTGGATCATGGTACTCCTGCTTAAACCCTTGAGGTGGGAAAGGGATGTTTGGCTCAGACATCTGCCGTTGGTACATCGGGCGTCCTTCCCTTGGCATGGTAGGCAAAGGAGGGAATGAATTGCAAGGTTCTGAGAGCTGACGGCGAAATCTAGGATACAAACACAGAGAGAGTTCAGTTCGAGATACTATTAATCCAGGAATGGGGGAAAGGTGGGAGGGGGAGTCAGCATGAAAAATTCGAGAAGCGGGGGAAACTCTCACAACAGGTGAGAAACAATTTGTGGTGGTATGCTTTCTGGGACGGAAATCCTTCTACAAGGTAAACACTGTTTATATATTTTTTTTTGCAGAGTAATGCCTTGACTGGCCTGTATGAGACAGCGCAAGAGGCATCTATTTGCAAGAATTAGATAAGGAGAGTTGCCCCCGAGAAGGCTTTCATAATAAAATTATTTTCCTAGCACCACCACTCATAAGTGATAGAAATTAGGTGGTTGTTTTTTTAAAACAACAACAACAACCAACTATTAGAAACCACAATATTGAATGTTTTTGGTCACTTGAGATATGGGGCGGGAGGGGGGAATAAAACACACATATCATTCAAGTTTTTACTTTCTCCAATTCCACTTCCAAATGCTCAGAAGATCATGGTTTAAACACTAGCTTCTGCTAAAGTGATATTCCCATCTCTAACATTATAATATACTTTGTACGATACGATAATCTTTATTGTCATTGTCCCATACAGAACAATGAAATTGAAAAAATCTACATCAGATATTCAAAAACCAACAAACCTGCTATCCCAGCCTGTTTAGCCCCCTAAAAACTCTGATACCCCATAATTAAATACAATATACTCCCATGGAGACTACCTTACACTGCATTTAAAACCAAAATTGCATTTGGATAGAAACTGTTTCTAAAGTGGCTAGTCCTAGTCTTTATAACCCTGTACCTTCTTCCAGAAGGCAGAAGCTGAAAGAGATCATTTCTGGGGTGCGCACTATCCTGCACTATCTCTGCAGCTTTCTTATGGCACCTGGAAGCATAGATTTGATCCAAGATGGGAAGAGTGCACCCAATTATTCTCTCTGCGGTCTTTACAACCCTGGACAGCATTTTTCCCCTGACCATGCAGCTCCCATGACACACACAGACCATAAGTTAGTACGCTCTCTACAGTGCAATGGTAAAATGCCATCAACAGGTCCTTTGAGAGATTATTTTTCCGGAGGATTCTCAGAAAATATAACCTCTGCTGTGCTCTCTTCATCAGGTCTTTGCTGTTCTCTCCCCAAGTTAGGTCGTCTCTCAACTCCATTCCCAGAAATCAAAACACTGAGACCTGTTCAACGCACTTCCCCTCAATAATAAGTGGCTGAATTTTCAATTTACATTTCCTAAAGTCCACAATAATCTCTTTTGTTTTCTTTAAGGAGTAAGTTGTTTTTCCTGCACCACTCCCCCAACTGCTCAACTTCCTTCCTATAGGCCGCCAACCCCCTCTCCAGCCGTGATTAAACCAACCACCGTTGTATCATCTGCAAACTTAATGATCTTATTACTGGGGTATTTGGGGGCACAGTTGGTTCAGAAAACATGCTCAACAATAGTGGGAATAAGAAGAAGTCCTCAAGGCTCACACATCCATCCCACCACAACCAATTCCAGCGTGGCCAAAAGGAGTTTGGCAGTTTTTGCTTCATTTTTGTAAACTAATTCTATTGTATTTTAGTGTAATGTCAAAACCCCTAAGTATAGTTAATATTAACTATGGTTTATTGAAGCAAACTATTGTTTGTGCACACCACAGTTTACTGTGCACGGATAAGTTTTGATAAACTATGGAACCAGGAACTGAGGGAGAGAATTGAAGCATATAAGTAAAGGCGAAAGTGGTCCTAGAAGACAAAGGTGATGATTCACTAGACCAGTGGTTTTCAACCAGTGTGCTGTGGCACCCTGGGGCACCTTGAATGATGGCCAGGGGTGCTGCAGGAAACACTGGCCTTTGTCCCTCTTCCCTTCCCTCCTCTGATGCCCTCTCGCATCTCTGCCTCCCAAAGGCTTGCACAGCTGTTTGCTGCAGCAGCCCTGGCTACAAGCTCCCCAGGTGAATTGTTCCTCTGGGGCTGGCCAGAGGGTGTTTCCCAGGCCACTGTGGGGCAGTGTGAGGAGGCACCTCTCTGTGGGGCAGGTCGGACAGCTCGAGATCAGGGGCTGCAGCTGCCCAGAGGACTCCCAAGGAGAGAGGAGAGGGGAGGAGGCTAAGGGAACCCTCCACAAGGGAGGGCTAAGGGGCTACCAGCTCTGCAGGCAAGGGGTGACATAACTGGGCTTCTGAGCCCCACAGGGGTGCAATAGAAAGAATGCAGTTGGTCAAGGGAGCTGTGGGCCCAAAAAGGTTGAAAACCTCTGCACTAGACACTCCATGCAACCCACTGAATGTTTTCTTTTTTCAGCAAGCCTGAAACACAGTCCAATAGGCAAAGTCATAGTTTGACCATTACATGTAAACCACAAATTAACATGTGTTCCATGCCAGCTCTCTTATTATTTTAACTCCAGAGATTCAAAGCAATTAATTAAAGTTATTTTAAAAAGTGAAACTGGAAATATTAATTTATTTGGGCAATTGTATTGACTCAGACAAGCAGAATTAAATGAAGTTGGAGCAGTTACGGTGGGCAGAGCATCCCCAACACTGAAGAGTATTATTATTTATATAATATAGTGCATCTTGTCCTTGTGCCATGTTCAAGCTATATCAGCGTTGCCTACAGCTACAACAGGATCGGGCTAAAAGTATGATCAGAAATAAAACCTGCGCTTGGATTAATTTAAATTTACAGATTCATTCAAAGTAATGCTGAACTCATTCATTCCAAAGAAAGATAAAAAAGACATGGTGTGGAAGCAAGTCTATTTCACACCGCTAAAAATATTCTGTGCCATGGTGAAAGGAGTGGTGCCTTTGCAGTCTGCCCACGCATTCAGAAAATAAAGTATTAACCTCAAAGCACAAGAAAATAGCTAAGTTGACTGGCACTACGCTCATGTTCTGCCCCCACCCCTTTCCCGTTTAGTAAAGAAAAGAAGCAGAAATCATCATTAAAAACTGCCAAGGAGTGAACTTAAAATAAGAAACAGTCTCACTTATGAAGCCTCAAAGGATGTTAATAATACTTGCACTGGAAGTTTTGTATGGAATCAAGCCATGTGTTTATACAAGTGGCTTCGATTCCTGTTGGTGCTTGTTAGGACCATTTATATTCCACATACTTGTTCCTTTTTACGAACTGTGTTATTGAAGCAGCAGGTATGCTAAGCCAGAGCTTCACTCAATTCCGCAAACTTCTTGGGAGTTTTCTTTCTTCCATACAGCAACTGTTTCCCACCCACCCCAACCCTTGCTGTGCCCTGCCACCATACAATTACAGGAGAGCAAGGATGCCAAGCGAGATCATCATCATCACGGGTAAAAAAGGAATTTGCCAAGAAGGCTGCTGAAATAACATCATCTATAGAGGAGCATGGCTATGTAATCTTCTGAACAGGTACTTGGAAGTAAGACCCCACTGAGCTCAATGCGTCTACTTCCAAGCAAGCGTACATGAGATTGGGCCGTGCTCTTGAAACGTGTGATTTAACAGAGGCCATTTATAAGGCAAGAGGCTCGTTCAATGATCAAGTATTACATAAGCAGGGCACAGGCAACAATACTGAACCCATGGATGGCTCCTATAGCCTAAAGCTACAGTTACATGGTGTTGGAATGATCATGCTACCAGGATACATAAGTCAAAACGATGCAGGGAACCACCATCAAATTACATGGGCCATCATGGCAAAATTGTGCCACAATGGCAAAAATCCATTAAATATGATGCCATTTGTGGGTCTTTACATTACTTCACAGGGGCTGGGGAAGTAAAGACACATGACATCAGAGCTGGCTCCTTGAGTATGTTCTGAGCAGGTTAGAACATAACCAAATAAGTAAATGTTTGATCAGACTTGCATAAACAATTACAATCACAATTCAAACATAGCCACAGCAAAATCTAAGCAAAATAGATTTAGCTCAGTCAATGAATGCTTTGCCTTAGGAGCTTCAAACACAAAGACTAAGCAGGGTGATTTAGGGACGTAGAGATGAAGCTTCAATTCAGTTTTTTAGCTTTTTGTGGTTTTGCTCAGCCTAGAGTTATTTGAACGTAGTTTGTTTTGGCAGCTTAACTTCCTTTTCCTAAGCTGTTGCATTTCAAAAAGCTCAAAGGGGGGAAAACCCACACCCTTTCAATGGATACTATGCAAATTGTTACAACAAGCAGTAATGCCTGTAGACTTAGGCTATAAAGAACTTAATTCAGAATAGTAACCTGCTGTATTGAAAAGCCACATTCTCCTGAACTGAATGACATACACCAGTGTTTCCCAAACTTGGGTTTCCAGCTGTTTTGGGACTATAATTCCCATCATCCCTGGTCCTGCTAGTTAAGGATGATGGGAGTTGGTGTCCAACAACAGCTGGGGACCCAAGTTTGGGAAACCCTGATACACAGCGTTACCCATCAACCTGGCTCCACAAAAACAAATGCATAGATGTACATATACTCTATGTTTCCTGTCCTACTCCCATACAGTGGGTATGATCTATAGAAATATTATGCTACATTTAATCATATTTGCGACAGTGGAACTTCAGAGTTAGGACCAATATGGGCCTAGAGCTGTCAGTTTACAACATCCGCTTCTTCTGAATAACGCCTACCTTTTACATTCCTTAAAGACGTTCCTGTTTGCCTTTTGCTCACTGACACCCAGAGACACAAGCAGGAACTACAGCAAGAATGGAGAACTTGTGGCCTTCCTGTTGTTGTTAACTACAACAGCCATCATCCATCACCATTGGCCATGCTGACTGAGGCTGATGGGACTTGTAGTTCCAAAGAATATGGAGAACCACAAGTTCCCTGTTCCTCTATAAAAGCTTCAAGTATAGAGGACAGCACAAGTGTTGAAAGGCAGTCTTCAACCAGGCCTTTGGCCGATTAATATTCTATGGCCTTTGGGGGGGGGGTTGTTGCTTCGTCTTGACTATTTGTTTTGTGTTTTTATCCCATATTTCTATCTTGTGAACCTCCCTGAGACCTTTGGATGAAGGGTGGTATATAAATTTAATGAATATTAATAAACAACAATAATCATCAATGGAATACACAGCTCCAGCCTTACCCTTTACTTTCCCTTATACGATATCACTTTCACATACATAATCTTCCTGGCAATTGGGTGAAATGTAGCAAGACTGCCCAAGGACACTTAGCTTCATCGTTTTCTTTCCATAACTGCAAACATGGTGAATGGATGTGAGGAACACTGATACAAACAAACAATATGCTCACTGAAAACAGCACCTGTTGTGGAAGCAGTAAGGAAAAGCAATCTCTTACCTGTGGTCCATGGGGAAGCTGTTGTCTGGGATGGGCTGGGATGGAGGCAAGTGAGCAGAAAAAACCCGGTCAGGTTTAGGATTCTGAGCTGAGTTTGGGGATGCATGGTGCAGTGGCGAGACTGGAGTGCTGGATGGAGTTGGTGGATTGGAGGGCCTCATTCCCACTTGTGGCTTCTGATCATAGGCACTGCCAGTTAAATAAAGGGTTGCAAATAATTGACACATTAGCCCCATATACGTAGTGCCATATAGCCAGTACAGAGTCACAAACTCAGTGGCAGAACACATGGATTTGCATGTGAAAAGGTCCTCAGTTCAATCACCAACATCTCTAGACTGCTGCTGCCAGTCAGTGCAAATAATACTGAACTAAATAGGCCAGTAGTGTGACTTGGTATAAAGCAGCCCTATATGATCCAATGACTGGCACTGGTCATCATAGACATGGGAAACCTGGGTTTTACTAACACCTCATTAATGGACAAAACATTCTCTATCCATCATTTCCTGTCTCCATTTGAAAGTTAGGGAAAGAACAGTTGGGCGTGTAATATACCTAACAAGTAAATGTTGACTAGAAATGTCAGCTGCAAAGTATCCCACAGGACCCCAGCAATGAGTTTTTTGCAAGACCCAACAATCAGCTGATTGTCTTAAGAAGCCCATTGTGAACTGGCTGTGCAACAGAAGAGTCTTGTGGAACACTCTGCAACAGACTGTGCAAGACCCAAGGATCACCTGACTGTCCGTTCTTGCAGAATGCAACTGAACCAATAAACCGTGGCTTAATCTTGGGGCTACAAACTAGTATACAAAACATTCTGCAATTCAGTGTACGAAACCAGGATCTGATCCACAGATATTCTGGTTCAGATGCAACAAAGAACTATGCTTTAATGAAGCCAGGTAGTCTCTTATTGAAGAATGTGAGCAAAGGGAGAGATGAGTTAGCAAGCACAATACTCATTCACAGTCTAATGATGACTTTCTTAGACCAGGACCATTATGAATGAACCAGTCTACCGATAGACCTACACTTCCATGTATTAAAACATTGTGCAAAAGCACTTTCCTCAATCCATGCCCAGCTTTTTCAAACCAATAGCTATGTTTTTAGAGGAGGCTCCTCCAGAAGCTTTTCATTCTCTTCGAGAAAGGACCAAGGTGTCTTGCAAGCAGCATGGACCTTTGACCCAATTAAGCCACAGTCAAT
Source organism: Podarcis liolepis (assembly GCF_965112155.1). Lineage (NCBI taxonomy): Eukaryota > Metazoa > Chordata > Lepidosauria > Squamata > Lacertidae > Podarcis > Podarcis liolepis. The sequence continues at coordinate 31,838,515 of NC_139563.1, forward strand.
GTTTAAGTATGGTTTAACAAGAACAAGGAGTGTGACGGTGCACAATGTTCAAAAGTCCCCCCACAAACCTCGGCTTGGTGTGTCATCTGAACTCAGGCTTGTGGTTTGTTTCCCTGAGTGGTAAGCCCAAACAAGTCTCTGTTATTGCATATGGTTTGTTTGGAGAGACACACGTCACAAGTCCAGGTTCAAACAACGCATTTTAAGGCTTATGGTTTGTTGCTACCAGCCCTACAAGGAGCAAAGTGAAGAATTTTAAGCCGTGTGCACCTGCAGACTCTTATATGTGTTTAACTATGGTTTAATGTGACACACAAACTAGGTTCTTTTTTAATTTATAAACATGTGAATTCCAAATCCCATCTCGAAGACAAGCTTTTGAAAAAGCCCAAATACTGCCAGAAGGAAACTCTCCTACCAAGTGGTAGGAATAGTATACACAATGTAGACACTGATGACATTTCAAAATATTAGAGCCAACCTCTAACTACAAAAAGGTCTTCAACAAGGAACTAGCTCAAGTGGGACAGCATATTTGTATGCCAAATATATGTTTTGTTAACTGAGGTTTTATCTACAACATTTTGGGAGGAAATATAATGGGCAAGAATTGGATCTGTGTTCTTACTGCTGGTTAAAAGAGGACTGTCGTCCTTTTGTGGTGCAAAAGTTTGTTGACCATTTTGTAGAAAGTTCCTACGGAGAAATAAGTCTGTCTATGCAGTCAACTTATAATCCTTCTTCTGAGATTTTGGAGAAGCAATGCATGGAGAAACTTTGTGCCGGCAAACTCAAAAGCGAAAGCTATTAAAGAGCATAATGCTATCACACCAATTAAAAATTATTCTACAAGCCATTTAAAAAGTCTTGCTCTCCACCCTTCGTTCCCCAAAGGGAAGAAACCTGTTTCTGAAGAGATAATAGTATCTGTAAAGCCGAATGAAATGTGATTTTTAGTAATCACCCATGAATGAACACACATATCATCTGCAAAAGTTAACAGAACACCTAATGCATTTTGCCCAGGCTTGTTGTCTATGCAGGAAGGACTCTTTCAACCTAATGCATGTAATGCCTTTTTTAAAAGTACTTACACACACACACACACACACACACACACACACCCTTACCTACCAACCTTGGGGCAACCAAGAACCTCCCTTTTGGAATTCAAATTCTAAGGGAAGGTAAATGCATAGCGGCTATATGTAACAATATTATTACCTTAAAGTGAGTTTAGAATCATGGGGTGCCTCCCCTCCAATTAACCATAAACTCCAACTCCCTAGCTTTTTTTTTAAAAAAAGTTTTTAGTATTTGTAGAATTTGAGCTATGAAGCAAAGTCTACAGGCACTCTTCTTCTCTTTCTGTGTGAGCGAAACTAGCTTGCTTCCCACCCCGCTTTTCACTGTTTTGATTCCCCCAACCACACCGGGAAAATTCCAACGGACACCCACATTTAGAATGTGTCGGGTAAGGATGTAAACATAACCATCGCTCTTCAGTAAATTTCTTCTCATCAGTCTAAAGCAGGCACCCCCAAATTCAGCCCTGATGTTTTGGGACTACAGTTCCCATCATCCCTGACCACTGGTCCTGTTAGCTAGGGATCATGGGCGTTGTAGTCCAAAAACATTTGGAGGGCCGAGTTTGGGGGTGCCTGGTCTAAAGCTTCGTAATATTAGTTTGTTTGTTTTTATAATTTTCATTTTCATTTTCTAATACACAAACAGCGAAAAACAGCAAAAATAAGGAAGAGAATGCTTGTATTTTTAGATGGTTTTATTTATTTATTTTTAGATGTGGGAAAAATCCTGAGGCAGTAGAGTGGACAGTACCACTTTAAAATGAAAGTAAGAAACAACAACACCCCCCCCCCCAAAAAAACAATATTTCAGAGAGAATGGTTCCAACCTAGCCCACTCTTCTACTGTGCTAGTTTTCTGCAGAAGAGATTGTTAAAATATTTTTTACCCCACCCCCCCTTTCAGTCTGGAGTAGTATAGTCCATTCTAATGCCTCAGGATTTTTCAACTTTATTCTGCTGTGTATTTAGACCAGGCTGCAGCTGCAGCTGCAGGGGAAGGGGAACTTTTACAGCTCAATTACCATCATAGCCTTAATACTACAGCTTGTCACTGAAAATGCTACCACAAAATACAGTGAGGGGGAGGGGAGGGAGTTAGGAATGAACCCCAGATGCTTGAAGACTGTTTTATTTTAGGCTGAATGCATTTCGGAATACCCTTTCTTATTTACTATACAATTTGATGCACTGGATGAGACTTGTTACTTCCAACAAAAAGTTCCTAAAAGAAGGAGGATTATTCTAAAACATGACAGGTCTGAAAAAAAATCTCTTTCTCCAGGCAGATACAGTTCTGTCCCCCTCCCCCCCCCCTCCTATCAGCGGTTTTGTGCTAGTTTTACTACAAAAATACACCTGCTACTTTACCTGACACTGTACAGGCACTTTTCCCCATAACTGAATTTGAATGGTTGCTCTTGACTACAAGCCGAACTGAGTTCAGAACACGGACTGTGCGGTTCTTTCTTGATTTTCACTGGGAGACCATGGAAAGCCACTGGAAAGAAAGAAGACAGAGAACAGAAACTAAGTCATTTCAAGCAATAACAATCAGATGAGAGAATCAAGAGGTTTCAGCTCCCATTTTAAACCTGGCACTGGGCAGAATGAAATTGCTCCCCTATACTGCTCTCGGCTCCTGTCTAAAATCAGGTTTCTACTGATGTGTGTGAGTCATCGGGACAACAGGTACCTGCTTTTCGGAGGAGACTCTGGATTAGGGGTAACAAACGTGATGCTTTCTAGATGTGGTTGGACTACAACTCCCATCAGCCCCCACCAATCAGGGACGATGAGAGCTGCACATGTGAAGTGCACCATATTGACTATACTTTCTCCCACCCATCAGAACTTCAAAACTGTATGGCTCAGCCTATGATACCGTAGCCTCAGTCAGCACCATCCTGATTTGTTCAGCACTGCACAGTGCATCATGTGCTGCCTGAATTTCAGCAGGAACCTGGCCGCGTGGCTTGGTTCACAAACACGAATATTTCAGCCTGCACAGTCGCATCTTAAAAACGGGCATCAAAAAGCACGTTGCGTCTGCAGATCCCTAAATACGTAAAACGGGATTTCAGAATTTAAAGACGTAAAACACATTTCTAGCCCTCGTGAAAATATGATAAAAAATGGTTAAGGATCTGGATTGTAGCAAAACGAAAGACACACGTTAAAATGTATTCAAACACACACAATCTGCAATTCTCACAATGCTCCAAGCAACCTATTACGGTAAGTTTCCCACTCTAGGATGCCAATTTTTTGTTCCACGTTCGATGATAACTGACACAATCTAGCACCCCAACCATGTATACAAGTGCTTCCTGTTCTCCTCTACAAAGGCTATACTGTATACACAAATGGTGAATGCCTATTAGAAGCATAGAACATTCAAAGGAAAGAACAGGTGCATCAACACCACATGTCCATCAACTCCAGTTTGGCACCTTCCAGGATTCATGCAAATGATATGCAAATCCAGTGCTTATATTAACTCAACATATCTAAAGTAAGCAAATGAGCTGCAGCCCAGTAGCTCATGGTATTTCCAATTTTGCCTTCAATGTGGGACAAGGAAACCACCCTCCTACCCTTGGTTTAGTGCAGCTAACAAAATGAATGATTAATTAAATCACTGGAGTAAAAATGCAGTGAGAGAGAGAGAGAGAGAGAGAGAGAGAGAGAGAGAGAGAGAGAGAGAGAATTATCAGGAACATCTTTGGGTGTCAATAGACACCAGGGATCCTTTGTGTTATTAGTGCTTTTAGCCTTTAAAACTGAAGCATGGCCAAGATTCCAGCTCATTAGCAAGCAAACAAACAATGACCCATTTGCATTTGTTTTTAGCTACTATAATTTATATCAGAGGTATTGTACTTATTACAAGAAAGGGCTTCAAAATATCATTGGGCTGGGGAGCCGGAGTACAGAAGAGAAGAGTAACTTTTGGTTGCAGAATGCAATCCTGATCCAGTGAATTCAGAGCCTAACAGCAGAAGGCCTTCACCAGCAGTGTTCTAAACTCCCATTGTTCTAGGTGCATTTTGTGACAGGGAATTTCATTAGCACGAGCCCTTTCTGAGCTCTGGGCACAGTCCTGTGCCTAAGACTTCAGATTAAAACTACAGAGTGGAAGGAAGAGAGGACCTTTTTTTGCCACCCCACTTCCAGCTGCTCTCTGAAAACTGGAGGAGAGACCCACTTAAGAATAGTAGGGGGGTGGGCATGGGAATGACTATACCATGTAAAAAATGAACATACAATTTTAGCTACAGTTTACTCATTTTCAGCTTCATTCTCAGTTTCTAACACTGTTCACCAGTTATCAAAATCACATGCAGGGACATCATACTGCATAACTACCAATATATAACAAACAATATAGGGTTGTTACAAACCATGTGCTCTTCAACATTCTTTGAGCTTGTTCACATGTTCAAGAACATGTGTGGCTGGATCCAGAACAACCCGCTGCACGTTTACGCAAATGTAAGTCCTATAATGCTCAACAAATAAATGTGTATACTAGGGCTGCAGCCTAAGTATTGAGTCACACTGAAATAAAGTGGGACAACATTATGACTCACTATTCACATTTATGCCAATGAGACCTACCTGTGTACACACTCCTGCTTACTCTGCATCCCGTGCTCTCCCACCACTGCTTTGGGAAGTAGCGTTCACATGACAGCCATAATCCATATCCATCCTGCCATTCTTTTTATGTGTTTCCCCAATCCAGCTTCAATCCGAATTGAGAAAAAGGAGGACCTGTGTAATGTGTAGGGTAGTGTGTACACGGCCAAAATTAGGCGGGATGCAATCCATTATGTGGCCAATTCTACCACAGAATATTTTCTGCAGTTGTTTTTTTTAATCCCTGGGGTAGGGTGTGTCCCTTCAATCTGCTATATAAACTAGGAAACAAAGGTGTTATAAATGCACAAAAAAATTGTTCATTATGACTTATATTTACAGTTGCTTAAAAAAACATAATTTAAATAATTCTAAGCCACACAAATGGCCCACGAAATAGTAAAGCGCAGCCTTCCCTAACTCTGTGTTGTTGGACTACAGCACCAGTCTTCTGTGATCATTGGCCCTTCTCCACAGGACTGATGGGAGTTGTAGTTCAAAACATGTAGAAGACACAATGTTGGGGACAGCTGCTCTAGACTTGGAGCAAAATTACCTGTGCAAAACACATTATGGCCTGAGAGACTTGGGCTGTGGACCATAACGGCAAAAGGGACAAAAATCAACCTACAGCACTACAGCTCTTAACCCCAGAGTTCCCTCTCCCACTTCCTTTCTCCACATTGTAATTACTCACTCTTTGCCAAGTCAGCTTGGCCAACGACATGGATGTTGGGAACAGCAATCCCACAACATCTGGAGGGCTTCATGTTGGCTATCCCTGAAAGCCTCTGGTTCTTCCCTTCTCCCTCTGTCCTTCCCTCAGTTAAACTTTGTGTGCATCTCTCTCTCTGTGTGTGTTAGTGTGCTCTATGTACTGAGAACTCTGGCTCTGCCTACCCCAGCACCACCTGCTTTAAGCTTCTCTGCCCTCTCCTCCCTGTCCTTTGCCCTGTTTGCCCCAGTGGGCAGAAGCTGCCCACTGCCAGGGGGCCAAAAGACATTCATTCTTACAGGTTCACTTTTTTAACCTGTAGAAGAATGGGAAAGTAGACTACCATTTCAGTTTTGATATTTTACTTAAGATTAATATAGTGGTGAAACTTTTAAAATACTTCTATCAACCCTCTGCTGCCACCCTAACTGCACATACAGCCCAGTGGTTTCGCTTAGCATGACATGTGAAAGAGGCCACCAGCACCCGTGTTTATAAGGCGCCGTCTTGGTTTCGGCGCCGACAATCGTTATATTGGCTCTAGAAAATAAGATGCAAAATAGGTGAAAAGGCATCTCTTTCACTAGGACCAACCTCTACTGGCAACTTTCAAACTACCCAGTAATCTTCAATAGCTTTATTCTAGAAAAAGAACCCAGTAAACAAGAAAACATATGTTTTCAAGCTCTTCTTAGGTTTAAATATTCACCATCGTGGTCCAAGTCTGCTGTCTAATGAAGAGCAAGTATAGTGTAGCTGGAGGGGAGTGGAGAGATGAACCCGTGGCCCTCAAGTTGCTTTGGACTCCAGATCCCACCAATTCTGGTCACCATGGCAAATGGTCAGGGATAAAGGGAGCTGTATTCCAGCAGCATCTTAATGGGTCACAGGTTTCTCCATCCCTTGGCTAGAATTGGGAGACCAAGGTTGCCACGATGCTCAGTGGGTGACCATTTCTCAGCTTAACCGCTCCCCTCAAGCCTATATCACAGTGTTGTGAAGATAAAATGGCCTCGGAGAGAACAGAGTATATCATACTTGAAGGAAAGGTGGGATATCAGTATAATAAACAATAATTTGAAAAGCCCAGGAGTGATGGCACGACGGTTCCTCAACGCCTTATGATGTATTTGGATGTGCTGATATCAAGCAGTCATCCTTGCGCTTCCAAAATGAGAGTGCTATGGTCATTGAGCATCTTATCAGGATCTAAAGGCCCTAAAGAATTCCATTCTTCATGTTTTTAAAGGACTGGTAAGATAACCTAGCCGGAATTAAGATTGCCAGAAGAAATATCAACAACCTCAGATATGCAGATGACACAACATTGATGGCAGAAAGTGAGGAGGAATTAAAGAACCTTTTAATGAGGGTGAAAGAGGAGAGCGCAAAATATGGTTTGAAGCTCAACATTAAAAAAACGAAGATCATGGCCACTGGTCCCATCACCTCCTGGCAAATAGAAGGGGAAGAAATGGAGGCAGTGAGACATATTACTTTCTTCAGCTCAATGATCACTGCAGATGGTGACAGCAGCCACAAAATTAAAAGATGCCTGCTTCTTGGGAGAAAAGCAATGACAAACCTAGACAGCATCTTAAAAAGCAGAGACATCACCTTGCCAACAAAGGTCCGTATAGTTAAAGCTATGGTTTTCCCAGTAGTGATGTATGGAAGTGAGAGCTGGACCATAAAGAAGGCTGATCGCCAAAGAATTGATGCTTTTGAATTATGGTGCTGGAAGCGACTCTTGAGAGTCCCATGGACTGCAAGAAGATCAAACCTCTCCATTCTTAAGGAAATCAGCCCTGAGTGCTCACTGGAAGGACAGATCGTGAAGCTGAGACTCCAATACTTTGGCCACCTCATGAGAAGAGGAGACTCCCTGGAAAAGACCCTGATGTTGGGAAAGATGGAGGGCACAAGGAGAAGGGGATGACAGAGGACGAGATGGTTGGATGGTGTTCTTGAAGCTACCAGCATGAGTTTGACCAAACTGCAGGAGGCAGTGGAGGACAGAAGTGCCTGACGTGCTCTGGTCCATGGGGTCACGAAGAACTGGACATGACTAAACGACTAAACAACAACAAGATAACCAGACCTTTTACACAAATAATTTTCAGAACATTCCTTTCCCTTCTAAATCATAAGAACATAAGACAAGTCTGCTGCATCAGGCCAATGGCCCATCAAAGTCTAGCATCCTGTTCTCCCAGTTGCCCGCCAGATGCTTGTCGGGAGCACCACCTGATACCAAGAGCCCTCTCCCCTCCTGTGGTTTCCAGAAACTGGTATATCCTGTACCCCAACACAAAACCACTTTACTTTCTGAACTTTCTGCTTTTTTGTTTCCTTCCCCACAGCCAATTTTACTGTATGTAAAAATAGCTTCCCGTTTTTATTTCAAAATGGGGGAAAGCACAGAAACTCCCACATCACACTCCGATGTGGAGAAATGCTGGAGTGTTTTCACCCACAGCATGGAGAACCTGAGCGGCTGCTAACAGGCAGTTTTCCAGCTCACTGGCACTGAGACAAGCAAAAGCAGCACATTCATTTTGTGCAATTTGCTTTACCTTCCCACATGGAGTTGGTAGATGTAAAAGGCTGTTAAGTACTAAATTATTCCTTATCAAATCACCATCATCTGGAGTCATGATCAACACTAATTAAATTACTTTCACTGAACACGGCTCCTGCCTTCTGCTTCGGCTGCAAGGTACATTTTATTTTGCTTTACAGAAAAGGGACTAGCTAGGTCCACAGTGCAGAGCTAGGAGGCTGCTGTGCTGGAGTTTTAATTTAAGATCACCCCCGCTATTTTGGGTTCTCTAAACTGCAGCATCTCGGATTAAGGAGGTTAACTCTTTCATGTCACCCCCTCCCTTCTTTAGGGGACAGGACCCTCAAAAACTCCCAAGAGGCAATTCACCAATTGTTTCTGTACAATCTTCATTGTGAGAGGGCAGTGAGGTCAAAGCAGTAGTGTTTGGCAGATGGTCTTCCAAAGATTTTGATCTTCACCGCTGCCAAAGTGGATAACATGGTTATAAAATTTGAATAAATCCTTGGGTGTTCCGCAGGTATGTTTACTATGCAAAACTTTTACGCACTGTCATTTAAAAACGGCCCAGCTTACTGAAGCAAGAGGCAGACTTTTGTGTTTGTTTCAAATGGTAGCTGTTTGACCATATTTAAAATTTCAATGAATTATACTAGCACACTAACAGGTGCTAGGAACCTGACTGTTGGTGCCAAACTTCCATTGTTGCCTGCTTTCACTGTTGATGTCGTATTACAATGTCATGCTATATTGGAATCTTCAAAACTGTATTTAAATGCGGGGAAGGACTTTGGCTAAATTAGTTACCTTCTATCAGCATCTATATGGAAAGAGTAACACAACTATAAATAAGCTAAGCAATTCAGCTGCCTGGTTCTCAATTCCTTGGATACAGGGAAAAAGGAGCTTTTCCTCCCCCAAATTGCTTCTGGAGAGCATTTCTAGATTTCAAACATACTGTACCAATATCCTCTATGAAAGATTATAACACTACAAGTCATACAGATTGTTGTTGCTGATGTGGAGAAATAATTCTGTCATTCAGTTCTCTACAACTAAGTATTTCAGCGTTAAGACCACATATCATCTAGTATAAAACTAAGCCGTAGGAGGAAAGTAGTAAAAATGAGATTGAGCACTGTGAGCTGGATTACACAAAGTATTACTCCTTGGAAGATCAGAATGAACTGTTGCATTTAGAAGTGGATTATTGCACCAATGGGGAGCGCAATTTGCTGATCACCAAATCCTTTGACATGACCCTCAGGACATCTTCTTAAATCCTATAGTCCAGGAAGTTTTAGTGAAATGCCCCTTCCACAAATCACACATTAACAAACACAAGCACTTACACTGGGCAGAAGCTTGTATTTACATGCAAGTCTCTGTACAGATTTAATGAAACCTAGATTTTCCCTTCATTTTAGCTTCCTTTTCTAACCTCCTGAATCTTGATGTTCACCTAGGATGCTTGTATGAAGCAGGGTGACAAGAAATGAATCATCCACAGAAAGAACAAGTCCAAGGAAAATTCCTGCAAACCACTTTTCAAATCTCTGAGAACATTGTTTTTTAAAAAAGGCAACACATATATGCAGACAAGGCCTCATCATCTCAAGGAGTCAAGTGCACAAGAGTCATATGAATGCTGGTACTAGATGTGAATTACAATGACTTTCAAACAGAACAACTCATGAATGATGGGAGAAGCTTGAACAAAGGCAAATTGTGCTGGATACTTCTCAGTAAAAGGCTGGAAAATACATTAAATTTAAAAGTCTTTTCAACTAAAATGCCTGGCCTGATCAGAATGAGAAAGAGATTAAGCCTGGAGTAAGACTTCCATGTTTGCATACATACACACACATATATACACACAAGACCCTTACTATTCAATCTTTGACAAGCTCCCACGCTAGACGCTGAGATTCTGCACTGTGTAGAATCCAGAGCAAAAAGTATCTGTATATTAAAAAAACAATCAAAGTACAGACACATTCAGTGCAGAGACTGGTGCAAACCACTGCCAGTTACAAATCACTGGCTTCTGCAGACCTTCATGCAACTTATCTATGCCAGATCCCAAAAATGCACACCAGAGAAACTTTGCATTCGACCACAAAAGGAAGCAAAAGAAGACACAAGACTTGCCACAGAAACATAAACCAGAAATGGTTGTGTGGGTTGGTTCCAACACAAAGCAAAAGCTGCGTCTTCAAGAAAGCTTTACTCACTTTCGGCCCAACCAAGGAATTTTTAGAAGTGCTCTGGAATGAAGAGTCTCATAACGAAGCAATGTGCACAGGGCACATGCTTTTTCATGAGAGCGAGCAGAAAAGATGGGCCAGCCATACTCCTCTATCTCGGCTGATCTCACTCTGTCTCCAGGTGATGAACTGATTGAGATGACCTCAATTAATATGCAGTTAAATTCCAGAGGCAAAAGGGTACTCATAAAACCCACAGTGTCGAAGACTCGTTAAACCCATCTACCTGCCCATGCATAAGACTTAGAGCAGAAGGCACTTCAGATACAACATCACTGCCTCTCAAAGATTCTTTTCCAGTACATTTCCCTCTGCCAAGCCCTCCCTCCCCCCTCTTTCTCCAGCACGCAAAAATCCATTACTAAAGGGTCTAATCTCAGCTATCAGTGCAGAGTGCCTTTTAGGGAGCCATTAAACCATTTCTCTTGTTTACAGTGCCTGAAGAAAGATGTGAATTATGTCTGTGACAAAGTGGGTGATAACGTTTCTAAACTGCAATCAAAATGCAAACTGAAATACATTTAAAGGACAGGGGCCCTGATTTTGTTTTTGCAGTTTTCTTTACCTGCTCCAAGTTGGGCAAACAGATCCTGCACACACACGAACACACAGCAGGTCTTACAGGGAATGGTGGGACTCCTGTGGGTGGGTGTTTTACACAAGGCAAGATATGCTTATCATCTCAAGTATCTTTAGTTAATACAAAAAGGTTATCACTCAGAAATGTAACCCCCTCCCTTGCAAAAATATTAAAAAATGTTAAAAGATTGCCTCCATAGACTCTGCTACTACCGATAAGTGCTCTTGACAAACTGAACCGATCAATACTATTTTTTTCAAGAGGAATCAAGAATTTCTGATGCAAAGAGATGCTTAAAATACAATAACAATGATACTGCCCTACCCACGATGTTTAAATCCATTTATGCATCATGGAGTCCTAGTTGTATAGACTTGCCAAAGAGATGGATGCAAAACTGAAGACTTTCAAGATGCATTCTAGTCTGACGTATTTATGTGAAAATGCTGAAGATGCAGCATTAAAAACATCGCTGCATTTATCTGCTGCTCTTCAAATGGCTCTGCAGCCCAACCGTTGAGGTCTACATGGAAACTCCCAGACCTTTTGGAGTCTGAATCACTCTTCCTACCCTCCCTTGTTTGACTGGTGTCTTTGAAAAAGCAACACTTATTGCCAAGTATGATTCTGTTTTGTCTTTCAAAGCCTCTGTGCAGTCCCACAATTGGGAGATTTTTCATGTTGGACCTGGAGAAGAGGGCCAAGCAAGGGTGGAAAACCTCGGGCCTGAGGGCCAAACGCAGCCCTCAAAGCTTCTGTATCTGGCCCTCAGAACCCTCCCCAGGCCACCCCCCTCACTTTCAGGCTGCCTGGAATGTATCTCTGGACTCTGATAATGCCTCTTTCTTCTCCATATGGAAGCTAGAGGGTTGTGTGAAGAAAGCAGCCGACATGGGTTACTACATCCACTTTTGCCTGTGACCTTACCCATCATCGGTGTTGGTCAGAAGGGAACCGTAGAGGCTCATTCACACCAATGCTCTTGAAGACTGCCCTGCTCACATTGGCTCATTTTCTCCCATAAATATCAATGGGTCCATGCACTTCACAAAGTTGAGTAGGGATGGACAACCAAGCAGTCATGCTGCACAGTTCCTGACCCACCCTCTTCAAAGTACTGTTGCAGCAGCTTGGGCCTGTGTTGAGTGAGCATCCACCTTCAAAGTGAAAGGACAAATCTGCTGACTTGGCAGTTAAGTTGCAGATATAATCCATCTAGGTATTGCCTGGGGAATAAGAACTCCCATGTGTACAGATAAAAGGTAAGAGCTCTGCGAACACAAAGAGTGCAGGGTGGATTCCGAATTAAAAGCAGATCTATGTCCTGGTTACCAGGAAACACAGGACAGAGGGGAAGAGAGACATTCTAAACTGGGTTGTGGAAAAAAGTCATCTGCATCCATTTTTGGAAACCAAGTGTTGCCGTGTTAAGCTCCTGCTTACCAATTCTCCTAGAGTAACTAAAATGCTACAAAAGCACAATGCTGAAGAAAAGACAATCTAATGAACATTTAGCAAGCAGTTCAGAGGATTTCACATCAGTTAAAAGTGTGGTGCTGCAGTGTGGACTAGAACAATCTCATGAAATATGCCTTTCAGAAACTTCTCTTTGGATGAGAGAAGATACTGTCCTTTAAACTGGGATATATTAGCTGAGACAGCATCCAAGTAAACTTTAAATGAGTCTCTACATCACTCCTGTTCTAGAGTTGTTGTTTTTTTAATGTACCACAAGACACAGGGGAAAGGATCAGAGGGCTTTGGGGGAAAGAACATGAGCAATCCATTTACGCCCATCCTGCACGTGGCACTTTTATAGACATGGAAAGAACATACTCAATCCCACCCCCACCCAAAAAAACCTTGCATCTTCAGTGCTCTTAAATGTAGACTGCAAAGATCCCCAAAAGATGGGTGCACTCTGTTTGTGTGTTAAAATATCTGGGATGAAGGGCATGAACTCTTGCAAGGGACAGCAGGAGAGGATTCCACAATTGTCTTTTCCAAGCTGGAAATATAAGGATGCTCATTGACCATAGGGCATGTTATCAAAGGTTCTGGAAGAAAAGAATTACAGACACACACCTGCCCACTGAATTTGAAGTTAAGCTTCCAAAGAATCAGGACTGAGTCCCACAATGCTGAAAAATTAAAAGCTATAGTCCCTGCTAACAGAAGGCATAATCTAGTGGCATCACTAAATAAACATCAAACTCCAAATCTAACTATTATGGATTTTTATTAGCCCTATCATCTTTCACTATGTGTACCATGGTACCATGGAAATGTCTCCAGTTCAGACTTCACTGGAAGCTTATAGGTTTAATATCTATGAGGAACAGAAGTGGAATTCTTGCCTGATCTTGGAACCATAGAGTCCCCATGAGTCCCACCACAGAGGTGTGCTGGAAACAGAGATGAAGAATGATATTAGAGATATTTTCCAGAAGCACTTTAGTTTAGAATTGTACAAATGTCATGAGACTCGGATCCATATAGTCCCCTTATTTCCCTCAACCTGGTGCCCTACAATGGACTGCAACTTCCATCAGCCCAAGACAGGTTGGGATAACTTTTCCAAGTATAGGTAAGATTTATATTTTTAAAAATCCACTTTCTGAATCCACTGGCCTCTCTGTTTGGACACAATATTGTTTTGGTGCACTGTCTTCCTTTTGTTTCAAGGAATCCAACATTTTTGGCAGGGATACCACCTTAGCTTCTTCAGATAATTTATGTGAAACTTCATTTAATCCAATGTTAAACTTTTTAGAAACTGATGGGGTAGACTAGAACCCACCTGTTGAGCCCTCTCTCCTACAGCCATGGTAGCAAAAGAGAGAGAAAAGGAACTGAGGGTGTGAGGGCCTGGCTCTGCTCCATTATCAATGAACTTGGCACCCAAAATACACTACTAAAGGGAAGGGGAACAATGACCTCATGCTCCAAAAATAATCCTCTAGCCTTTCACCTATGCAGGTACAAATCCCAATTACAGGACGACCAAGACCACAAAGACTTAACAGGTTTCAAAACACGGTTTTCAAGTATTATTTTAGCATGAAAAACTACTTAGACCCTATGAGCTTCTTTCCTCGAAAACTTCCCTCTCAGAAACTCCCCAGTATTCAGCCTTTTTTGCCACTAACATGCAAGAATCCACATCAGACACAGAAGCAACAGACACTGACCTGTAGCTTTGGCCAAGGCAAAGGGAAAGGGCACAGGCCCCTTGAAATATCCTGGAGGCTTTGAGAAAACTGTAGGATGACTGAAGTGAAGGGCAGTATGGAGATCACTCTGTCCCATCAGCCAAAACCCAGTTTCCAGGACCCAGAAATGTGCACATGATCCTGGACCATCCTCCTCAAAAAGCCTCCAGGGCACAGTTTGAGGACCCCAGGCCCCTGGCAAACCTTGTAACCCTTCAACCCCCAGTTACATCCCCAACACGTCTCTCAAAATGCCCTTCTCTTCACCAGAAGCCTTTCTCTTTCTGGACCCTCTGAGCACGACTTGGTCCAGCTGTGGGATGGCCTGGCTTTAGCCTGGGCCCCCAAGTGTGAATTGCTGTGGTGCATCAATCTATGCATATGGTGTTGCTGGCCCAAAAAATCCAGTCCTCAAGAGCTGCATCTGTGGAGAAATTCAACAGCATCCATACAGCTGGCCTTTCCTCTGTTGGTGAAATTACAATTACACAAACGCATCCATTGGAAATATCAAATGCAAAATGGAAGAAAGCAAATTACATGCAACACTTCTGCGATAGCCAGTTATATGTGTTAGAAGGTAAGTAAACTACAGTAAAGCATTAACGTTTGTGAATGTATTATTCCTGGACATTATTCCAGTAGATTATGAACTGTTGCCATTCTTTTGAAGTGCCCCAACCTCCCTCCCTCAACCTGCCCATGCTTTTGCACTAGCTGTCAATTTGGACAACATCGTGGGCTTATCCTTTATGCTCCTACAAACCACCATTTATGAAGGATTTATACCTGTGCATAGGAGCCATTACTCCTGAGTAATACATATGGCACTTTGCTTAATGGCTTAATTATAGCATAAGCCCTTCTCACATTACAATTTGCATCATGGAATTTACTTGCAGAATCACTTATGTGAACAAAAACATTAATACTGAAAGCAGCCTTTTCCCAGAAAGCAAAGTTGCAAAACTTGACAATACTTTGGCAAGGATATTAGATGTAATCCAATCCTATCTGGTTCTGCTTTGGCATCGGATCAGATCCTTCCAACCCACACTAGATTAGTGGATGGAAACAGCATGGCATCTCTTTTTTGGAAACTAATTCAGTATGATGAGCCCAAGCACTGGATGACTGAGCCAACTGGCAATAATGGACCATGTGGGCGAGATGAAGCCATGTGGGACATTTATCTAACCCAAAAGAAAAAAAAGAAGGGAAGTACAGCTATAAAGAAAAAGTTGCTACCTTTCCTAGAAAGTAAGGACTCAGAAAAGTAGACAAGTAAATTTAGGAATATCATCTGTCCAAATCCATTACCCAGCCAACAATTCTCCCCCTCCACCTCCAATATAAAAAAGCAGCACACATTAAGATCATAAAAGAAATCTATATTATGGATGCTACACCATTCAGTAGCAAGACAGTTCATTTCACTATATTTCACCACTTTGAAACAAGCATAATGTTAGCACCAAAGGGCTATCACACAGATGAGGAAGCAAGGAAAGACAAGAGGCTACACAAGCCAAGCCAAGTCATGCACCAGCAAGAGTTATGAATAAGTTGTGCTGCTGACCTTGCTTTAGCTCAAGTCCTTTGAAAAGGGAAAGGCTCCCAATCAAGACGTTGCCCAAATGTTTCCAATGTAAAGCATGGATGCTGTATCCCAGTTGGTAACATATGGCAACTGAACGTCAACCCTCCTGACACAGGTATATTTCCAAGGAAAGATGCGACTGTACTGGGACGTGAGTTTGTAATGCCTGTGAGCCTTTCTGCTTGCGCCAAGCAAGGGTCAGCATTATCACATACTTGCCAAGGCCCACAATCAACCAACCAGAGTCCCATGCCGTTCTTCCTATTTGTTGTCACTGTCACTGTGAATGCTCAAAGAGTGAAGAACAAGGAGAAGAGTAGCCGCTTCCACTCACATTGCTCACTCCCTGTAGGACTGGGGTGGGAACCTCAGGTCCAGGGGCCAAATGTGGACCTCCACACCTGTATCTTGAGACTCTCTTGAGACTCTCCTCAGACCCCATCACCTCCCCAGCCACACCCTTTCTTGCTAGGCCGCACCCCTCACTGGCCCTGCTACATGTCCTCCTGGAGAGTTTGGCCACCTGGAATATGTTCTTGAACTTTGGTCATGCCACTTGCTTGCCTGGACGAAGGATAGAGAGTATTTGTGAGCGTGTAGAAGAAACCATTCTAATATACCAAAGGTAGGGTGAACATCTGTTGCTCGGCCTACTTTTGCCCCTGGTTCCGCCCACCCTTGAAATGTGGCCCTTGGAAGGCTGCCCAGAAAGGAATGTGGCCCTCAAGCTGAAAAGGGTTTCCTAACCCCTTTTCTTTTGACTAAACATGGAAAAACCTGGTGTTAACCAATGGCATGCCTTGATTTCAATGAAGAATTTTGATTCCCAAGTTCCGATATTCTTCTGTTCTGTGAACCACCCTGAAATATTGTGATGGAGGGCAGTATATAAATTTTAACAACAACAGTAGTTTTGCAGCCACATTTTTAATGCAAAGTGGGGTGGGAATGACGGCCTATTTAAATGTAACATCAGGAAAAGTATCCATGAGTTAATGACACTGATACTGCATGTCGCCTCCACAACTCTGGTGCTTTGAAATTCAAAGAAACAACCAGCCACATCTCCTTGGAGGATTTGTCAACAGCTAAATTTCAGCTGGAGAGAGAAAGCCTGGGAGGCTAACAAAACCTACAGGACAAGAGCAAAATGTTTAAAACAAAGTTTAGCAAAGGTGCCAAGGTTAAATCTGTTGTAGGTGAGGCAATATTTTATCCCATTCATAAGGCTGCACCACTAATAGGAACCACCAACCATTCCACCTCAGAGGCAAATATGCCTGTGGTTTTTCTGCTACAAGCACCCAACAAGCTTTGCAGATAGTCAGGAAAATGACCAGTAAGAAACTCATTGCCCACTGGTGGGAATCCCAGCTGGGAATCTGCTGGTCTTGGAAACTGCTGATCCCTAGTGCCTCTCCTCTAGTTAGAAAACAACAACTATGGTAAGGAAAATATTTCAAAGCCATCTTTGGGTAATAAGCCACGCTTGCCACATATTGCTCTTGCCCAAAACCTAAAAAGGAAGCACTTATTTAGAACTACTCAGAGTCATTGTGACATTAGGGAAGGATGAGGTGGTCTACCAATTAACTGGACTTACATTTGCAGAGTGCTGATGATTCCAATGACGACATGATTAAAGCCTAACCAAGCATTATTAGTTCTTTAATTTTGTTGAAGGGGGGGGGGAACACCCCACTGATTAACAATTGCAAATATGCTCTAAATATCAAATAAGGGATATTCCCGCCCCCTCCTGTTACACACCAAAGAAAGAAAGAAAGAAAGAAAGAAAGAAAGAAAGAAAGAAAGAGGGAGAGAGAAAAGGAAAGTAAGCTTGCTGCAGTCAAAGAGAAGCTTCCACTAAATGCCAAGGATATAACCTGCTTCCAAAACAGCAGAGACAAAGCAATTACGGAAGAAAACTTTTCAATACACTGCCAGTAAACACCTTGTTAGGCCAAATGACTGATAGTGTCCTAAATTGTTTCAGCTGTTAATAGGCTGGAAATCCACATGACTAGAGAAGATTCTGTCAACAGTAGGAGGAGGGTGGGGGGAAAAGAAATTATAAAAAGCAGGGGTGGGGAGAGGACATACATACCAAATTATGGCACGCATTTTGCAAGTTCATTCATGAACACCCTATCCTCTACTGCTGGTGAAAGCTTCTGAATCTCAGTGCCTTGGAATATTTTACACCGGCTCAGCTGCTACAATACAAACAGTCTCACTAGGTTCCAAAAGGAAACTTGGTGCAGAAATGCAATCTCAAAACAGTTATTTTAAGCCTACTCTGAGCCTTCCCCTGTATTGGTTGTAGATGGTAATGCTTTAATTTCACTCTAGACATTTGCCTGTTTGCCTCTGGAAATGGCCCTAATTATATGTCTCCTCATCAAATGCAAACAGAGTAAGACAAAAGAAGCATCCCAAAGCAATAACTGATGTGGTGATAAAACACCAAAGAGACATAAACAACCCCCCCCCCAAAAAATCAGAAGAAGATACTTGCATAATAATGGTGGGTGAAAAGGGATGAATAGAAAACTGTCAGAATCCCATCCACCTCCTTTCCTGCCCTGGAATATTCCTCCCAAAAGGAAATTCCTCATGTCTCTTATGGAAATGCTCCATCTTAAAGAAAACAAAGGGGTGTTTGAAAACTTGTCGAATGCAGTAATTTAGAAGGCTGCATCCATTTGTACTCAGGGCAGTAGCTATCTTAAATATATAGATGTATAATAAAAAAATTCCTTCCAGTAGCACCTTAAAGACCAACTAAGTTAGTTCTTGGTATGAGCTTTCGTGTGCAAGCACACTTCTTATTTCACATTCTTTCCTTTCCACTTGCAGTTTGTGCTGCCACTCTTTTTCCATCCATAACCCCAGCAAGATTAAGTCTGAACCTGAAGCTCCTTAGAATAGGGACTGTTCTTTTATTTGCATTACTCTGTTTCTAAAAAGCACTACAAAAACAGCCACAATACCTATTTCACCCGTCACAACTGTTTCTTAGCTATTGCACTTTATTGTGAGGGAGTCAGGAAGGAGTAAACCAAGTGGTCTGCGTTCTGGCCACAAACCTTCAGTCTACTTCTGGCTAATTTTAGAGCCTCATTCAGATGTGAATGCTAGCAGAAAGTCACAAGTGTATCCTCGAGTTGTCCCCTTGAAAAGCGGAGATGAACAAGTCAGTATTGGGCAGCTTTCTATGCTCCTCCAGCTGTTGCTGAACTCCACCCACCACCAGTCAAAGCCAGCATGGTCAATGGTCAGGTATGAGGTGTGCTGTAGGTCTAGCAACATCTGGAAGGTTACAAATTAGCCAACCGTTTTGAGGAGTATGTATATCTGACTAGGGGGAGGGAGAGACAAAAGGATAGGCTAAGAATAACCAAGTGATGCAGATCCATTTTATACCAAAGGAAGACAAGGAGGGGGAATCTTGGCCTTCCAACTTCCAACCAGCCCTAGACAGCATGGTCAATGGTCAGGCATGATGCCATTATATGTCCATCCCCACCATAAAAGAGTAATTAGAAGTAGTCCAACAGAAGAGAAAACATGTAAGATTTCGCTGCTCTCTTTATTTACACATTATTCCTTAAGAGCTGTTGGATCCAATCAAACATATTATTATTATTATTATTATTATTATTATTATTATTATTATTATTGCCCATCACTCGTAACAATTTAATACAGAAGTAGAGGTGTATTATGGATCACCAAACCAAGTTTGTAAAAGTTTTCAAAGCAATGGAGTTGCAGTGCACACAAATCATGAAGTACAGTTTTATGTGGAACGGTAAAGAGTCACAGATTAGGTTTTCAACTCTCTTAACCTTGCTCAATCATACACTGTCCTACCAAGAATGAGAATTCCTGAAACATTTCATACCTCATTTAATTGGTATGCGGTTTCTTTTTAAAAAAAATAATTGCCAAAAAACACTGTTGACTGCCATTCAGGTTCTGCTTTGCCTCTTATATAAGCAAGTGCGCTCTCTCTCTCTCTCTCTCTCTCTCTCTCTCTCTCTTCCTTCAAGTGCCTGCTTTCCCCAAACGCCCACCAGAAATAAAAGAACAATAAGATGCTCAACAATACTGATTTATTAATAGGCATACTGCGGCAAAATAGTGACAGAGTTCAGAGAAATCACAGGGACAAGGCATTTGCCATTTCATAGAATCAGAAGACCCCCCCAAGGGTAATCTAATCCAACCACCTAAAATTCAGGAATATTTTGCCCAATGTGGTGATCAAACCCACAACCCTGAGATTAAGAGCCTCATACTCTACTGACTGAGCTATCGTACAGGTCCAGATATCATATGGGAACAGCCCGCAGCAAAATGGGAA
The DNA here is from genome assembly GCF_965112155.1 of Podarcis liolepis. NCBI lineage: Eukaryota > Metazoa > Chordata > Lepidosauria > Squamata > Lacertidae > Podarcis > Podarcis liolepis. The sequence continues at coordinate 31,858,548 of NC_139563.1, forward strand.
AGTATGGGCTTCCTCTGCAATATATTCTAAGTGCAATATCTAACATATTCAAGTAATGACGAGCAAACACCCGCCCACACTTTCAATTTGGATTAGAGTAAGCTGACCTATTTTCCTCACCTCAAAAAGAAATAAATCAAGAAATTGTTTAGTTTGTTTATGTCCAAATAATGAATTTATTCAGACCCCATCATGTCACCAGTAGGGGACGCAATGGGATCCAATCATTCTCCCATCCTTGCAAGTCTCTCTCCATCACCTTCCCGTATCTTCATCCATCCCCTCTGATTACCTGCAACTGCAAGGAGGTTTTTTCCCCTGCAGGTGCAGAAAAACCATGAAAGTAAACCTGGGAAATGTAGTTTTCCAAAGTTTGGAGAACTACACCTGCCAAGTCTATTCATACACACTGTGGTGTGTTACATCAGTGTCAGGAACCACAGGGGAGAAACGCCATTCCCACATTTTTGTCCTCCCTCCCAACTGCTGCCCGGGAAGTGGGTGGGAAGTGCGGGAGAGGGAGTTTTATTCTTCTCATGAGGTTAAAATCCAAGCCAGAGAAGAATTATGGTGATGTAATGATTGCCTCATATTTAAAGCGAACATTACAATCCCACATTTCATATTTCCAAGCCAAGAAATATGCAAGTATTGTCTACACCACTACTTGAAAGGATTTTCAGTAGGCTTGATTGACCTCTGCCAGTCACAATAAGCAAAAGTGGATTAGGTATACCAAGAATAAGGCAACCAAGGATATCCCTGAAATATCCTTTGCAGCATCACTATGGTGAATTTCACATCCACCATAAATTTTGATATGAATCAAACAAAACATCACTGTCCTGCAATTTAGGCACTCTTGTCAGGTGGATGAAGTTCTGTTGTGGCAAAATCTCACTTGCTAACATGGACTCTGTATACAAAAGGTTGCTCAAATCTTGAGAAGCTACAAGATCCTCCAGTCCAGTACATCAATACTTGGAATATTCAGAATGTTCTAAGTGCAAACACCCTGGGATAGTACTGCCATTTGGAACACAGTCTTTTGAATTTCGCAATGACAGTGTCATGAAATGTAAGCCAAGTTGTTATCAGACCTTGCACGTGTTCCTTATCTTAAGCCAACAAGTTCGCAGGCTGCTTAAATAGAAGCGCGTTGCTAAAAAAAGAAAAGGAACTGAGATACTGTCCTTACACCTCTGATGATGGACGTACCAACCAGACAGAATTTTAAGTCCAAAATGAAGCAATTCACATACAGGTGAATAGCATATAGATCCATCATTATCTTACCTCTGTGCAGAAACCTACCCCTTCACATGCAAAGACAGCATTAAGCAATGAGCATCACCCACTTTGGGCAATTAAGGAGCATTGGGCACACTCCCCCCCCCCTTTTATAGTGCCTGGTTTTTCCGGTAGTGAAAGAAGTTGTAGGTGGAAAATAGATGTAAGTGCAATACAAGGCTGATGTTGCTAAAAGTTCCAACGCCTCACAGTTACAAAGCTTAAGATAGCGACTCTGCCAACCAAGCAAAAGATGTAGGGTTACAGAAGTAACACTAGAACACAGGAAGCCAGAAGAAGCTGCGTGATAAAGGGTTTCAGGCTCAAAAATGTAGGACTTTTCTATTCATGTTGCCTGTCCCTGGTTCTGACACCTGAAGAGAGCTTTAAAATTAAATTATAATCTGAACATCTCCTGTCCCACAATCCCTAGGCATCTCACAAAAGAAGGTTGGAGAGTCTCAGGCACTCATGCTTCTTCTTTCCCTTACCCTCTTCAGATATCCTAACTTCAAACACTTACAAATCTAGTCTCCTAACTTCAGAGCTGCTCCTTGGTTTGCCAGTAATTAAAAAATTAAAGGGGAAAGACAATCTACAGTTGAAAGGAACGCTTACACAACACTGCTAAAAAGTGCCACCACAACCCAAAAGTCCATGTGTAAACATTCCAAAGTATATATTCAGAGCAGATCACTAGACTTCTTCCACTGAGCAGGTTTTCTGTTCAACCCATCTAACATTTGTTATTCTCAAAAGCATTCACGGCATGATTTGCCAAGCAAGTTGTTTAATTCTCTGTAGGCCACACAGTTGCGACCAGGAATGATGCTGCCCATATTTGCGACCACCACACATTTCTCAGGTCAGCATTCCAACTACAAATGTCTGTTCCTGTTCTCTGCCCTCCATCAGATCAATCTGGAGCACATGGTGGAACAAACCTTTCCAATCTGACTGCGCCAAGCGAGATGGGACTGAGGAATAACTTGCAGAACTAAGATACCAAGTTGCTGACAGAATTGAAAGAGCACCAACATTCCATGAAAAGCACACTCCCTTCCCAAAGCCCTCAATGAATGGGATGAGATGTGTCTATAGTAATTCTGCTATTATTAAGTCACAAGGAGGATGTCCGTTACGGTGCTGAGAACAGATGAGCATATATATCTGCCTATAATAGCTTTGAGTGCTAGTTACAACTATGACTGCCAATTACTCCTGCTTTTCAAGATGTGTATTTCAGCCTGTTTGTTTCTGGATACTTTAAGAACATAAGAGTTTGCTGAATCAGACTGACGGCCCGTCCAGTCCAGCATCCTGTTCGCACAGTGGCAAACCAGATGTATGTGGGAAGCCTATGAGCATAACAGCACTCTGCCTACTTATGACTCCCAACAAATGGTATTCAGAAGCATACAGCCTCTGGCAGTAGAGACAGAACACTGACATCATGGCTTGTAACCATAGACAGCCTTGTATTCCATTAATTTGTCCCTTTGAAAGCCATCCAAGTTGGTGACCATCACTGCTTCAAGGGCCATTGTTTAACTGTGTGTACTGTGTGCAGAAATACTTCCTTTGATCTGTCCTGAATGTTCCAACATTCAGCTTCATTGATGTCCGCAAGTTCTAATGTTATGGAAGAGGGGAAAAAACTTTTATCCATCCGCTTTCTCCACGCTATACATAATTCCTATAAACTTCTATCATGCCACATCTTGCTCACGTTTTTTCAAAACCAAGAAGCCCCATTCTATACTATATTGATGCTTGAGGGATTCCCCTTTCTACCGCTCTCCATATGGAGAATTGTATAGAATTCTATCCATTTATTAGTACTCTCCACTTCCAGCCACTCAATCAATTCCTGAGTCACAAGACGACGTCTCCTCTTATTACTTGACTGCTCAACTTACCCAAAAGTCTTTGGTGAGAAACCTTGTCGAAAGCTTTTTGAATGTCAAGTGCTACGTCAACCAGATAATGCCTATGTATATGCTTGTTGTCTTACCAGGTTCATGAAACAGAACTTGCCCTTGCAGAAGCCATGCTGGCTCTGCTTCAGCAAGACCTATTCTTCTATATGCTTGGTTATTTTATCTTTGACAATACTTTCCAACAGTTTTCCAGGACAGAAGTTACGCTTACTAGCCAGTACAGTGGTGCCCCGCAAGACGAATGCCTCGCAAGACGGAAAACCCGCTAGACGAAAGGGTTTTCCGTTTTGGAGGTGCTTCCCAAAACGAATTTCCTATGGGCTTGCTTCGCAAGACGAAAATGTCTTGCGAGTTCCTGCAGGGTTTTTTCCTCCTCCCCCCTTTTCCCAAGCCGCTAAGCCGCTTATCAGCTGATCCTAAGCCGCTAAGCCGCTTATCAGCTGATCCGCTAAGCCGCTTATCAGCTGATCCGCTAAGCCGCTCAACAGCTGATCCGCTAAGCCGCTAATCAGCTGATCCGCTAAGCCTGCTAAGCTGCTAATAGCGCTAATCCGCTAAGCCGCTAATGGGCTTGCTTAGCAAGACGAAAAAACCGCAAGACAAAAAAACCGCAAGACGAAGAGACTCGCGGAACAGATTCTTTTCGTCTTGCGAGGCACCACTGTAGTTACCAAGATCCGCCCCCCCAAAGCCTTTTTTAAAAAATTGCATTACCTGAGGACAGAAAAGTAGCCCAGGAATAGAGACTGATCAGAGGGCCAAGTGACATTTTCATTAAAAGATCACCAATTTCACCAATAGAAAGATTCGTAGCCTTACCACAACTAACTGGCTGTGTCTAGTGCAATTTTTCTCAAAAAAGAGGTGCTGGAGCGCACCATGAAGACCTCCCTTGCTCTCTTAAGAGTGGCACTGGTGCCTACCTGAGAGGTGCCGGACCTGAGCTCTGGCTGGAAAAAAGCCCTGGCTGTGTCTGATAAATGCCAGAGACTCTTCCAGTGACCAGAAAGGTAACAGTAAGAATATTTGCTCAACGCTTTCCTAACTCAGAAGCATCAAGGCTGGTGTCATCTTTAGGAAGGCCCTGGGCAAAATGCTCTCTGGGAACCATATGCACCATCCTCACAGGGGACCCCTCAGTAGTCCTACAAGGCAGAAGTGAGTGGCGGGAGTCCCTTTCTTACATTTTTACCACAGCATTGGGCACACAGCAAAGCAAAGCACTGGCCAAAACCCCAGGGAAATGCAGCATCCATCCCCTATGGACCTTCTTGGGACCTGGCCTTTACCTTACAGTGCCAGGCGTGAGGGCAAATATCATGTCGTAGTGTGAATGAACAGACACAGCTTTCCCATTGAGGATGGACATTATTAGATCTGTAGGGGGTCATTATTAGTTCCTTCAACTTTTTTCCAGTTAGCCACTGTTTAGCTGTCCAGTTGCATACCAAATCCTTTATATAATATACCGTATTTTTTGCACCATAACACTCACTTTTTTCCTCCTAGAAAGTAAGGGGAAATGTCTGTGCATGTTATGGAGGAAATGCCTACGGGTGGCATGCCTACAGATTTTCCTCCTCTAAAAACTATGTGCGTGTTATGGTCGGGTGCGTGTTATAGAGCGAAAAATACGGTATATCAAGTGAAGGGAAAATACTCTGTGTGTGTGTGTGTGTGTGTGCGCGCGCATGTACAATCTTCAGTTCTCTCAGGGAAACTTCCACCTGCCAAATGTAAAATAACATTTCAGTCTTCACCTTTAGGCAGACTTGCAATCAAACTGTAGATTATTTTATTTAAAAGCAGCCCTGATTCCCGAAGTCAAACCTCAATTAATTACACTGCTCTTCCAAATGTAAGTAGTAACCATGTCTAATCTAATGAACAGCATATGCTTATTTCATGTTATGACAGAGCCATTACTTATGTCGATAAACTGCGTACACTTCCCTCAGCTGTAATAGGGGACAGGAAAATGCTCCAATTAAAGGATGCTGAAGACTATGAAGATTATTAAAAAGGAAAAGCAATCTGCTGTTCACATAAGGGCATACAACGGAGCTATTAAAAGGCTGATTTCCAAAGCCAAGACTGCATGATCCATCTCTTTCCCAAGGTATCCAATTAGATAGATCTCAGGACTGCCATTCATCTCTATGTATCACTTCTCATGGTCTGGCACAGGTTGACTATGGGGCAGGTATCAAGTTTGTGAAGAGGCAAGACAGAAGATTTAAAAGCTGGTTTTTATTAAGATGGGCATCTATTGTGTACACTCTCTATTACACACACACTTCTAAATTTAAAACTTTGGAGGAGACACAAAAGTCTCATAGTCACGAAGCAATGACTTCTTCTCTTGTTTTATTACAGGCAAAGAGGAGCACGCTGCCTGATCCTTCTTAAAAGTCTATCACATCAGATTCTTCATTAAGCACCTTTCAAAAACATAAAGCAACCTTTTTATTATTATTATTATTAATAACAACAACAATAATTTTATTATTTATACCCCACCTATCTGGCTGGGTTTTTGCAGCCACCCTGGGTGGCTCCCAACAGAACACTAAAAACAGACTGGCCGAGATGACAGGCAGAATCCGTGACCAACGAAAAGAGACGGTGGAAGAAGAATGGAGAAAATTTAAAAGCTATCTTAAGGACTACTATAAACTTAATGAATGCTAAAATGTCGTGGTTTTCAGTAACAAAGGGGTACAGGGATATAAGGTTAGACTATAAAAGAGGACTAAGATGATAGAGATTGGAAAGTAACAATTGGGAGTTGCTAGTTGAACTATGGACATTGGGATGCAGAGAGGAGGGGTATGGGTATGGGGAAGTCCAAGAAAAGAGGTTTATGAAAGTATGTTGGAAACTATACGTGTATGTTTGTCATTTTTAGTGTTTGTCTGTTTTTCTTAAAAATTTTGTAAAACCAATAAAAATTTTATAAAAAAAAAAACAGAACACTAAAAACAGAATAAAACTTCAAACATTAAAAACTTCCTTAAACAGGGCTGCCTTCAGATGTCTTCTAAAAGTCGGATAGTTGTTTATTTCTTTGACATCGGGTGGGAGGGCGTTTCACAGGTTGGGCACCACCACCGAGAAGGCCCTCTGCCTGGTTCCCTGTAACCTCACTTCTTGCAGTGAGGGAACCACCAGAAGGCCCTCGGAGCTGCACCTCAGAATGATGGGGGTGGAGACGCTCCTTCAGGTATACTGGGCTGAGGCCATTTAGGGCTTTAAAGGTCAGCACCAACTTTGAATTGTGCTTGGAAACGTACTAGGAGCCAATGTAGGTCTTTCAGGACCGGTGTTATATGGTCTCAGTGGCCACTCCCAGTCACCAGTCTAGCTGCAGCACTCTGGATTAGTTGTAGTTTCTGGGTCACCTTCAAAGGTAGCCCCATGTAGAGCGCATTGCAGTAATCCAAGTGGGAGATAACCAGCAGCTGCAAATGCTTAATGCAGGGACAGGTTCTTCTTGGTTCCTTCCACCCGTTCACGTAGCTTTTCTTACATTGCACTGTTTGGTGTCATCTGTTGGGTGGTGCCCTCTATGGAGGTACAAAATCCTGGGGTACATGGTTGTTCTCCCAGTTGAGAGAAGGGCTCTCTTCTGATCAAGTGGGCTTTGGAGGTTATTGAACAAATGCCTACAAAACCTGCTTTACTGGAAGTGAAAGCTGAATGAGCTTACAAGCAGGAAACTCCCACCCCTTAAAACTGCATTGAACTCTCTGAAAAAAGCTATTGTGTCTTTTCAGCCTAAGCACACCAACACGACGTGTAAAGATGGCATTGAGCAAGACCGAATGCCAGTGGCGTAGCATGGGGGGTGCGGGGGGGCCGGCCGCACCGGGCGCAACATCTGGGGGGGGGGGTGCGCTCGCACTCGCAGCTCTCTGCCCCTACCTGGCTCACTCACTCTCTCTCACTCCAGTGCTGGCTGTGCAAATCCGATCCGAGCCGCTGGGTCGCCGCCCACTGTGGAGGGGGTGGGTGCCAGGTGTGCGGTGCGGAGAGAGAGCGAGGGACTATCTGGGGGAGGGACAGTGCAGCGGCCGCCCAGCGCAGCGCTGAGCGCGGGAGAGAACCACACCAGACCAGACCAGGCAGCAGCAAGAAGAAGCTGGCTGCAGCGGCAGGTTAGGGGTTAGGGGGTGCAAATTACTTGCCTTGCCCCAGGTTAGGGGGCGCAAATTACTGGCCTTGCCCCGGGTGCTGACAACCCACACTACGCCGCTGCCGAATGCTGGACAGGGTGACAAAAATCAAATGCATGGGATCGGACAGAAAGAGAGATAGAGCTTGAATTACCTTTCATATCCAAGGTCCCCATAACCACTTCAAATCCTGAAGAATAAAAACCCCTGATTTGCAGTTGTAAGCATCTGAACTGAACCATCGCATACAGTATGCAAAATCATATATAACGCTGTTTATCAAGCAAAAAGCTTATTTACATGAAATCAAAGCTGAGTGCCATTCACACTTTTAAATGGGCACCAACTTTACTGCATATAAACCTGCATTTTCAGTGGTAAGTAAATGTGAAGGCAAGATGCACGTTTGCAAGCACAAACACAGGTGAGCAAGTTTTTCTTAAATCAATAGCTAAGCACATAGGACTTGTTTAGAGAAATCGCAGGGACAATAGACAGACAGAAACATGTCACAAAGTTCCCAGTGTCTTGTTTTCAGATAAGCTGCCCTGATTATAGCCCCTGGAAGGAAACACTTGAAAAATAAATAAATGTCACAATTTTGAAAAGAAAGAAAAGAAAATATATGGAGTGGTGAGGTATCTGAGGCCATATGGAAGGAATCTGATGGACCTAAGATTAGGAGATTTAACCTTCTTAATGCAAACCAAGATGTAAACCCCTAATAAAAGAGTGAACAACAGAGATTAGTGAAATAAAACTTTGACCTGACAAGTGAAGAAAAAAGCCCTCAACAATGATAACATACTTACACTTTAAAAAATCAAGTAGGTTAAAGAAAAGACAGGTCATTAAATCTCACGCATGTGCCTTAAATGTCAAAAAGTAAGTCAAAGGAATTGGGCCCAAGACCTGCCAACTTCCATGTATGGCAAGAGGGCAATTTGAGTAAGCAACGCTTGTTCAGCTCATAGCAGCAAGGTCATACAAAAAAAAAAAAAAAAGTTTCCAAAAGGATTAAACATCAATACTGTCTATATACATTGGCAGCGAGCAGCCATTTATTTTATAGTAATATTGTGCCAGTTGTGTATCAGATCGATACTGAGGCTAAATATATCAAGGTCTTTGTACCCTTCAGAGTTAGGAGTTACATATTAATAAAAAATCTCCACAGTCTGCAGAAAAACAAGAACTACTTATTAAAACCAAAATAAAGCTTTCAAGTTGCTACTACAACCACAGATTAAAGGCATTATTGACAAGGAGGAGCCCAGTGGCAAGCCTTCTCTCTCTCTCGTTATATTCATGAAGAATAGCCTTCCTCAAATTTAAGTAAGTCTTCCATCCTTATATATAAAGAGTGGGGGGCGGGGAGGAATACTGCTAAATACAGACTAATGCTTGGGGCTAACCACAAAATGAAACCATAGAGGTCAGGTGCAAAGGAAAGCAGTCAACTATATTATTAAAATTATTTCACTCAGCTGAAGTGAGAGGAGAAGTAGTCAAGGAAGACTACGTACTTTACTCTCATCTGTAAAAGCTAATGCTGGGCGGCCAAAACCTGCCTTCCAATTTCGGGAAACTTCCCTTGCCCAGCAAATACGGATAGAAGAAGGCATAAATTTCCATTCTGCCCAGAATTATACATTTCTCCCCATTTTTGCAGCTTCCTCAACTGCCTGAACTTCTTCAATCTGAAAAGGCCCCATGAGAGAAGTTCGTTCTTTAAATTACAAACAGCTGTCAGATGCATAGTAGGCAGCCTACCCAACTTCCCCTACTTATAGGAATGCCCATTTGAAGACACAGATTGCAGGCACCCAAGGTGGCTGTAGTTGCAGAAAACCAGAGAGATGGTATGGGAAGAAAGGACACTCACAATCACCCCTGGGCCCCCTTGAAATATGGGGCAGAATTTTTTTCAAGTGCTTTGTTTTTTCCTGCGGAAAATCTTCTACTTCCTAAGTTCATTAGTAAAAATGAATGGATGCCAATTGCAAATAAATATCCGGCATTTTTTCTAGCATTGTTTACTAAATACAAGTGAAATAAACATGCCAAAATAGAGCACTCTCTTGGGCATCGGTGAATTTTCTGATGCAAGTTACCCTACGCAGACTATACTCAAGTGCAAATTATTTACATAGGGAAGTTTTCCAATTAAATATATCTCAGAAAACCTACATCACTGCTGGAAAGGTTAAGCACAGCAACACCTCACCTGTGAAAATTTCTCCAATATCTTCTCCTGCCTTTTATAGTTCTTGAATATATGGTCGGGGGGGGGGGGTTGGCACAGTACTAGTAAACATTTCTGACTTGGATAGATTCTGGATAAAGATGCATAATATTTTTGTTTTGTTTTTTAACATTGCGGAGTGATTCAGTTTTTTCTAAAGAGGAACGGACATAAGGTGATGTGAAAAACCGTTGCCTTAGACCGTGAAGAGCCACTGTAATCCAGAACAAGCATTACTGAACTACCTGCTCCTAAAAAATCCCTTTCAAATCCCCACTCAGCTACGAAACTCACTGGGTAACCTTGGGCAGCAACCATCTCTCAGCCTAACCTACCTGACAGGGTAGTCGTCACGGCTATAAAATGGGGAGGGAGAAAACCATATATGCCACCTTGAGCTCCATGGATAAAAAGTGGGCTATAAATGCAAAATCATCATCATCAATTGTTAGTCTTTACACAAAAGCAGGCTCAAAAGAAAGAGGAAGTACTACTGCTTCAACGTAGCGTGCAGGAGGCTGTTACAGATCTTAAAACCTCAAGAACAGAATAGAGTAGCAACACGGGGAACCTAGGCCAGTGCTACTATGGTCCTCTGCAGATGGCAGCAATGAGATCACAGCACTATAACAGCAGTCATGCGTAAATGCCACCTGCAATTCCCTAAGATGGCTCCAGCTCAGAGTGACAACATAGTCGGCGGCCTGAGGTGACTGCAAAGTCAACGCAGCAACAGCCCCAGTGGAAAACGTCTGCCTAGAAGCACCCTTAGAAATTATCAGCAGCATGCTGGACTAGGTTAAGTCCTTTCCTTAGACTTAGAAGGGCTCTTCTAGCATTCCTGGGATGTTGTAGTGGTTATCTGCGCACACGTCCAAAGCACACAAAGCAGTAACAGACAATGAACTGCAAAGCTCTAGAATCAGCAGGCAGGGAACCCTGCATAAACGAAAGATTCCCAAGTAAGAATCCCAAGGGGTGTGAGCGCGGGAGATTTTACACTACTAGAGGAGCTTGACATATTGCAAAATTAAATTGTGCATTATTTCAGTGCAATAGGCAGACAGATTTTGCTGAAATATTTGGGCTGATGACTGCTTTGAAAAGACAGCAGACAGAGAAACTCTCTTTAGGCATTCTTCATGGGGAGGGGATTTGCAACAAAAAAAAGCTAGATTTGTCCCACATTGCTTCTCCAGTCATTTCCCTCCACCTCAGGGAAGGCGATGATCAAACCAGCAAAACAAGACGGAGCTAGCATCCTTGTCCCCCACAGCGCCCCCCCAAGAGAAAGACCTGATTTCAATTAATTGATTGTGATTTTATGTAAACTGCATTACTTTTATTGCTGTTAGCTGCTCTGAGCCTGGCTTCAGCTGCGGAGGGCAGGATATAAATTTATTTATTTATTATTTATGGTGGCTTTAGATCAGGGGTGGGAATCTCTGGCCTTCCAGATGACTCTGAGCTACAACACCCATCATCTCTGAGCACTGGCCATGCTGCCTAGGACTGAAGTCCAAGAACAGGCTTCTTCAACCTTGGCCCTCCAGATGTTTTTTGGCCTACAACTCCCATGATCCCTAGCTAGCAGGACCAGTGGTCAGGGATGATGGGAATTGTAGTCTCAAAACATCTGGAGGGCCGAGGTTGAGGAAGGCTGTCCAAGAACATCTCGAGCGTCACAGGGAGGGTTCCATCATTGCTTTAATCAGATGCTCCTTGCAACTACAGCTTAAAAATATATTCAAGACTTTTTTCTTTTCTTTTTTTTTAAGCCAGAAGCTACATTTGCCATATCTACCATCATATTTTCACTTCTAACAACACCAATGCTGTATTTGCTAAGAAACATTCCCAAGAAAGCAAAAACCTTGAGATGAGATGGGAATTTTTTTTTCTAACTTCAAAGGAAACTATTCTGCAAGGCTGTTGATAAGAGTATCTTTACATCATTTTTTTTTAAAAAAAGGCCCTCAGCAGCATTTGCAAAGAAGAAAATACCTTTGCTTCTTCTACTCAATCTATTCCCCTGCTTTCTTTTTAAATATCACCTAATTTGAGTCAAGTTCACCAAAAAATAAAACAATTACTCCATCATAGTAATATTAAGTGATGCCCTGCATGTAAGAAACAAACGTAGCAGATTGAATGCCTGAAAACAAAGTTTTCACATCACTCAACTTTATCTCAAATTATAATACTTTAAAAGAGGCAATTCAGCACTGGAGTGTTGATTAAGAAAGATATTTGAGTGGAACACACTAGTGCATGAGTGAATGAGCCCTCAGGCACTATTCCAGATTGAATGTTCTTCCAAGCAAACTGGCGCACCCAAGAACTAACAAAGCCACCTGCCTGGTGATTGCATGAGCCCCAAAGGAGCCTCAAGGAACTTTCAACCTGTTGCTGCAGCCAATTCTACATATATACCAACTATCCCTGTTTTGCTCCCTACAACAATGCAGAAACTTACTATACGGCCCTGACCGAAGGAGATGGAAATAACTGGAGTTAAGGCACATATACAGAACAGAAAATAGATTTCCAAGCACGCTTGAACACACCCTATTCATGGTCTTCAAAGCAGTACCCAACATACCCTGTTGCAAAGAGATTTGTGGCAACTGAAATACTAACAGATTTATTGTGGTATAAACTTTCATGGACTAAAGACTACATGTTAACAGATGAAGGGGACTCCAGTCCACTAAAGCTTGTGCCATAATAAATGGCAATTTGCTCAAGCCTGTGTCACTTTGCACTACAGTGATACCTCAAGTTACAAACGCCTCAGGCTACAAATGCTTCAGGTTAAAACTCCGCCAACTTGGAAGAGTTACCTTGAGTTGAGAACTTTGCTCCAGGATGAGAACAGAAATCATGTGCTGGCGGTGCAGTGGCAGCAAGATGCCCAATTAGCGAAAACATGCCTCTAGTTAATAACAGTTTCAGGTTAAGAACGGACCTCTGGAATGAATTAAGTTCACAACTAGAGGTACCACTGTATAAGGATTTGTATCCAGTTTGAATCTGCTACTGGCTTGGCATTGATTCCCCCCCCCCCCACCTTCCAACTCCCATCAGTTTTGAAATTTATGAGAATCACCTATGTATAAGCACATCGCCCCCATTCTCTGACCCCCTCTGCCCCAAATAGTTCTTGTTTTCCGCTCTAGATAGATTTGCAGTTTCTCTGTGGTCTTCACAATTCTCGCAGAGCATAACCTTTGTTACTTCTGCAAAGTTCTCTGTTGCAAAAATCAAAACCGTATGCCTGCATTTATAGTGCTATACATAGCAAATCTATATAATGTACCTCTAAGAGATTCCGAGTTCACCTCTTTAAATCACCCAACAGCTTTGCTTACTCCAATATTTTACGCACCTCATGGATGTAACTTACATAGCTAAATCTGTGTTGGAAACTCTGCAACCTTTGCCGGATTAACTCCCCGGGAAGCTTCCTGACCTTTCCTTTGGAAAGGGAAAGCAAGGAAAAAACAAAACAAACAAATGCTCTTTTGATAGGGTTGTGTAAATTGTAGCTGAGGTGGTTCCAGTTAACAAAGAACATTAAGAAAACACCTATGCCCCAATCCAGGCATCCCCAAACTCGGCCCTCCAGATGTTTTGGGACTACAGTTCCCATCATCCCTGACCACTGGTCCTGTTAGCCAGGGATGATGGGAGTTGTAGTCCCAAAACATCTGAAGGGCTGAGTTTGGGGGTGCCTGCCCCAATCCAAAAGTTGTGTGTGCCCAGGACAGCCAAAGTCATGCATATGAACTCCTTTCAAGCCATTTAAAATGCAACCCAAACAGGGGAAGTGAGAGCTGGGTTCAAGTTCCCTGCCTGCCCCAGATTCCTCATCAAACCAATGGCAGATTGAAAGACACAGCTCTAACAACTGGATCAGATATTCAGATATGAGAACTATGCATGCAGCATCCGTTTCTACATTATTATTATTATTATTATTATTATTATTATTATTATTATTATTATTAGGCTGGGCACAGGTCTGCTTATGCCTGCAGAGAGCCTCTAACTGGATTAGGGCATTAATGTCCGAGGGTGAAGTGCTTACTCAAGAAACCCTGACAATATTTGACAGGGTTTCTCATTCACAGTTCATAGCCCTTCTCTACGAATCATTGATTAATTTTGTACAATAGTCGGTGAAACAATCAGCAGAACTTTGCACTCCCAGAGAAAGAATTTGGG